>NC_137008.1:14870140-15004503 GCF_032717465.1 Coenobita brevimanus | reverse complement strand
ATATCCTCATTCGTCAGACTGTCTCTCTATGTGACTCCACAGGCTCCTCTTAAATAACTCATTTCCACTGCTCTCACTCTTGACTTGTGTCCTTCCAACAACGTCCAAGCTTCACTTCTATACGTTAGAGTTGGTATCACAATACTGTCATGTAGTAACTTTTTCACTTCCATGCTCACTTCCCTGTTTCTTATCACTGCTTTCATAGGACCAGCAACCTTTCTTCCCTGCTGTACCCTTTCAAGCACTTCACCCTCCAAACCTCCATCCTTACTCATCATACTACCCAAGTACTTAAACGTACTCACATTTTCCAATTCCTCACCATCCAACCTCGCTGTACATTCACTGACTTCACCTCTCTCAAAGACCAACACTTTGCTCTTCCCTACATTCACCTTTAGATTCCGTTTCTTACACACTCTTCCAAACTCATCCACCAAGCCTTGCAGCTCCCCTTCGTCTTCACTCAACAACACAGTATCATCTGCAAACAACAGTACAGGAAGTTTCCAAACACTATCCTCTCTCACCAGGGCCACTCCAACATCCACTACCCTACCTTGTGCCTCTTCTATTTCCCCATCCATGTACAGATTGAACAACTATGGCGACATGACACATCCTTGTTGCAACCCAACTTTCAAAGAGAAAAATTCACTTAGTTCACCATCCACACGCACTGCAGCCTTAGCACCATCGTACATACTCTTCACAGCCTTCAACAACTTCCCATCTGCTCCATATATTCTTAATACTTTTCACAATCCTTGTCTATCCACCCTGTCATATGCTTTCTCCAAATCCATGAAAGCCGCATACAATTTCTTTCCCGTCTCTAGAAAGATTTCCACTAAAGATCTAAGAATGAATATCTGATCTACACAACCTCTTCCCTTCCTAAAGCCTCCCTGTTCTTCTCCAACAAATTTCTCTGTTCTTTCTCTAACTCTGTCAATAAGTATCCTACCATACACTTTTCCTATTATACTAACAAGACAAATGCCCCTATGATTACCACACACTTCTTTTTCCCCTTTTCCTTTGTACAAGGGAATAATTATACCTGACTTCCAATCCTCCGGGACTCTACCTTCCTCCCAGGCCAATCTGCACATCTTCCACATCCATTCTACTACTATCTCTCCCCCATGCTTCAGCATTTCACCACACACTCCATCAATTCCTGGGGCTTTCTCCGATTTAACTTTCTTCATTGCTTCCACAACTTCTATCCTACTGATTTCTTCCTGTCTTCTCACCTCCCTCCTTCTCCTAGCCATTCTCCAGCCACTTATACTCGCATTACTTCCATCCTCTATGTTCAACAATTCCTTAAAGTGTTCTCTCCATCTGCTCACTTTTTCTCCCTTCTCCACTAGTAATCTACCATATTTATCTTTCACTCCCCTGCTAACTTCACTTCCAACCTGTCTTTCTCTTTTCACCTCTTTTCAGAACATTTTCTTACAGTCCCTCCACTTTACACTCAAATTCCTTCCAAATTCCTCATCCACTCTCTTCCTACTCTCTGTTACTAATCTTTTCACCTCTCTCTTTCTTTCTACATATAACTCTCTCTTCTGCCTCTCAACTTCTTCCACGCCCCTATTTCTCATCCATTCATTGTATGCTTTCTTCTTTTGTGCCACAGCCTGTCGCACCTCTTCAGTCCACCACGCTGTTCCTTGCACCCCCCTCCGTCTTCTCTTCCTTCCACACGCCACATCACATGCTGCACATATTTCTTCAGTAAATATCCTACACACACATTCCACGTCTCTCATCTGCTCCAGTTCATATTTACTCAATCGTTCCTCCACTACTCTCTTATACTCTGCCTTTTTCTCATCCTCTTGTAACATTTCCACTCTCCTTGGAACTACTTCCTCCTCTCGTCTTTCCCTTCTATTCCTTATTTTACTGTTGTTAAATACTGGCTCAGTTCTTCCATGGAGTATCAGTGCACAATTGAACTCTTAAGGTAATGGCACAAATGTTTTCATGGTATGTCCTCTGAAAATCCATGATCTTGCGATTGACCTTTCAAGGTCACTGAAGGTCAAAGGTCATGCTGCCAAATGAAAGTCTATATGAGACTTCCTATATCTTGGTGATGGTAAATGTCCCTATCTTCAACGAGTTTCAACCCCTGAATATCCGTGACCTTGAGTTTGACCTTTCAAGGTCACTTATGGTCAATGGTCAACGTACCAATTAAAAACCCATACGAGATTTCCTATATGCTGATGGTAGTAAATATCTCTTTATCTTCAACCAATTTAGAGTTATAGCCTCTTGAATGTCCATGACTATGAGTTTGATCTTTCAGGGTCATTCAAGGTCAAAGGTCTTTGAAAGCCGATATTACGAGTCTCAGGATGTTCTTAATAGAAAATATAGCTTTCTTCAACCGTTTCCAAGTTATAGCCCTCTGAAAATCTGTGACCTTGATTTTAACCTTTCAGGGTCACTCTATTACCTCCAAAATTTAATCACTTTCTTTGGGGATCAGTGCCCATACATCCTAAAAGTTTCAAGCAATTTCATTCAGCCGTTTTTCCGTAATGTTGCTAACAAAGAAACAAAGAAAACAAACTCGGAAAAACAATACCTCGTCCGACTCCTTCCTGACGAGGTAAAAAATCAGAGCATCACCATTGCAGCCTTTTAGTGAAATCCAGTAGGCTACTAAGGCAAAATAAAGAGATGGACAACTGTGAATAATATTGTCTTTGCTACACCAAGCCTGCGCCACTACAGTTGCACTCTTTTTTGTGAGAGGCCAGGCACGTGTTGCACGAGGAAAAAAAAAAAAAACTGAAGGAGGAAACAAGAGCGGGAAAACTGGCAAAGGTCAGTTGGTATGAAACTTGGACGGCACATGGCTGTTGTCTCTGCCTGTGCAAGTTAAGTTATCCCTTGTGGCTTGTTCGCGGCTGCATTTTTTTTTTTTTTTTTTTTTTCCCGCAATCAACGTGCCTGAGGAGTAGAAGACGCATTTTTCCAAGGGGACGAGAATGGAGACGAAATTTACAGAGAGATTTCTTGCATCTGGAACACGTTCTTAAAGGTGGGGTATTGAGGGCTAACAATGATATTATTTGCCGTTCCTGTGAGCCTCTTCGTTTTATACTTTGTTGTGGAATCGGGCTGCTCATTTTAGCTGTAATTATTTCCTAATTTGCCAGTGATTCCTAACCCCTTTCAAAGGAACTGATGGTCAAGTTTAATGAATTTGGAGGGTCGATTTGACTAGTAAACAATTAATGGAGTGATCACAAGTACGAAGACTGTCACGCTGAGTAATGCACTGGCTCTGATTATAAAAAAAAAAAAAAAAAGTCCTTTGAATTACGGACCACTGATTAAGGAATGAAAAGGCGAGTGATGATAATGGGTGTAGTTGAAGATTTGCTTATTTATTTTCGTGGGCAGTGAGTCAAATTTCATCAATACTGTGAAGAAACGATTTTTTTTTTTATTTTTGATCAGCGAGATCAATGAATATGTTGTTTATTATTACATAAAATAACATGGAATGATAATGTTTTCAGAGACTATGATACATACAACGATACGTATACTGTATATGTATACAGAAATAGACACAATCCAAATATTTGATCTCTGGTCCAGCTAAATGTGCCATCAGAGTTCACATGGCCATTCCGATGATGTATCTATGACCTTATTCTTGCTACTTCCAGACGATCTTGAAGAGATTATTGGTGCCATATGGGCTACATAAATCTCATTAACACCTTCACTACACGAGGTGTTTCCTACGCTGCATCCTAACATCTGTTTGAGAACAAGAGTAAGTCATCGATGTGAAGTGGTTCATGTGAATTATTGCCATAACAACTGTTACTTCTGTGTACATTTGTATGCAACATTCCTTACTGGAATCAATAAAAAAAAAAAGTAATAAATGTGGAGTATGAAGTAAAATAAATTCTCCATAATTTTCCAGCAATATTGGATGTCTCACTTGACGGTACACTGTACAACATCAGTACCAATACCTCATAAGCAATGCCGAAAATGTGGCTATTGTAACCAAGCCCACTTCTATGTACATATCTTAACAAAATATTTCATAATGTTGGCTCCAATTTTCTTTCACTTTTCGCATTTACACTATAGATGCCTCTGGGAAGAATTAATGAGAGTTTGATGCAGGTCTATTAAAAGTCAAGGTCACAGGTCAAATCAGAGTTCAGGAATCGGTGTTAACTCATGAATGCCTGACTCGATCTGAGCCAACTTCGCAGATTCATTGTGTGTGAACAGCAAGAACGGATTCGATTAATATGCAGACCGACCAATGGTTTACAGTAGGTGATAGGGCATAGGTAAGGGACCAAGTTCAGGCACGGCGTCGTGGTGCTCTCTGAGATCTTTGCTCTAGTTTATGTTTTATTTTATTTAGCCTTGGGGAGAAATTTCTGACTTCCACTGTGTCATCTGGACGACAACTCACTGAACTTAGGATTAAATAAAAGCTTAAATAACACCTTAAGGCACAGTCGTAGTTTGTATGTGATTCTAGCTAAGGTACCTCCAAACGACTTATTCAGCTGTAGGTATACTTTTTGAGCTGGAAATGTTTCAGTGTGTTAACTAAAGTAGTAAATAGTTGTCTGACGTAGTAAGGGAAAGGGGTTCGCTGGACTGGTTGTTTGCGTCACATTGTGCGTCGTATTATTTATTGAAACTGTGAAAATTTCCGAATTATATTCCTGTTGTGAGGTGAACAAGAAAGCAGAGAAACACAACCAACCAACCCCGGTAGACCATAGTTAAAGTACTTCAGTACTGCTGCTGCCGTACCCTCATCCACAGACAGCCAGACCCTCCGATGTGTTAGGAGATATGAAGCCAGGAGTAACAACCACAGGCGGCACTAGGAGCGCCATGAACGGAGGATCTGTGATGAGCTGCAGAAGGACTGCTCAAACCTGACTGTCTTACTCGAGTCTCTGATGTTGTCAAGCTGTACAGGAGTGACTGGTATTGCCAATAACGTCGTGCTGCCAGTACCTGCCGGACTGGAGTGACAGGCAACCGAAAAAAGAACGAGAATAATGGTCATCGTTTAGCTGTCACTGTCAACCGTCAACCGACACTTGAAGAATATACGAACGAGTGAGGTACGTCTTGGGACATCGAACAAGGGCAACGTGCCAATATGGATGGAGCTATAGTGACGTGTGCATTTAGGAAATGTTGGGAATTCCATGAATATTATCTATAAAACTTTTCATTGAAGATACAGTGCATAATGCAGTTCTAGTTGAAGTCATATTTTATATCTGTCCTGCACCTGAATTGCAGTTTGTCTGATACATCATCTAGAACGTTTGTATGACGCGAACATAGGGTTAAATATGCCCTTTAATAACCATTTTAATCGAAGAGATCCTTCCTAAAGATTAATATAATCACATTTTGGAAACTTGATTAAATGAGAAATACTTAATCATGCTGGAGAGGTTATATAACTAATACTGGTCCTTCCATACGAGAATAAATCTTGTCTGACGGTAGGAGAAACATACCAAATATATACATCATCTAATTCTGTCATAAGGAAAGTAGGGTGTAAAAAAAACTAAAACAGCGAACGAATTACATAAGAATTTTACATTACCAGGGACATTTCAAGTTGACTAAGTGGTTAATTACATCGTGTAACACACACAAAATTTTTCTTTGTTTCTGGGCAATAACCTTTATTTCTGATTCATTATGCTTCAAAACACTGGAAAAAAGCTGTCAGTGATTTTTAACTTCGGGTTTGTTGTCAGTACATCGATTTTGTTGAAATAAGAATATTATTTCCTAAATTGACCCATTATTTTTATTTTCTCTGACATTGAAAGGCTTAATGTGTGACGAAGTTACTGTTATGGCTGCTCGTGGTTGCAAATACCCAGCATATTCCTTCTGCTACGTGTGTGGTGAGTTCTTCACAAAGAAGGCTAAAAAACACTGCTTGGACAGTTGTACCCGTGCAAAGGAAGCCTATTATACCTACTTCAGAATGCCAGTTGGTGACCAACACAAACGTTGGGCACTGCTTGTCATATGTGACTACTGTCGCTGCACTCTTGAAGGTTGGTTTAGAGGAGAGAAGAGGGCAATGCATTTCGCTGTCCCCCGTGTCTGGCGTGAGCCCTCAGACCATCTCACGGACTGCTATTTCTGTATGGTGGATCCAACAAAACGAAGAAAGGGAAGAATGTGCCTCCAACTGAGTACCCTGACATTCCGTCATCTATATCACCTGTTCCCCATAATGCGATGGACCTACCTGTGCCACAGCCTCCCTTGAGAGATCAATCTTGTCCAGCAGAAGGAGCAAGCTATGATGATTCTCAGGAGGACCAAGGTGTGTCATCTGCTGCGCACCATCGACGCTGGGTGGCCAGTGAAAGGTGCCCCTACTACCCCAACCAAGAGGACATCAACGACCTCATCAGGGAAATGGCCTTGAGAAAGTCCAACATCGAGCTGCTCATTTCCAGACTGAAGCAGTGGGACTTACTGGACGACAACATTCGAATTACTTCCCAGAGGAAGCAGCATCGTGGCTTTTCAGTGTTCTTCACTCTTAGAGGTGGGTTGTGCTACTGCCATGACATCAGAGGACTCTTCGATGCTATGGGCATTGCCTGCAACACCTCTGACTGGCTGCTCTTCATCGACAGTTCATCTAGAAGCCTCAAAGCTGTTTTACTGCACAACACAAATCAGTGGCCCTCCATTCCTCTGGCTCATTCATTGCACATGAAAGAAGAGTATCAGAATGTCAAAATCCTGCTGAGTGCACTGAAGTACGACCAATTCGCTGGGAGGTCATTAGCGATATCAAGATTGTGGCCTTCTTAATAGGGCTTCAGGGAGGCTTCACCAAGTTCCCTTGCTGTCTCTGCCTCTGGGATAGCCGAAATACAGCCCTTCACTACCAGAAGAGGAACTGGCCCCTCAGGACCGGCTATGAGGTTGGGGCCCATAACGTGAAGCAAGAGCCGCTGGTTGAGCCAACGAAAGTGCTGATGCCACCCCTGCACATCAAACTGGGCCTCATCAAGCAGTTTGTTAAACAGCTGGATCCAGAGGGTGAGGCCTTCAAGCACATCCAGCAGTTGTTCCAGAAGTTGTCGGAGGCGAAGATCAAAGCAAGAGTATTTGTGGGCCCTCAGGCGAAGCGACTTATCAACTCTGACAGCTTTCCTGAGAAGCTGTCTGAGGTTGGGCGGGCAGCTTGGACAAGCTTCGTTTCTCTAGTCAAAGGTTTCCTCGGAAACCACAGGGCAGAGAACTACAGGGAAATCGTTGACGAACTTGTGAACACGTACTGGAGCATGGGCTGCCGGATGTCGCTGAAACTGCACGTACTACACGCCCACCTTGATAAGTTCCAAGAAAACATGGGAGACTACTCAGAAGAACAAGGTGAAAGATTTCACCAGGATGTCAGCTCTTTCGAGGAACCCTACAAGGGACAGTACAATGAAAGTATGAAGGAGGACTACATCTGGAACCTTTTGCATAAGGGTGAACTGAAATACAATCGCCAATCTCGTAGAAAAACTTTTTTTTTTATTAAACTATAAATAATGCTAGAATTTTTGTATCAATTCTATATCAATTCTCCGTAGCAATACTCTTTATCAACGCTCTGCATCACTGCTCTGTATCACTGTCTGTGTATTAACCCGCGCCGTCCCGAGGACGTACTTCCACGTCCTCACGTTTTGTCACAGCTAATCCCGAGGACGTACTTCAACGTCCTGCAATTGCAAGGTTCATAATTTCCACAATTTTCAATTTTCGCGAGTCATTTTTGGTACGTATACACGGGACACCTTCCTCAACAAGATGCCAGGCAGAGACAATGCCTTACCCAGCATGACCTCCTCCCCCCCCTGCATGCCCTTTTCTCAGCAATTCACCTGTTATCAGTGACCTGGCCAGTATAGCCATGTCATGCCACGGTACGAAATTCAGGGCCAGAGTGATTCCCCAATCAATGACAATGTGGAGGACAAACTTTACATAGCATTAGAGGAAGAAACAGTTAGAAATGATGATCAGGTAATGTGGCAAAAAAAGGTCAGGTATTAGTGAGTGAAACAATGCTTATAATGCCTATATTACTGCTTGAAAACCAATATACTCTTGTACTACATATAAATTCGTAACAGTAAATAAATAAATACCGTTTATGAGTGGTGTGAAATAGTTATCCTCCCATAGAACTCGTTTTCTTTGGTGCCAGCCTGATAGAAAACCCAGTAAGGTAAGGAGGCTCTCCTACCTGTAATGAGTATTTTAAACCTCAGGTGAGCGATTTCTCTATGAATTTTCGATGTTTCTCACCAAAAGCGAAAGTTTTAGCAAAAAAAAAAAGGATCGAAAAATGGTCGGGATTGGGGGGTACCAGTGGTCAAAAAGTGGTCAGGACGGGGCGGGTTAATATATAATACATAATTATAATCTACTAGTTTCCTTCTTTTTAATTTCACTTCTTAAGACGGGCCCTGAAAAAATTCATTTTTCATCACTGATTTATGATAATAGTAGTGTTCACATCAATTAAAATTATACCTAACAGGATTCATTTGATTTAAAAGCAGATAGTGTGAAAGAAAAATTAAATTAATAAGCAATAATGGCAAAAAATCAATAAATCGATCTCGAGAACTCAGAACCAAAGTCTGAACTTGTTGACTGCTCATTCTTATTTTTGCCCTAAAAAATCAGAAAATAATAATTTTAACTCCTGGACAAATTTTGTGTTACACAGTGTTATTGTTGGGCAGACTAAGAAGAGCAGATTTATTTTATTTTTTTTAATATTTATTGTAACACTGAAGCATTTGTCATTCCATACACGTCCATACACTTTCCGTTTACGGTTTAATCATGTTAACACTCGGTGTCCTATAATTCATTCTCACCCAAGTACATGTCATCTGATGATAAGTATAGAATACTCAAGTTATCACTAATATAATATGAGGAACTGGGACAGTTATGGCACTTTTAGATTCTTGTGACTCGTTCAGATGAAAGAAATAATATGATGCTAACAAGGATAGAATACTCGAGCTGTTCCCAGCAAGAGAATCACAGTATATCTCCTCTCTCGTCATGGTTGTCATTTAGCGTCCTTTGACAATAATGGTAGCGCATCAAACAAAACATATTGGGTTTTCAAGTTACACGGGGTGCTGCTTAGTTTTACACGTTCAGTCACCCACAAATAGCTTCATATTCACAACACATGATACTAATAACGACAGCAACTTGCAACATAACATTATTTACTTTCGCCAGGAGGTATATGTTTTACCCTGCATTTGTTTGTTTGTTTGTTTGTCTGTTAATAGGATTACTCAAAAAATTATGAACAGATTTTCCTGAAAATACTCGGAGGGATAGGATATGGCCCAATGAACAATCGACTAGATTTTAGTTGTGATCTGGATTTGTTTGTTTATTCACACCATATGTCCAAAAGTTCTCTATGAATTTCAAGTAAATTTTGTAGAAGGGTGAGCCATGGGCCAAGGAACAATTGATTAAATTTGGGGGCAGATCCCGATGAGGATCCTACCGCAAAGAATCTCCAAAAGTTCTCAATTAATTTCAATGAAATTTTGTGGAAGGCTGGGCCATGGAATAAGAAAGAACTCGTTAGATTTTGGGGCGGATCCGGATCCGGATCAGGATCCTACCGCACCATAACTCCAAATGTTCTCAATGAATCTCAATGAAATTTTGTGGAAGTTGGGGCCATGGGCCAAGAAAGAATTATTTATTTGGGGTGGATCCGGATCCGGATACGGGTCCTACCGCACAGTATCTCCGAAAGTTCTCAATGAATCTGAGTGAGATTTTGTGGAAGGGTGGACCATAGGTCAAGAAAGAATGGATTAAATTTGGGGGCGGATCCGAATCCGGCATTGACGGAGGTAGGCACTGTCTGAGTACTGTTCTAGTTACATCTGCCATGGAGGTTATGTTTTAACCTGCATTGGTTTATTTGTCTGGCTGTTAGCAGGATTACTAAATTAGTTATGAACGGATTTTATTGAAATTTTGTGGAAGCGTGGTCCTTGGGCCAAGAAAGAAATTATTAGATATTGAGGTGGATCCGGATCCGGAGTATCCGGAACAATATCTCCAAAAGTTCTCAATGAATTTCAATGAATTTTTGTGGAAAGGTGGGCCATGGACAATGAAAAATGTGATTAAATTTTGGGAGGATCCGGAAACGGATCCAGATCCGGGATTACTAAAGAAGTTATGATCGGATGTTGATCAAATTTTGTGGAAGGGTGGGCCATGGGTAAAGGAAGAAATTATTAAATTTGGAGGCGGATCTGGATCCGGATCCAGAGTATCCCACACAATATCTCTAAAAGTTTTCAGTGATTTTCAATGAAACTTTGTGGAACAGTGGGACATGGACCAAGAAAGAATTGATTAAATTTTGGGGTGGATACAGATCCGGATCCTATATCCACGAATCCGGATCCGGATCCTTTTTAATAGGAGTGGCATTAGAGGAGGTGTGCTCTCTCTGAACGCTTTCTAGTTTTGCTTTATTTTTTTCCTACGGCACATCTCTTTGGAGATGTAAAAAGTGGATAATGAATCATGCATGAGCTTGAATCATCTACGAGCAAATTACTTCTTACTCCAATCTGAAATAAATACACTGATGCAGTAATGAAAAATTATCCAATCATTTCACATCAGTATTATTCTCTTGCCTCGAATCTCTTGGTAATATACAATTATCTGCTCCCCAGTTATTGTCTTTGTACTATGCACGCTGGGAGACACAACTGCAAACTATACATGCCTTCTCCTCTACACACCCTCAACCCCTCTCAATCCCACCACTACACAATTACATATCGTCTCCACTTCACATACTCAACCCCTCTCACACCCACCTCTACGGTACTGCACACAATGCATGCCCCTTCCTCTACACACCCTCAACCCATCTCACTTCCACCACTATGCAAATGCATACCACACATACCCTTTCCTTCACACACCCTAAACCCTTTCCAGCCCCTTCACTACACAACTGCACACTATACACCAGCTGAACAGGGCGGTACTCACAAGGTGGATGGAAAGTTGATGGCAGGGAGAGCTGGAGCTCCCGTTTCATCAGCCGCTGATCATCCCTCTTTCCTGAACTTTATCAGTTTTTCTGTAACACAAAGAGTAAGCCAGTATGCTCTCCAATACAAGTTGCTTTAACTCGTCACGTCCCGAGCTATTTCGCACCTCCGACACCCCCCAATCCCGAGGTATTTTCAAAATCTTTTTTTTTTGGCTATAACCTCTGCTTTTGGTGAGAAGCATCGAAAATTCATAGAGAAATCGCTCATCTGAGGTTTAAAATACTCGATACAGGTAGCAGTACCTCCTTACCTGACTGGGTTTTCTAACAGGCTGGCACCAAAGAAAACGAGTTCTATGGGAGGGTAACTATTTCACACCACTCATAAATGGTATTTATTTATTTACTTGGTAAGAAATTATATGTAGTACGAGAGTATATTAGTTTTCAAACAGTAATATAGGCATTTAAGCATTGTTTCACTCACTAACTCAGCACCATACCTGACCTTTTTTTGCCACATTACCTGATCATCATTTCTGACTGTTTCTTCCTCTAATGCTGTGTAAGTTTGTCCTCCACATTGTCATCGATTGGGGAATCACTCAGGCCCTGAATGTCTTTATTGGCCAGGTCACTGGTAACAGATGAATTACCGAGACAATGGCGTGCAGGGGGGGGGGGTTATGCGGTGCAAGGCATTGTCCCTGCTTGGCATCTTGTAGAGGAATAGAGGAAGGTGTCCCGTGTAAACGTACGAAAAATTACCCGCAAAAATTTATATTTGTGCAAATTATGAACCTTGCAATTGAGCAACATACCAGTACATCGTCAGGACTGGCAAATGCAAAATGTTGCAACGTATCCATACGTCGACAGGACGCCTTGGGTTAACTGTCAGCACCAAGCTACATGCAAATTACACACTACTCTTCCTATTAAAAATATGTTAAAAATGGCATTTCAACACCAAGCCCAGGGATCCCTGGGGAGGGGGGGAACCATAAAACCTATCACCATCCGCCCTTCTCCCGGTGACGACCAAACGGGATGCCTGGAACCACTGTCTGAATCAGTTCTTCATTTCTGCAACATTCGCAGCCCTTCATTTAACTTTCTCCATGTTGAACACCATCTCTCCTCCTTTAAACCTCATCTCTTCCTCACTGAGACTCAACTGTCTGAGACGATTGATAGCACACCCTTCTCTGTAGCCTCCAACATTCTCTGTACTCATTTCAAACCCAAAGGTGGCTGTTATGTATATGTACACAACAACGTATCATGCTCTTGTGTCCTAGAATATGAATCTTCTGAATTCCTTACTCTATGGCTTCGGCTATTCTGTCATTCTCTGATTTAAAATATCTGTTCTTTTTATATATTTCCTAATTCTACTTTCTTTAAAAAAATTTCAACTACCTTACTTCTGAGATGGAACACATTCTATCAATTCCTCCCTCTGAAATTTTCATTCTACAGTAGATGACTTCAATGTTCAACACCACCTCTGATTCTCCTCGCCTTTCATTGATACACCTGGAGAACAAGCCTACATCCTTTCTATCATTTATGTCCTCAAGCAGCTTCCACAACACCCTACCCAGAACCCTGACTGCCTTGGAGTGAGTTCCAATATACTTAGCCTCTTCCTTATAACTAATCCTTCTGCATATGCTGTTAATCTTTTCTCTCTGTTGGGCTCCTCCGATCACAACCTTGTGACCTAAACCTGTCCAATCGCTCTAGCAAGGCTTATGGACCATTCCAAGAAGCGGTGGCTATGGTACTTTGCAGCCACTGATTGGGAGGCCCACAGGCAGTACTTCTTTGATTTTCCCTGGAATGATTATTGCTTCCATGGCCAAGAGCCATCTGACTGTTCCTCGTGCATTATGGGGGACATTCTCTCGGGCATGGAATCATACATTCCTCTCTTTTATCCCGTGACTAACACACACACACACACACACACACACACACACACACACACACACACACACACACACACACACACACACACACACACACACACACAAAATGGTTTAATCACGCTTGTTCTAATGCTGTCCATAACAAGGAGGGGGCCTACAATAGGTGCTGGAGCCAGTCCACCCGAGTCTCATCTCTTATACTTCTGCCCGGAATCATGCCAAGTTTGTTCTTCACTCTGCCAAAAATAATTTCATTCATACTAAATCAGTGTTTCTTAAAGTGTGGTCCGCGGACCCCCAGGGGTCCGTGAAACTTTCCAAGGGGTCTGCAGGCTAATTTGAGTATAAGATAAAACATGTAATAAATTATAAATTGAATAATGTTATGACATGTGAAGTAAAATTTGAACAGTTATGTTTGGGTTAAGTCATTAATAGATAATTCAGTAACAATTTTAGTATATTACAACCTACAAACACCTTTAAACTCAAGAGGTAGGGTAGGAGGGAAATCTACTCATAATTAAGGGTTCACCACATGATTATTAAAAAAAAAAAAAAAAAAAAGGGGGTCCGCAGCTCGAGAAAGTTTAAGAACCACTGTACTAAATGCTCTGAACTCTCCAACTAAAATTCTTCCTTCTTCTTTTGGCACCTTGCCTAAAACCTTTCTAACAACTTTACCTCATCATCTTTCCCTCCTCTTTTCTACTCTGATGGCTCTGTAGCTATTTTTTCTACTGATTCAGACTTTCTCCTCCAATTCCACCTTAGACGATCCCGGTGCTGTTCCTCCATCACTTCCCCCCTCTGACTTCCTCATGGCTGACATTAAAAGTTCTTCAGCTGATGTATTTTCTGCCATGACAGGCCTCAATACTAATAAGGCATATGGGCCTGATGGAGTCCCTCCTGTTGTTCTCAAGAACTGTGCTTCTGTGCTTACACCCTGCCTAGGCAAACTCTTTCGCATTTGTCTGTCAATTTGTACCTCTTCTTCTTGCTGGAAGTTTGCTCTCATTCAGCCAGTCCCAAAGAAAAGTGACCATTCCCAACCCTCTAACTATCGTTAAATTGCTTTAACATCCTGTATCTCGAAAGTTTTTGAGTCTGTTCTTAATAGAAAAATTTTTCCACCCTGATGGTGCTCCAGCTGTTTCTTCTACTGATAAAGCAGAACTCTTCACTCAGACTTTCTCCTCCAATTCCTCCTTACATGATTCCGGTGTTGTCCTTCCATCACTTCCCCCTTTCATTTTCTCATGGCTGATATTAAGTTTTCTATTTTCTGCCATCGCTGGACTCAATACTAACAAGGCATTTGGAACTGATTGGGTCCCTCCTGTTGTCCTCAAGGACTGTGTTCCTTTGCTTACACCCTGCCTAGGCAAACTCGCCTTTGTCAATCAACTTGTACCTTTCCTTCTTGCTGGAAGTTTGCTTTCATACAGCCTGTCCCAAAGAAGAGTGACCATTCCTATCCCTCTAACCATCGCTCAGTTGTTAGAAGATCGTGTATTTCAAGTTTTTGAATCTATTTTTAACAAAATAATTGTAAAGTTCCTTTCCTATCACAACCGTCTTTCCGATCATCAGAATGGATTCCACCAGGGATGCTCCACGGGCGATCTTCTCACCTTCCTTTCAGACTCCTGGTCATCCTCTTTATGGGATTTTAGCGAAAACTTTGTCATTGCACTTGACATATCAAAGGCTTTGAATCGAGTCAGGAATTAATCTTTAATTTCCAAACTGCCATCTTATTGTTCCTATCCGACTATCTGTGCCTTCATCTCTAGCTTCCTTTCTCGTCGTACAAAAGTGGCTGTTGTAGACGGCCACCTTTCTTCTCCTAGAGCTACCAATAGTGATGTCCATCAGGGTTCTGTCCTCTCACCAACGCCCGTCTATTCATCACTGATATTCTAATCTGCACATTTAACCCTATCCACTCATACACTGATGACTGCACCCTTCACCTTTCCATTTGCTTCCCGCACCGTCTGTCTCAGCAGTTACCGGTACTTCAACAAACATAGCAAGAGGCTATGGCACACCTAATGTCTGACTTGGCACGAATATGTGATTAGGGTAAAAGTAATCTTGTTGTTTTTAGTGCTTATAAAACTCAGTTCCTAAATTTTTCAACCCATCAAAATTGTCCTGAGTAGTATCCTCAGTTTTTTTAACAACACCCAAATCAATCCTGCTTCATCTTCAAAAATACTTGGGATTTCTTTCTGTCAAGATTTATCTTGGAAAGATCATATTACCTTTCTTGTTTAATTTGCTCCCAAGAGATTATGTGTGCTAAGACGAGTGAGTGTCTTCTTTATCCCTGCACATTTGTTGACTTTATACACGGGTCTTATTCGCCCCCGTGTAGAGTACAATTCTCATGTGTGGGGAGGCTTCCGCCACACTGCTCTTTTTAACAAGGTGGAGTCAGTGGCTTTTCGTCTCATCAACTCTCTTTCTCTTTCTGACTCTCTTCAACTTAGTTTCTTCGCCATACTGTTGCATCATTATATCTTTTCTATCAGTACTTAAATGGTCACTGCTTGTTAGCACTGTTCGCTTGCATCGCTCCCCCACTACGGTGAGCGTGTAGCATCCGTCTAGCAACAAACTCTCATCCTTGTTCTGTCCAGCTCACTAATGCAAGAGTTAACCGTTACTCCTATTCCTTCATGTATGCAGTTGGTCAACTCTGGAACTGTCTTCTTCTGTCTGTATATCCTACTGCCTATGACCTCCAATCTTTCAAATGCAGTGTGTCCAAGCACCTCGAAGGGAACAGATCTTGAATTTGGCTCTCTGTTCTTTTTTTTTCTGGGAGGGATCAATCTTACGGGCTTTTGGCCTTTGGTTCATTCTTCTCTGCATAATAGAAAAAAAACTCTCTCCTCTACACACCCTCAACACCTCTCACCTCCCACAACTACTCACAATACATACCCTCTTCTGTATACACCCTCAACCCCTCTCATCCCCAGTACAACACAACGGCACATTATACATACACTCTCCTCTTCACACACCCAACCCCTGTCGCCTACACCACTGAACAATTGCACTAAATACCAACATTCTCTTCGGTGCACCCTCAGCCCCTGTCAAGTTCACAGCTACACAATTGCTCACCATAGCTACTCTTTCCTCTACATACCGTCATTCTCTTTCACCCACATCAGTACGTAACTGAATCCCATACCTACCCTCTGCTTTACACACTCTCAGTCCCTTTCACCCACACCATTACACGAATGCATGCCTTACTTACTCAAGTTTCCACACACCTTGAACCCTCTCATCTCCACCACCAAACCCTAGTAAATGATACTTGGCGCTCCAGTTCTGTAGAGCATATCTTAAAGCTTCAAATTAATGACTTCCTGTGAAATCCATTATAGCGACCGACGAAAAAGGTTATCCAAACAAGGTCTGGCAGACCATTAGCAAGGTGAATGGAGGTAACAATGATGGATGATCTGACTTGGCCCCACCACTAACTAGGGAGATTATGGTTGTCTCCGTCGAAGTGTGGGGGGAGTGGAAGACACGGAGAGAGTAATGGAGATTAAAAGTTCTACATGTATTCGCAAACACACACACACACACACACACACACACACACACAAAATATATAGATAGATAGATAGATAGATAGATGGGAAAAGGATCACCAGGTAGAACACAAACATCGTGGCGAAGTTAGAGTCTTTATATGCTGTCGTTTTGGGAAATACTTATTCCATCTTCATAGCAAAATCTACAATCGAAAATATACACAGTTAAGATTTTTATATGTTATAACGATCAAAACACGACTAAAAACATGAAAGTACCAAAAAACGGAGTCAGTAAAAATACCGTGTTCGTAAACCAATAAGTAATAAAATCTAAAATGAATGGGGTAGGAGTAAGGAAGCAAAATGTATCTGCAAAACAGTAAGTGCAGTTCTGTAAAAAACTTACCTAGTGTGGAAAACAAAACAGTTCACAGGAAGGCATGTCACTGATCGAAGAGTTAAAACGATATTGGTACAAAGTTTCCATAATGGGAAGGTCCGTGTCATTACTGCTACCACCAAGAACTGTAAGATATTATCCACACTTAACTTTTATGATCCAACTTCTAAAGGCCTGCAATATTTTATCAATTCTCTACGTCACCTAACTTTTTGGTCTTACTACTCATATAATCCTTATAAACTCAAACAAGCACTTTCCAAGGATGAATTTTATGCTTTAAAATCGTTATCTCAGAACAAAAAAGTTATTATTACAAAACCGAACAAAGGCAATGGTGTGGTACTATTAAACAAAGCTTCGTATTTGTAGAAGATGTTAGATATTTTAGGTGATCGTACAAAATCTGTGCCTGTAATGGAAGACTTATTCACAATAATACTCAGGTGTGAAGATAAAATAAAAAGATTTTTACACACACTTAAGAGTAAGAGCATCATTAGTGACTGTTGTTTCACAACTGTATGTAAGTGTTCAAAACCTGGCATACTTTATGGCCCTCCCAAGATTCATAAAGGTGTCCCTTTACGTCCCATCCTCTCTGCCATCGGTGTGTGTAATTACGGCATATCAAAATTCCTTGTCCCATTGCTATCACCCATTACCACCAATGAGTATACTGTGAAAGATTCTTTTAGTTTTACTAAAGAGCTGATAAATAAATCCTTCGGTGACTGTGTTATGGCCAGTTTCGATATCAAGTCTCTATTTACGAACATTCCTGTCGCTGAAACTATCAACGTTTGTTTGGATTGTTTATTCTCCAGTACTCATAACAGTAATGGATTTTATTCTACTCAGTTTAAGAAACTTCTGGAACTGGCAACTAATGACAGTTTATTTTTATTTGACAATAAAGCATATAAACAATGCGATGGTGTTGCCATGGGATCACCTTTAGGACCTACGCCAGCCAGTGCTTTCTCGTGCTACCACGAAGAGCGTTGGCTTGCTGAGTGTCCTATTGATTTTAAACCCTTGTTTTATCGCCGTTATGTTGATGACACCTTTTTGGTTTTTAGATCTACTGATCATGTCCCGTTGTTTCTTAGTTATTTGAATTCTCAGCATGGCAACATCAAGTTCACCTGTGACCTAGAAAGTAATAACAGATTATCATTTTTAGATATAAATATTCTCCGTAGGGACAATAGTTTTGAAACTACCTTATACAGGAAGGCAACCTTCACTGGATTATGCATGAAATTTTCCTCATTCCTCCCATTGAGCTATAAACGTAATCTAGTCAGCACTGTCACCCACAGAGATTATGAGTTATGCTCGAATTATTTTCACCTTGATAAGGAACTTAATTTTCTTAAAAATTTGTTGTTTAAAAATGGCTTCCCCAAAAGATTCACCAAAACGTACATTGGTAAGACCCTTAATAAAATTTTTACTGCTTCAAAGGTCCAAGTCATCACTGTTTCGAAAAATATTATATACTTTCCCATAACATACACGGGACCCCTTAGCTTCACACTGAGGAACAAACTTAAAAAACTTCTAGCTGAACACTTCCCACAAGTGTCACTTAGAGTTGTATTTAAAACCCAAAAAACTATCCAGAGATTTTTCAAGGTAAAAGACACCATTCCCTCACACTTACAAGCATCCGTTGTTTACCTCTTCACGTGTGCCAGCTGTAGGGCGGCAAATATATAGGTTAAACAAAAAGACACCTAAAGACACGAATCCATAAACACTTAGGTCGTTCAGTTCGAAAAGGCCAGTTAATCATCAATCCATAACACTCAGCAATACGGGACCACTCACAACAACACGACCATCCTTTCTCTCATTCCAACTTACAGTTCTTGGTGGCAGCAGCAATGACAGGGACCTTCCCAATATGGAAGTTTTGTACCAATATCGTTTTAACCCTTCGATCAGTGACATGCCTTCCTGTGGACTGTTTTGTTTTCCACACTAGGTAAGTTTTTTACAGTATTGCACTTACTGTTTTACAGATACGTTTTGCTTCCTTACTCCTACGCCATTCATTTTAGATATTATTACTTATTGGTTTACGAACACGATATTTTTACGGACTCCGTATTTTGGTACTTTCATGTTTTTAGTCTAAAAAAAATCTTAACTGTGTATATTTCTCGATTGTAGATTTTGCTCTGAAGATGGAATAAGTATTTTCCGAAACGTCAGCAAATAAAGACTCTAAATTCGCCACGATGTTTGTGTTCTGCCTGGTGATCCTTTTCCTATTACGTCTGCGATTTCCAAGCTCCAAGTCTATAGCTGTAGACAGACAGATAGATAGACAGATAAATTTCCCGACAAAATGTCTTTTACTTTTTCTAATAAGTTTAAAAACATGAATATCAAAAGTAAGCGGCATAATTACGGGGCTAGAAACTAAACACAGGAAATGTAAAGGGAATACGATTGTTAGTGGTCTGAGAGAAAACATAATCAGATTTCTTATAGGAATGAACCACTGCCAACTTTTAAGCTAACCAGAACGTTTTATGATGATTTCTAAAAAAAAAGGGGGGATTTTCACATATAAGAAAACAGAAATAAAAAGGAATGTAAAAGATGAAAGGGATGATGAAACATCATTAATTACTTGTTAACACTGCCAGTTGTGAAGATGGATGACGTTCAGGGGAGCATCAGAGAAATTGAGACAATACACTTAACGGAGATTTTTTTCCCCTAAGTAGAAAAGTAGAATGTGCTTAAAAGTAATGACTGTTCACTTACGTACGTTGTCATTAAAAAGAACTCCGATCTTAATGTTTCCCTTGACAATAACAACCGAACTACAACACTGGTCTTCAAACGCTGTACTACCCACTCCCTGCCTTGTCACCAAATACCTTACCTGGTAGTCCTGCCAATCATTTCCACACAGATGAAAGTGTGGCATCGGTGCTTCATAATGTTAAAGCTTGTACTGTATCATTTTTGCCCTTTCATGGTTGGAACAATTAACATTTTATTCAAGCTAATATATATATATATATATATATATATATATATATATATATATATATATATATATATATTTCCAGCCGAAAGTGGGTTATTTGGGAATGAGCGTCAATGGTTAGGGCCACTCCAACATCCACTACTCTACTTTTTATCTCATTTATAACTTCATCCATTTACAAATTGAACAACCATGGAGATATGACACATCCCTGTTTCAGCCCAACATTCAGATAGAAAAATTCTCTCCACTATCCACACGACCTGCAGCCTTAGCATCCTCATACATTCTCTCTCCTTCATTCAATAACTTTCCTTTTACTTCATGGATTTTTTATATTTTCCACATTCCTTGTCTATTCACTCTGTCATATGCTTTCTCCAAATCTATGACGGCCACATGCAACTTTTTTTCCTTCTCTAGAATCTTTTCCACCAAAGACCCAAGGATGAATATCTGATCTAGAAAACCTGTTTCCTTCCTCAAACCTTCCTGTTCTTCTTCAACAAATTCCTCTGTTATTTACCTAACTCTGTCAATAAGTATCCTTCCATATACACTGCCTATAACAATAAGAAGACAAATACCACTATGATTACCATACACCTTATTTTTCCATTACCTTTGTATAGAGAAATAAGTATACCTGACATCCAGTTCTCCGGGAATCTATCTTTCTCACAGGCCAATCTGCACATCTTCCATATCTATTTCACTACACTCTCTCCTCCATACATCAGCATTTCTACACACACTCCAATCAATTCCTGAGGCTTTCCTCATTTTAACTTTCTTCATTGCTTCCATCACTTGCATCCTACTGATCTCTTCTTTCCTTCACACCACCCTCTTCCCAGCCATTTCCCAGCCACTAATACTCACATTATTTTCATTCTCTATGTTTAACAGTTTAATGTGTTCTCTGTTATATCTGCTCACTTTTTCACCCTTCTCCACAATCAATTTTCCATTTTTAACTTTCACACCCCTTCTAACTTCATTAACACCCTGTCTAAGTCTCTTTACCTCCTTGCAGAACATTTTGTTATATTTCCTCCAATTTACACTCAAATTCCTTCCAAATTCCTCATCCACTCTCTTCTTACTCTCTCCTACTAATTTTTTCGCCTCTCTCTTCCCCACTACATATACTGTACCTCTCTCTCCCGTCTCTCAACTTCTTCAATGCCTCTGCTTCTCATCCACTCACTCTATGCTTTCTTCTTTTGTGCCATAGATTGCGTCATCTCTTCATTCCACCATGCTGTTTATTGCATCCCCACACACCACCTCATATGCTACATAGATTTCTTCAATGAAAATCTTGCACACACGTTCCACCTCCCCCATCTTATCTAAGGTAATCTTACGATGAAAATAATTCCACCTCACTAGTAACCACGTTGTACTCCACTCTTATCTCACTACTACACCCCTCCGCCACAACTACCCGCAACGACAACACTCATAACACCGCTAACTCTCAGCTGTATTTCTTAGGCCTTCATCTTTAAGAGCAGATAATGCATTTGTTAACACGCTGTACTCGAAACTGGAAGATCTCTAATTCGATTCTCGGAACGATTAGACTGTTAAAACAAAGTTCTTTCCACGCTGTCCCTGTTCAGGTAGCGGTTGGAGAGTTACTTGTAAATCTAACTGTTGCAAGTCGTATTCAGGGGAATGAATGGACCTTTGCAGGAACCAGTTGTTAGGTTTGGCCTTCCTGTTCTCAATAATCATTATTTACCCGCCTTATTCTTTCGTGATATCGGTAGCCATACGTCTCAGCTTCATTATCTTGTCTTTTCATTCAGTCACACTTCTCTGCGTGTGCATTTATCTCCTTGCGTCTACCGATATGCATTTTTCCTTTGTCGCCACATAGCCATTCGTGTCACTTTATTATTGACCAAATTATGCACTGATTTACTCAACACCCACCCTTCCAGATCACTCATTACGCTGCTTAGATTACTCATTCCTCAGTTCTTTAAACACTTTTGATGATGACATCCTTTTTTCACTATTACCTCAACTATGTGATATTACCAGCAAGAGTACCCGGTGTTAGCCAGGTAAAACACTATGAGCCTGCATACTGGCATTGCTTGGGACCCTCGATGACCACTCTCCCTGTGGGAAAAGACCCGTGGGTTCCGATTTCACGCACTAGCAATGCTCCTCCTTGAGCCCACTTCTCAGGGCTATGAGCATATAGCCAATGGACCTATTCCAACCATGGACCTACGATTGTTTATTCACTATGCACCCACCCACCAACCTTTCACACTTACCCTGCTAACCCACCCAACCACCCACCCATCCACCCACCCATTCACCTACCCTACCCATCCACCCACCCACCTTCCCACCCACCTTGCTCATCCACTCAGCCACTTATCCACCGATCTTGCCCACTCACTCAACGCTACCCCACCAAATCCACCCAACCCTGCCCACCCACTCCACCCAACCTACTCACCCATCCCATCCACCCATCTCATCCACCCTGTCCTCTACACCCACCCATCCACTCAATCCTGCCCACCCCACCAATCCGCCCAAGGATCGAACGTGTTGTAGTTAATACCGCCATTGATGTTCAAACTCTTTGGTAAATGGACACCATGTTTCCTCCGGCCATCAGGGGTGTTACTTTAGAAACTGTAATGTACGCATCTAAATTCACTATAAAACCTTACTTCTGTTAGAGGTGTTTGGAAAATTCCATATGCATCCCCTCGATTTCCATAAAGACAATCAGACAGAAAAATAGACAGACGTAAAGGCAGACAGAAAGACAGATAAACATTATCTTCTTTTTATACATGCGGATTCACATTGAGAGAGCCAATTGGTCTTGAAGTTCTAACGAGACCCTGTCTAACATTCCAGCACTACACACAGCATAATGTCTCAGTAACCTCCCGCCTCTTCCATCCAGTCCTACACTTCATAAACATATGCATAAGCACATTGCCACCACAGCCATCCAAACCTCTAGTCAAACAGCATCCTTCAAGAAGAGCAATCAGACATATATTTATAAGAAACTTCCTGAACAAATGAGACCTATATACACCAGCCAGTCTACTGTGGAGCCACGACATTCCTCTACTCAGTACAGCTCAGAGACAGTCCCACATGTCTGTATATCTATTCTGCAATGCAGGCAGCTACACTTCAACATATAGATATATATTTTTTTTTATGTGCTCGACTCTGCGCATAGGCTTCACAGCCTGCTCCCAAGGCCCAGTAGTCCTCCTACATATCATACACCTGTACATGTCACCACTTCGGCGCTAACACTCACCGTCCATATTGAATACATGCTAGGGCTGTTTCATACAGGACTGGTGTATTGGTATTAGCGGGGGTATTTTTACGACATGTCGGCTGGTCTTCTGGTAGATCGGTAAAGTCTGCTTTACATGAAATTCAAATCCTTAAACTGTTCTGTGCCTCAGCGGGGATTTGAACCTGGGTCCAGTAGGACCGCAGGCCACCACTCTACCGATTGAGCCACCGCCTCCCCACACCTACACCATGCATCTCAATATCATAATACAGCCTACCCGTCAACGCAGCTTCAACAATGATCTCTGGTAGCAACCGACTGAAGTAACCGGTTTCCTGTGCTCCACTGGGTTCACATCCTCTTGCATCTCGGGAAGCAACAGCGACAACGACACTCTCTTGACCCATCCCTCCTATTCTGAGTAAAATTGTCTGAGGTTAAGGAAATAATATAAAAAAGACGTCACCCTGTCTATTGGGCATTTTTTTCCTATCTTTTAAGACTCTCATGCACAAACGAACTTACTTCTTCTCATAACTAAGGTGCTTTTTTTTTTTGGCATAAAGTAGGCCTACAAGAGACAGGAAAAGACTCTACACATTCTTGTTCTTCCCTGGAAATATGTGTGTTATGAGGGGATATGATCCTAAGTTTCTTAATGAACCTGGGTACATGAATGTGTTCTCTTACTTTTTTGTTCACACACACACACACACACACACACACACACACACACACAGTTTAGTCATTCTTATTTATGAAATAGCTTTTAAGAATACACAAACCGTCAACACTATGGTTATTTAGTCTTGTTCTAAGTTTTGCAGTGAATAGTCATGCAGACGAGAATACTCTTTCAGCCGAGAATGATGTGGGTGGCACTGAAGTGAAGACTTCAAATAACTGCTCCAGATTATGTGTTCTCTCTTGTTGTTTCAAACACACCAAATTCGTTTCCCATATGTTTACACTTACTGTCATCATTTGTCCTTCTAGTACAGTGGTTCTTAACCTTTTTGCAACCACGTCCCCTCTAGTAGTTGGTTCTACCCTCCACGCTCCCCTCGCATCTTCAGCCAAACTGATAAAATATCCTCCCAGATTTTAAGAAAAAACTGAAACAAGTGGGTGTTTTTAGTCTTGTTATTGAGCCCGAATTCTATGCAAACAATATAACCAGTATATTTAATGAGGTTACTTTCTTACCAATATAATGAGATACTTGACACTGCTTCTTAGCTACCAGATCTTGAATGAGTGGTCGAATGCCAGAGGGTCCACAACGTATGTCCCCTTCAACGTTCACCCGGTGCCTGTACTTGGTCTTGACAGCAACGGGCATGGAAAATGTAGATACATGGATCCAAACATTGTCAGAATCCGAAGAGCTTGACGTGAGATCAGAGGGTAAACAGGAAGGTACTTGTCTCAAGATCCAGTTCTCTTAAGTCTTCCTCAGATGAGGAGTTGAACTTTAATTCAAGAAAATCCTCTTGCACTTCATCCGAAACATCAGCTACTTCACATTGAAATGGGATCCTAATGACTTTCCAGGCTTCACACTTCTAATCTATATCTGGGATGTATCTGATGAATTCTGCTTTCAAATCAGTCAGATGAGTGATTTTTTTTTCTCAGAATCCAGATAACTGCGAATGAGAGCAGAATCCAAGTTACTAAAACTGGCTGTATTTCTATCCTGAATTCGACATTTCCAGAGGTCGAGTTTGGCCATAAAGGCTCGAATGGTGTCGTGGTGCTTGATGATGTTGATGTCTTTCCCTTGTAGTTTAAGGCTGACTGCATTCAGCGCTTCGAAGATGTCCACTAGGCAAGCTACAGTTAGCAGAAAGCCTTCAGACCGGAACTTGTCATGGAGATTTGCCTTCTGCTGTGAATCTAGAAATATTGCTGCTACTTCTCGTTGTTCATGAAGCCGTCCAAGCATGTTTTGTATATCCTTCATAAGCATCTCGATATTAGCCATGCTTATGTTAAGAGAATTACAACAATAATCAGAGAAATTCCTATTTTCCCCCGGGCTCGCGCCCCCTCTAGAATTTACTCACGCCCACGTGGGGGGGCGCGCCCCCCAGGTTAAGAACCTCTGTTCTAGTATGAACCTGTTCAATTGCTGCTTGTAGCTTATCTGCAAATGTCATTTGTGAGACTTTTGACTGAAACATTATCACTATCAGGTATTGTATGACAACTGGTTAAATCATCATCCTATCCTACATTTAATATTTTTGTTAACATCATTTTTGGTGGATCCAGCAGGGTGACTTTGATGCCAATGCTGTAAGTCCTCCTTCATTATTGTTGTAAGGCTTTCCACTGTGTAAGTACTTTGTAAGGCCCACCAAAACTTTTCTTCTCCTTTCATTTATTCTTTTGTAAAGGGAATTTTTCACTTTCACTGAAAACGGAGAACTCTAACCACTCAGTTCAATAATAATTAAGGGAAACACTCCTTCTTCACTTAAAATTGTTGTCCCTCTGCTTCTTAACTTCTCTGACCCTACTTTTACTGGCTATGATGCATCAATTTTTTTAATGCAAGGAAGAAGGAACCAAAGGCTAGGATCCTGCAAATTATTCACACCAAGAAAAAAACAAAAGCAAGATAACAGAGAGCCAAATTCAATATCCATTTATTTCGACATGTCTGGACACAGTGTTTGAAATACTGGGGATCGCAGGTAGTATGAAATATAGAGGGAGACAGTTCCAAAGCTGACCTGTTGCATACATGAAGGACTATTAGTAACGGTTAACTCTTGCATTAGACAGCTGGACAGAAAAGGGATGAGAGTTTGTTGCTAGACGGGTGCTACGTGCCCACCGCAGTGGAGGGATGCAGGCAGACAGTTCAGAGGAGCACTGACCATTGAAGTCGCGATAGAAAGGAGATAGAGATGGAACAGTGCGGCGAGGAGACAGAGGTTGAAGGGAACCAGTATGAGGAGGTGGGTTAATCAGACGAAAAGCCTAAAATTCCACCCTGTTGCGAAGAGCTGTATGTGAGGAGCCTCCCCACAAACGAGAGTTGTACTCTATATAGGGGCGAATAAAACCCGTGTATAAAGTCAACAACTGTGCAGGGGTAAAGAAGGCCCAGACTCGGCTTAGCACACCTAATCTCTTGGACACAGATTTAACAGGAGAGGTAATATATTCTTTCCAAGATAAGTCCCAAGAGATTCAAACCCCAAGTATGTTTAAAGATAATGCAGAATTGAGCTGGATGTTGTTAAAACTTAGAGTACTCCTGTGGAAGATTTTATCAGGTTGATAGGTGTAAGAACTGAACCTTTGATGCATTAAAAACAAGTTTATTTTTACCCCAGTCAGAGATGAAACCCAAATCAGACATTAGGTGTGCCATAGTCCCATCCATTGTTTGTTGATGTCACTGCTGAGATGGACGCTGCGGGAAGCGAATGGAAAGGTGAATGGTGGAATCATCAGCGTATAAGTGGCTAGGGTTAGATATACAGCTTAGAAGGCCACTGATGAATGAAAGGACGTGAGTTTGTGATAAAACAGAGCCCTGAGGAACACCACTATTCATAGTTCTAGGAGATGAACGATGGCCGTCTACAACGGCAGCTACAGAACGACCAGAAAGGAAGCTAGAGATGAAGGCACAGATCGAAGGATAAAAACTGCTAGAGGGTAGTTTGGAAGTTAAAGATTTATGCCAGACTCGATCGAAAGCCTATTGAGATGTCCAGTGCAATCGCAAAGCATTCGCCAAAATCCCGACAGAAAGACGACCAGGAGTCTGAAAAGTAGGTGAGATCACCAGTGGAGCATCCCTGGCAGAATCCATACTGACCATTAGAAATAAGGTTGTGATAAGAAAGATGCTTTAAAGTATTCTGTTATGAATATACTCGAAAACTTTTGAAATACAGTATGTTAAAGCAATTAGGCGATAGTTAGAGGGCTGAGAATGGTCACCCTTGCTTGGGACAGGATGAATAAGAGGAAACTTCCAGCAAGAAAGAAAGGTGCAAGTTGAAGGACAAAGACGAAACAGTTTACTTAGGCAGGATGTAAGCACAGAAGCACAGTTCTTGAGGACAATGGGAGGGACCCCATCAGACCACTATATCTTGTTAGTATTGAGGTCAGTGATGGCAGAAAATACACCAATTGAAGAGATTTTGATTGTCAGTTAAAATAATTATAATTCTCTACTGGTCATAGTCTGCTTAGCCTTTGAAATGATTTTTTTTTTTAATATTCAGAAATTGTTCCAGCATATCTAGCAGACTGTTCCACCTTGTTTTTGAGTCTGTTCAACATTAATACTTTCCCATGCTCACTTACATGTTTCTGGCATTGTTCATTTTCTTAGGAGATTTTTAAAACATTCTTACAATCCTCGTTTGTTGATGGCCACAGACAGATTTGCGTTCTGAATTTCATCTAGTGATTCAACATTCTTATCACTTTAGTCACTTGTTGTCATACCTATTGCAGTACCGGTATTGAATTCTCCATCCTCCTCCAGCTCTGAATTCAAAGCAAGTGAATCAGACCGATGTGGCGAGGAGGATTCAGAACGCTCTGATTTACCATCTACTTTCTTCTGCAAAACGTCACAGATAGCCAGGTGTATTGCATGAGCGTAACACTTGTGGTACAGAGAATACATTGATTCCCCAAATTTAGTCAGAATATGGTAGGACAAATCTAAACTGGCGGCTAGGATGGGGCACGAAGCTTTGTACAGTGGTGCCATGTTTTCCATACAGGCGATGCCCTCCTCCCTCTATCTCTCTCTCTCTCCTGGGGGAGATGTGCTTTACCCTGGGGAATTTTGTTTCTTTTATTAGTGACTTATAAACTTATGCTTTCATTTCTTTATTTTTTTTTTATTATATCTAATTATATTAAAAAATATTTATTATTGTTTTACAAATGTCGCCAGATGACCTCGCTGGTGCGGCGCCATGATTTTTCATTCAATCACTCTCTCCCTCCTTCCTTCCCTCCCTTCCTCCATCCCTCAACACCTTCTCTGGCCTGCCTTCCTCCCCCCCTCTTCTCTCTCTCTCTCTCTCTCTCTCTCTCTCTCTCTCTCATCTATGGTGTTTTAGGATACATTTTGGTTATTTTCTTTAACACTATAGTGTACATATTGTAAAATTAACTTTATTTCCACACCACCCATGAGGTAAGGACACAAAGGAAAGTGACACGACGAGGCTCTCGGGTGAGTGTTGCCGCTCACGAGGGTTTAATGTATTATTTTTTCTTTTACTAAGAAATGGGCATATTTTTACTTATATTCCTGCACATTATCTTATAATCATAATTGTGATATTATTACCCACCCCAGAAATACGATAAAAGCCAATAAAAGTGACTACATTTTTTTTTAGCAACACTCTAAAATATGTATGCCACGTTTCTGTATTGCTGTATAAATATTTCATGCATAATAAGTTTACTGTTCTTTCATATATTATAATACACACGTTAACATTGTATTCATGTGTGTTTATCGTATTTGTGATGCCTTTTACATATATAACAGCCGTTTCACATCGCGGGTATGCGAAACATAGCACCACTGTACAGAGGGTCGCGCCACACCCTAGCCACCAGTTTAGATTTGTACCACCATAGCTGTCTTTGCTGGGAGTGAACCAAAGATTCTCGTCGTTCCTAAATTCCAAAAGGAACATGTATGCAGGTTCATGTTTATGTAATGCCTGTTCTTCAGTAAAGTGTACTAATCAAACGATAATCCAAACCTGGCTCCTCCTTTTTGCATTGTGTTTATGTCAGCTATTACCATCTCTTTTGCAACTTTACATTGTTTGCATACTAGATCCATAACATGAAACGGGTTTCTGGGCACTGTGAAAGGGTTTCAAGCAATGCTTTTTTTAATAACTCACCCTTTGCTATGGTACTTATCCAGAATCTACCGCCAGCTGCCGGCTTGCTAACGATTCCTTCCCTCGTGTTTTTCTACATAAACGGAGTTATTTTTTGCTACGCTTACTTTTTTCATCACTCACTTCATTGTCCTCAGAAACTGTAGGACGTTTAGGTGCTTCAGTCTTGTAAGTAGAATGTTTATATTCCACATGACGAATCATGCCACTAGTGGATAATACCATGCATAATATCACTTCGTTTCACATTTTACTTTGGGATGGTTCTTTACACTTCAGTTTGTCATAATACT
Organism: Coenobita brevimanus; assembly: GCF_032717465.1. NCBI lineage: Eukaryota > Metazoa > Arthropoda > Malacostraca > Decapoda > Coenobitidae > Coenobita > Coenobita brevimanus. The sequence goes on along the minus strand of NC_137008.1, from coordinate 14,974,908 downwards.
GCCATGCAAAAGACTCTTTATTCCTGGGTGAATCAGGCATAGTTTGTGCCATACATTAACTGTATGTAGTAATGAAGGAAAGCGCCACTTGTATATATAATCACCTGAAAAAAGGGGTAATACATACTTAAGCACAGAATACTTTGTGCGAACTCTGAAATTTGTCTTTGAATGATATCAATTTCTAGAAGGATTGGCAAATAAGGATATAAAGAGTCAGACAGCCAGATAGGAAAGTAGGTAGATAGGTGTAATGTAAAACAATAGATAAATTATATTTTTACACGCTACACAAGGTAAACAGTACAAACACAACAGCACACAACCTCACGTTACGATAGAAAATGACACTCTTACTCCCGCACCTTTTGAGAGGCGGTTACTAGAATCGACAAGAACTGAACCTGATCATATGTCGTGCTACACATTCTCTCTCTCTCTCTCTCTCTCTCTCTCTCTCTCTCTCTCTCTCTCTCTCTCTCTCTCAGTTAAATACGTTTGAAATTAACTCCAACAAGAGCCATAATTATAATGCCCTAATTAGTTTAATTAACGACTTAAGTTCGATTTATCATATCAATTATTAACAGTAAAATGCGCTTTGTGAGCGCGTGACGAGCGAGCGAGCGTTTGTTTAATATACGCCTATTATCATAATTTCATCTTGGTGTAAACTTTCAATATTTATGATGAGGTAGATAAACAGTAACAGAAGCAAAACTGAACTAGAACATTTACTTTTTCACATTTTTTTTTCTCTTTTGCACACACACACACACACACACACACACACACACACACACACACACACACACACACACACACACACACACACACACACACAAACAAACAAACAAACAACTCAATCCTCGCATTTGTCACACTCATTGTGCTGTAAACAGATTTCTTAGTGAAGCATGTCACTTGAAGCCCTCAATACATTCCCTTGGAAAGCTGGGATTCCTAGGGGTTTCTTTTATCTCATGAGTAAATATACAACTATAACTGAAAGAATCTCTTCTCCATCTCACATAGAAAAGTTATTAGTCTCTGAAAGCCAAAGCAGTCGGGTCGGGCCGGGCCAGGCAGGGTCGGGTCTGGCGGCTGATTGTTCAGGTGAACGTAAACATTTGCTTCGTTACACTTATTTGCTTCGCTTGCTGCGCTCGCTCGCTCGCTCAAAAATATTACATTTTATTCACCTTAGGGCTGACTTCTTGGAAAGGAAGAATTAAACATAGCCTTTCTTAACTTCCTCTGTACTAGGGGATTCTCCCAAGTTGAATAAATCTTTTGGTGGTTGTGTGAGTAAATCAGTAACGCGTCACTGAAGTGAAGGGATTATGTGCAATACAAGTAAACTCTTTTGAACAATATGAGAAGTAAGATATATGATTTGTAGTTCTTATTTTCTTTAAAAAATATTGATATTTCATCCAGGAAGAAAAAATAAATAAACTGGTTTCAGTCAGTTTCTAGGGATATAACATTAAGATTTTTTCTGACCGGGATCCCGGTATCCCGTAATTTCCGGAAGGAAAGAATAACGAAGTACCACCAAGCCATTACATGGCTATCTGGCACTGTAGGAGTAGAAGGAAAATAGTGGCCAAAATAAACACGGAAATATCAAGAGTAGCAGGACAGACGAACAGGAGAGGACAGTATGGAGAGAAAGACTGGAGACAAAAAAGGTCCCTTTTAGTCGCCTTTAATGGCAAGCAGGGATACTGGGGAAGTATTCTTCCCCCCTCCCTGTAAGAGAAACCCTATAAGCAATTCAGGCGTTACTTGTTTCAATATCTGACTGTCTGTCTATATCTATTTATCTATACAGATAGATGGATAGTTACGGTATATAGACTAAAAAAAAAAAAAAAATCCGCAGAAAAAAACATGCACCATAATTTTCAATAACAGAGGATAATAATGATAAAAATGCCATAATAAACATACAGTCCATTATAAACATACAGTACTATAATACTGAATATAGTTGCTTTTACCATAGCCCTTCTTTTACTATGCACTGAAAAATAAGGTAATTTTCATAAATGGTATCCCTTGCTTGTACTACGTAATTGCTACCGGACCTACCGCGTGATAACGGAATTGCACTATAGCGAACACACAGAGCCTCTGAAATTTATTCTAATTGGTTCCAAGCACCCCACTCGTAAAACCAGATTCTCCCTTTTACAACAATTTATGCCCACTATATTATTGAATATTGTTGTGGTTAGTACCAGAAACACACATAGGCATGGTTAGGTTAACAGAAAGTTATGAAAAGGGAATAGTAAGGAAATGACACGCACAGTACCTTAGTGAGACTTGAGACAGGCTTGAAATAAGGGGTTGCGAGGTTAGGGGTAGAGAGTTAATGCTCTCCACCACCTGAGATTAACTCCTGGAGTGGGGCCTCATCTTCGCATCCCTCAAAGCCTTCAGAAACCACAGACACTGCATCATCATTATCGGCAGAAAACAGATTCTGCATCAGGGGGTACAGGTAGATGTTGTTCTTGTTGTATTTGACACTAGCAAATAAAGTTCCGAAAAGTCTCTGCCACATCTTATTGTGGTAATGGTAGAAGTGGTCGCCAAAGGCGTGAGTGCTTTGGCTATGTATCTTGACAAAATCTCGCTGTTGTTGCCCGGAGGAGTGTGCTGTTCAGTAAGGAATATCAAGCGTTCATCCAACTCAATGATCTTAATATATGACGGTGGCAGTGTGGCAGACTGCTTCGGGGCTGCTTTCCTCATCTTCTCGTTTTTTATTCTTTTCTCTATCTTCTTCTATAAGTCTGTCTTCTCTCAGAATATTCTCAGCCGTGGGCATAGCAGGTTCATTCATTTTCTGCATGCCTTCTGTTGTCTCCTCGAACCCTTGACCAGCCTCTTGCCTTGCCAGCCTCTGTCGCCAAACGAACCTCTGCCTCGACAGATTGAGGTTTCCTTGGCACTCTTTCTCATCGGTCTTCAGGTAGCCCTCAAGCAGATTCCTCCATACGTTGTTCACAGTAGCTTGAGTAACTTTATCCCAACACCCAACCATCAAATCGATTGCCTTCATGCCAGTAGTGCTTGATACTCCCTTCCATCTCTGCCATTACATCACCATCTCCCTCCTCCTCCTCGTCACTATCAATCAGCATCGTCATGACTTCGCTATCCTTTGTCGCTATGCGCATTTTTCCTAAACTGCTAGTCGTAGTAGGATGATTTCACACAATAATCTCCATTTCCAGGGGCTGGGTGAGTGACGTGGTGTCAGCAGAAAGGAATTCCACTCAATCGTTTTCCTGCGCTGATGAAAGGAATGGAGAATGGCCAGAAGAACTGACAAACAATTTGAGGATGCTGAACCTGTTATGCACGTCACAAACAGCCTCCGCATCGGGGACGAAGTTGTGGAACCAGTCAAGTGACAGCTCTCAGACATCCAAGTTTTCTCACTAGTTAGCCAGTGAACATTCAGTTTTGTAATATCTCGTTGTTTGTGAGATCTGGGTTATTTTGCCAGAAAAAATTTGATCCTGGGTGTACAAGCTGAATTCTGTTGTTACGTGAGAATACTGAATAAATCCTGGCACTGGCACAGATGGCACTTGCAGCCTCATTTGATATTCTTAGGTCCTGGACTTCTGTGGCAGAGTTCGAAGTTCTCAACCCAGTCTGCAGGTGGAGTTGCAACTTACCACTTGCGAATGAGTTCCTGGTAAAGTTGTTTGGGAGCGTTGTGCCCATCAAATCTCTCCTCTCCATGAACATGTTTCCTCTTGCCTGTCTCTACATATACCTACCCAAAAGTTGTTCGGTCTTGGTTAGTAGCTGATTAGGGCTCCTCCCAGCTTGGGCAGTTCCTCTTGTCTCAGCTAGTTCCATGTGATTAACAATGTGATACTTCATTTTATAGTTTCATCTGGCGGTTGACTCACCGATATTAAACTTGCTGACTTCAGTTTGTTTAGTCTTGCTGTCATCGATCTCTTTAAAAATGTTTAATTTCTCGAGATATGCCAATGTCGTTCTCCTTTTCTTTTTTGTTGATGGCCCAGCTATGAGGGTAAGTGGTGGTTGTGGGTTGGGTTGGGGGGGGGGTGGCTTGAGCATCGCAGTCAGAAGGCAATAATGTTGAAAAAATGCGGTATGAGAGCACAAGACTCGTTGGTCACGATTGTGGGGTGTGGGTAATGCTTCATGACTCTCAATCTGTCCTAGCTGTGACAAAGGGGAAAAGGATTTAAGTAAGTTTTGACTCATAAAATTTAAGTCTTGAATATTAACTTTATTCTTGCTTACGTCGCCAATCTCAGAAAACGAGAGACTTGTAAACTTTCCCTTCAAACAATACTCAGCGGGGAAGAATTACTCACGATTGCTGTATTAGTAGTACTGTCGGCCTATTAAAGAAAGAAACATGGCCGACTGACAATTAATAATCTACCCTGAAACTTAGTAATAATAAACCAGGCTCATACTTTGGCCTCCCCTAGCTTGCGCGAACGGTTTTATTATAAATAAATATGAAAGAACTGGCATAACTGCCAGTCGTGATTAACATCAAGGAAAGTTGTACACGCAGGGAACAAGCAAATTACGTAAGGATTTAGAAAAATGAAACATGATTTTACGTTTAATCGAGCTCAAAAGACAAGCTGTGTATTTATTAATTATGGTACAACAAAATGAATGCTTACGTTACAAAAAGCTTAAAAAGAAAATTCACTCACTCACGCTGTCAAGCTAACACTCTTAAATAAAAAAAGAAAGAAAGAAAAAAAGAAAAAAAAAATACTGGTAAGTGGAGACACATGGAGTCACGGGGCTGCAACGAGACTGGGTTGATCTAGCTAATCGCTGCTGAGGTTGTAATGCTCTCTCCTACGTCCACCGCTTGGGAGAGATATTACAGAACTGCAATAAGTCTGGTTAATCTGTCGTAGATCGCTGCTACCTGCACTGCTCTATCGAGTACGCCCATCTTTCGTGGTTACACATCACTAACTGCTTCATGTTTCTCATGCCCTGCAGGCTGAGCATGAGAAATGGGCGGGGCTTCCTCTCTCGGCGCTTACAGGGGCAGGGCAAATGGTATATACACACTAATTCTACTGAGTGATAAATTTATGTCTATGTATAAAGACAGTCACTCCTGAAACAATGGCAAAAGTTTTGAAAATCTCTTCCAATCGGAGGGTTGGTGTGGGACGGTTACAGCAAAGCGAGCAGTTTCTAGTTTTTTCCGACTAGTGTTCGTAGGCTCGCACAATAATACAATGTTGCGAGTTCCTATAATAATACAATGTTGCGAATTCGTGACAGTGGGCAAATGTGAAAAGAGCTTTCTTGGCTAAAAGGTCCTGGTCAAATGAAAACATTTCACTCATACAGTGATATCATAGCTCATGCACCAGTTAAATGCACATGAGGCATGTGTGAGTGCGTATGTTTGCTAGTCTCAGGCCAGTGAAAAATGAGCTTTCATGGCTAAAAGGTCCTGTCCAAATGAAAACATCTCTCTCATGGGATGATCCATGGCTGCTGCACCAGGCAAATGTGCATGTAGGAATGCTTGAGGGCATACTCATATGATTTTTGTTATCCTGGGACATTTTTTATGCAAGGAAGAAGGAACCAAAGGCCAGGTAACCGCAAATTGTATCGTTCTAAGAAAAAACGAAAACAAGCTAACAGAGCCAAATTCAGGATCAATTCATTTCGAAATACCTGAACCCAATGAGTCTGACAGACAGCAGATCAGAGGCAATAGGAAATGCAGACAAAAGGAGAGAGTTCCAGAGTTGACCTGTTGCAAAAATGAAGGATTGGGAGTAACGGTTAACTCTTCCATTAGAGAGTTGGACAGAAAAGGGTCGAGAGTTTGTTGCTAGATGGGTGCTACGCGCTCGCCATAGTGGTGGAGGGATGCAAACAGAGAGTTCAGAGGAGCAGTGACCATTGAAGAAGCGATAAAAAAGGAATAAAGATACAACACTGCAGCGAGGAGACAGAGGTTGGAGGGAGCCTGTAAGAGGAGGAGAGTTAATGAGACGAAAAGCCTTTGACTTCACCCTGTAAAGAAGAACTGTAAGTGGTGAGCCTCCTCACACTCGAGAGTTGTGTTCTACACAGGAGCGAATAAAGCCTGTGAAATTAACAACTGTGCAGGGGTAACGAAGTCACGGAGTTGGCTTAGCACACCTAATCTCTTGGAAGGAAATTTTACAAGAGAGGTAATATCATCTTTCCAAGATAAATCCCGAGAGAATGAAACCCCAAGAATGTTTAAAGATGATGCAAGATTGAGTTCCATATTGTTAAAAATTAAAGGGTACTCGTGCGGAATATTTTGTCAGGTTGATAGGTGTAAGAACTGAGTTTTTGAAACATTAAGGCAACAAGATTTTTTTTTTTACCCAAATCAGAGATATGAGGCAAGTCAGACATTAGGTGTGCCATAGCTTCAGCACGTGTTTGTTGAAGTAACTGCTGAAACTGACGCTGCTGGAAGCAAATGGAAAGGTGAAGGGTGGAGTCATCAGCTTACGAGTGTATAGGGTTAGATGTACAGCTTTGAAGGTCATTAACGAATAAATGGAGGAGAGTTTTTGATAGGGCAGAGTCCAGAGGATCACCACTATTGGTAGCTCTAAAAGAATGGTGGCCGTCTACAAAAGCAGCTATAAAACGACCAGAAAGGACTTGCCCGGCTCACATGATGAAACGGTTGGTTGACAGTGTTCCCAGGTTTCGGTGTTTCCTGCTAAATTTGGCTGGATTATATCTTGTTCAGTGGGATACTTGGGTGACAGTGCGGGTTTGGTGGTGTCAAAAGAGAGAGAGAGAGAGAGAGAGAGAGAGAGAGAGAGAGAGAGAGAGAGACTACATAACTTTGGTGGTAACCATTTTGGCTAAGGTGAATATGACAGAGAGAGGGGCAGTAACAAGGATGTTGGAGAGTCTCATGCGTACTGTACATGGATTAAGAGATCTGGGCCAAGGAATAGTGACTTGGGTTGAACCATTGCCCATACACGATGTTTTTCGATATACAGTACTATTTAAGTGATGTTTTCAGAATTGTTGCCTAACTATGTGTACGATTTAGTGGACAATTTAATAGTAATACTGCATAGTATAGTATACTACATGTGGATTTAGCGGTTTGGGGGCATGTTTTCTGCTACATTCTATTGAGTTGGAAGAACCTGATCTGGCAACACTGTTTGATGCTGTTATGGCCTGATGATCCAGACCAGTGCATGGGAGGCATATGGGAATGCATATGTTTACAAGTGTTGAACTCAGCTCACCTCAAGTGCGTGATAACGATGTTTCTGAGCAGAAAAGTGTGCCATAACAACAGGATTGTGGATTTACATCTCGCAGTGATAACGAAAGTCACTATAACCAAATGCAATATAAACAAGAGATCAATGTACACAATAGTGGCCGAATAGTGTGTGTCCTAAACTGTGTCATTTGCTTACACTGCACGAGTCACTACACCTTCCCACAGGATGAAGTTTGTCAAACTGCAGCTGTAGAATTTTACGAACATGATAATATTATGCTGGTAAGCATGAGGCGGTGCTTTATGTCTGGAGATGTGTGGGACGTTCAAGAAATTAAGTGTTCTGTCGAAGGTTTAGTGTGGTGTTTGCATCTGGAAATGTGAAAAACATTTTGGAGATTTGGGCATTTGTTTTGTATTCATCTTTTTCATTCTGTCTCATAGTAGGAATTAGTTCTCATCATTGCTGTTATCGTATATTGCTGATTTAAGACATTATTGTGTGAGAAAATGTGCTTTCTCTCCGAAGATCTTGAACGTCCATTATTGTGTCAGAAAATTTAAGTTCCTTTACGGGAATATTCTGAGCTATGCTTGAAAAGCCAGGAGGGGGGGGGGGTGAGAGTATATAACGACAATCCCGCCACTGAGTGAGTGGAGACTTTTATGCATGGTTGCCGAGAGAGCAGACGTGTGTGTTGAGCTCCCCTCTAGATTCTAAGGCTGCCCCAGCGGCATTAGTTTTTTTTTTTTTTTTTTTTTTTTCACCCTCAACCTAATACTACAATACTACCGTTCAACCTCTGTCGTCTGAACGATGGTAGAGCGCCTAGTACTGGCAACTTTTCGGCTATTGACTTACCTCTGGGCTCCCCAGCATTTCCAGCATCATGAACGCACGGCTGAGCTAAAAATATTGGACTTTTGCCACAAAAGACGGAGAATCCCCGTACAACCACAAGTTTATGATAGATAAACTGCTCCTTGCCCTTAAATCCTGTAAAGGTACTATCACGTATGGTACGATCCAGCATCACAATAAGGACAACCTGACTAGCTGCTAGTCTTATGAAATCCACCTCATTTCTTTCTGTTGTATTGACGTCTTGTCTATGTAAAGTCATGGAACAAATGGTTAATAATAGTCTTCTTTTTGCTTTAGAGTCAAAAACTTTGTTAGATGATAAAAAATGTGGATTCAGTAAATACAGAAGTTCACTAGATCATTTAATGAATTTGGAGCATTGCATTTCAGAGGCATTCATAAAGCCTCTGACATGACATGGCGACACGGTATACTAATGACGCTCAATGCTTATCGTTTAAGAGGTAATTTGTCTATTTTTATTTCCATTTTTATAACGTAACAGCGGATATATTTATCCAAGAAAACGGGGTACCTCAGGGAAGTGTGCTTAGTCCCTCTTTGTTTAGGAATATGATCAATAATATTTTGTCATCAGCTCCCATCCTGAGGAATCTTAAATACTGTATTCACTCTAAGCTGACGATTGTGCAATATGGCACTCTTCCTGTAATGCAAAATTTTCTGCTGGACGGATTCAAGCAGTCATTGATTCTGTCCATCAATGGGCCATGCAGTGGGGATTACAGTTTTCCATCCCTAAGTGTTCTGCTGTGGTATTCACTGATCAAAAGGTCCCCAATTTGCGCTTGACTTTGGATAATCAGGTGGTACCTTCTCAAGATTCTCTAAAGTTTTTGGGCCTCCACTTTGATCGTAGAATGAATTATAAATTTTATGTTAAACATGTAATAGACATCCACACTGAAAGTGTGGAATGTGTTCGAGCAAGCCAGCGAACAAGTCAGGCAGTGCTGAATATTGTCTCATGTGGCTCATCATCTTCCTCTGATTTCCTGACCTGAAAATACTAAAATGAACTTATTAGATTACGCCAGAAATATTCCCTCACACTTCCTAAAACCAACTCTTTCAGCAATCGTCAGAAAATACTGTTGCACTAATCATGCAACCTTAGACCATTACTTGTTGCGCAGCCAGCTATTACGCTAATCTGCTGTATAAAAAAATTAATCGTTTCCTCGGTTTACAGAAAACCTATCGGGAATTACAGGTTGTCTATGAAATGAAAATAATTGAGGATTTTTATGCGATTTCCAAATTGGTGTCTATATTTCTTGTAACTTCAAAATTGGCTGAGATATCCAAAAAAGTTTGCTACTGTACTACAGAGTTTTCCTCCCAACACCTGCCCTCATTTCTTGCTGATGCGATAAATCTTTCACTCGGATACATATGTTGGGGGTCCAAACTGTGACAAAATTTGGCGCTCTCGCTCACTTCGCTCACTCAAAAATAATTAGCTTGCTCCTTGCAATAAACCATTAAATGTCCCCAAGTACCTAGCGGGGACTACTTGGGGTGCTGAGAGAAAATCTGTATTAATGGTGAATAAATCCCATATTAGATCCAAACAAGACTATGGCGCACAGGTGTATGGGCTGGAATCTGATGCCTCATTGAGGAGGCTGAATGTGTTACATAATAAATGTTTGCAGATGTGTCTTGGACCCTTGAGGTGTACTCGTGTAGCTTGTATGGAACTGGAAGCAAATGCACCTCCCCTTCATATTCGCCACGGCAACCTGGCCTTGTCCTGTGGACTAAAAACATTTAGAAAAAGTAATAGCGGCAATGTGGCCTGTACTCCCCTGCATCAATACCACTATCTTATGTGAGGAGTTGTTGGCCACTTGCCGCTCGCCTCAACTTGCTGACTCAGGAACTTGGCATCTACTTCGGTGCCTGTGGCAAGTTGGTGATTAAAATTATAGTGCCTTGGGAGCCACCCAACTTTTTCTGCTGATGTATCATGGCTCCCAGCACCAAAGACCCTGGCGCTTGTTTCATAACATCATTGTTAGTCATCTGGGGCCCCACCAATTGTACATCGATGGCTCCCAGACGAGTGATTGTGTGGGTGCTAGTGTGTGGTCGACTGAATGTGTCCTCAGGTGTCATTTGCCGACTCATACATCTGTGTTTACATCTGAACTTTTTGCAATTGACAAAGCCATAGACTATGCTTTCAACACTAGGCATGACTCATTTGCCAAATTTTCAGATTCAAAGTCAGCCCTTCAGGCACTTGCTTCTTGCACCACGGATTCTCATGAGATCCACGGCCGCATTGCAAATAAATTGCATTCAGGCGACAAGTCTTTTATGCTGATCTGGGTGCCTGGTCATTGTCATATCTACGGCAATGAGCAAGCTGACTTACTTGTAAAGTCGGCTGTGGGACTCGAGGAGACCTGGGACGTTCCTCGTGATATGGTCAAGTCTCTCCCTCGGGAAAAGATCAATTAATCTTTTGTGGCAAGGTCAGTAGAGCAGACTAAACATTCTGACTTGTAAGCCGTACCTGGGCAACTGGGATACTACCAACCGTCCCAATGGCCTGGACAAAAGTGTTGGCGCGATTACGGATAAACTGCATCCTTTTAACTCACATGAAACCATATACTGAAAGACGTTTCCCACCATACTGTGACATCTGTAATGCGGTGTTATCTATCAGTCATATCATCCTGCGTTGTCGGCGATTTATTCGTGAACGTGCTTAACTTATAAATTACTGTGGTGCAGCAGACGTCCCCTTCGTCCCCTCCACCATCCTGGGTGATGGGAATATTGTTATGCCTGATGGATTGATGCATTTCTTGGAGGAGACCGGATTGATCAGAATGATGTGACTTTCTTACTATGTGGTTATGATTTTTATCAAATGTATGTATTGTATTGTTTAAATAGGGTTGACATTTGACGTATTCAAAATAGTTCCTGCTTCTGACTGATCTGTTTCTTATAGTGAAGTCCCCTCAATTAAATCGCATTCCTTCACCTTACAGTCCTCAGTTGATGAATGCAAGTGTGCAATATAGAAAGATATTGGAAACTTTCAGTTGATGGTACTCTTTTGGACGAGGTATTTCACCTCATGAAAATATGTAAATGCTTTACAACTACTTGTAGATGTTTTCTTAATTAGGGACGACAGTTGAAGTATATAGAATAAGTTTTGACTCCTCTGGGTTTCTTTCAAATATTGATGTCCCCTGCATTAATCCATATGCCACGACCGACAGTCAGCAGGTGATGAGTGCAGGTGTATAATGCAGAAAGGCATTATATATCTGCAGTCGATGGTGTTCTGTTGGTCGAGGTATTTTTCCCAATACTGTAGGTTTAGCTCTTTGTACCTTTAGGTTTTAGTATAGGTTAGCGGTGTGTCTGTTAGGTATATTAGTTTTTGGGTTTTTAGATTAGGTAGTTTTTATAAGTACTGTAATATAAAGAAAAAATATTTAGAAAGTTAAAAAATTAAATAAAAAAGATACATACAAAACTAAATAGAAAAATAAATAAATAAATAAATTAAAATATATATATATATATATATATATATATATATATATATATATATATATATATATATATATATATATGGTATTTTTTATAAGTTCTGTAATATAAAGAAAAAATATTTAGAAAGTTAAAAAATAAAATAAAGAAGATACATACATAACTAATTAGAAAAAGAATATATATATATATATATATATATATATATATATATATATATATATATATATATATATATATATATATATATATGCAGGTGTGAATGTATACTGTATACGCAGATATGTGTGTGTGTATGTATGTATGTATAGACGTATGTGTATTCACATATGTGCATGTATATGTGTGTATGTATGTATGTATATCGATGTATGTGTATGTACACACACTCTCAAAAAAGTATCGTTACACCTTCTGCGCGATACAAACTGCAAACCGACACCACGAATGAAACGTCTGATAACAGCCTCCCTCCAGCCCTAGCGAGACAGCTGGATTGTTCCGTATGAAACTCATCGGACCTCCCTGTAACGATACTTTTTTGAGTGTGTGTACACACGTGTATACTCATGTATATGTGTATATTCATATATTTACCCCAATGACCAGGAGCTTCGGCCCCGAAGGTCAAAAAAAAAAAAAAAAAACTCTCAACCCAGTTTACAGTGTGTTGAGAGAGAGAGAGAGTGACAGACAGAGGAGTTTTAGTGAGTTAGCTCTGAGCTGTTTGTTTCGGAAATGAACAGTCAATGAATCAGTGACAGACTTAGTCAAACAATGAGTGTAATCAGTGAAGGGCGGAGCAGTTAAGCAGAGAGTGTGAGTTAGCCAGTGAATGAGTAGTAGTGAGCGCAGAATAGAACTAACATGGAGGAGAAAAGTCAGTGTTTGCAAGTGGACCTCAGCTGTGCGTAGAAGGAATTAAACCCAGAAACGTTCATATGCCTTTGATTAATTAAGCCTGACCTGTCTACGTCTCTTTCCCGACATATCAACGAACCCCAAAATTGTAACAACTGGTGTCAGGAACGAAAAGAGTACTACAGTTGTAGTAACTGGTGCCAGGATGGAACGAATCTTACGTTTATAATATTTGGTGTCAGGTGTGGGGATACATTTGAGAGATAGAAACATATGTAGGATACAGGATGCCAAAATAGTGGTTGAGTCTTGGGCAGATATATTCGCAGTGTTGAAAGCACAAGAAGAATGAAAGATAGACTCGCAGTGTTAAGGCCCCAACAAGAACAAACGACATGTGTAGATCAACAAAAAGAAACCGGAACACAACACTGTCCAGGACTGGAGAAACAACTATGTAGGGAGAGACAGAAGCTTCTCCAGCTACGAGAGGAGCAGGAGGATGGGACCAGGAAGCTGAAGCAACAACGAGAGGTGGCATACAGCAAGGTTGGTAAGAAAAATGAGGGAAGAGTATTCACATAGGTACCCAGTGAGCAAGCCTACATGTTTTCTATCCTTAATGACCTGGAGCAACTTGTACAGCAACGTACCCATATCCCTAACGACCTTAGAGAGAGTTCCAACATACTTGACCTCTTCTTAATAACTAATCCTTCTGCTTATGCTGTTAATCTTTTCTCTTCACTGGGCTCCTCCGATTACAACCTATCACCTTCACCTGTCCTATCGCTCCAGTTAGGTCTATGGTCCCTCCCAAGAAGCAGCGGTTATGGCAGTCTGGAGTTGCTGACTGAGAGGCCCTCAGGCAGTACTTCTTTGATTTTCCCTGGAATGATTATTACTTTCGTGCCCGAGAGACATCTGAGTGTGCCTTCCCCATGACAGAATTATTTTCTTGGCATGGAAGCATGCATTATTGTCTTATCCTGTGATTAAGGTGAAAAAAAAAATGATTTAACCGCTCTTCTTCTAATGCTGTCCACAGCAAGGAGAAGGCCTACAAAAGGTTTTGGAGCCAACCCACCCCTGAATCTAATTTATGTTTCTGCCTGGAATCATGCTAAGTCTGTTCTTTACTACAGCATAATTCAATTCGTACTAAATGCTCTGAACTCTCCAAATCATATTCCCCGCATTCCTTCTGGCACCTTGCCAAAAACCTTTCTAACAACTTTACCTTATCATCCTTCTCTCCTCTTTTCCACTCTGATGGCTTTGTAGCTGTTTCTTCTAATTATAAATCAGAACTCTTCGCTCAGATTTTCTCCTTCAATTCCACCTTAGGCAAACCCGGTGCTGTTCCTCCATCACTTCCTCCCTCTGACATCCTCATGGCTGATATTGATATTTCTTCAGCTGATGTACTGTATTATCTGCCATCAGTGGCCTCAGTACTAACAAGGCATAGGCCTGATGGGGTCCCTCCTGTTGTTTAAAATAACTGTGCTTCTGTGCTTGCACCCTGCCTAGTAAACTCGTTTGCCTTTGTCTGTCAAGTTGTACCTTTCCTTCTTGTTGAAAAAGTGCACTCATTCAGCCTGTTCCAAAGGATGACAATTCCTAGCCGTCTAACTACCGCCCAGTTGCTTTAATATCCTGTATTTAAAGGTTTTAAAATCTATTATTAACAAAAAATAAATAAATAAATAAACAACTTTCCTATCACAGCCTTCCTTCCTGGGTTCTGCCAGGGATGCTCCACTGGCAATCTTTTCACCTTCCTTTCAGACTCCAGGTCACCCTTCTTCTGGGAACTTTGGCGAAAGTTTTGTCATTGCACTTGACATCTCAATGGCTTTCGATTGAGTGTACCATAAATCTTTAATTTCCAAACAGTCTCCTTACGGTTTCTGTCACTGTATATGTGTTTTCATCTCTAGCTTCCATTCTAGTTGTTCTATAGCAGCTGTTGTAGATGACCACAGTTTTTCTCCAATTATCAACAGTGATTTCCTCACAGCTCTGTCGTGTTACCAACTCTCTTCCTTCTATTTATCAGTGACCAACTACGCCTTACGTCTAACCCTATCCATTCATACGGTGGTGACTCCACCCTTCACCTTTCCATTCACTTCTTGGAGAATCCAGCAGCTGCTCTAAAGAACATTGGGCGAGGCTATGGCACACCTAACGCCTGACTTGGTTTGTTATATGCCTCTGATTGGGTAAAAATAGTCTCATTTTTAATGGATAAAAAAATTCAGTTCTTATCTTTCAACCCGTCAAAATCTTTCACAGCAATCATCATCATCTGCCATTTGAGTTTCCACTGCAGGACCAGCCTATCCCGACCGAAGTGGGGACGATACAGCCTAAGTATCTCTACCTAGTGGCTTTGGCTGTCTGGTAGACATTGTATGTAGGGTGAGAAGTGCTTGTAAATGTAACTGTAGTGTTGGAGTGGCTTTGTATGTGTGTGTAGTCGGCTCGTGCAAGCCAACTAGGTGCAAGTATACTTTATAGTATGCAACACTGGTTCAACCACAGCACCCCTTATGTCCGCCAAAGCAGTGCGTGGCCGGAAGAATGCTTCCAAAGTATATTACCCTGGCGGGGTGCAAACCCTCGTTCTTCCATGTACGAAAATGCACATTTTACCACTGTACCACAGAGGCGTCTCACAGCTATATCCTCTAAATTTTTAACAGTATTCAAATCAATCCTTCATCATTAAATATAGCTGGGGTTTTATTTTTTCGGGATTTATCATTGAATAATTATATTACCTATTTTTTAAGATTTGCTTCCAAGAGACTAGGTGTGCTAAGCCGACTGCCTTCTTTACCTCTGCACAGTTATTGACTTTACAGTTGTGACAATTGGTGTCAGGAGCAGAACGAATCCTACGTTTGTATCATTATTTTCATATCCAACAATTTTTGCCACAGGCACAGAGGCGTACCTGGGATATTTTTGGCATGTGTGTTATGTGGACTTCAGTTCTTTAAAGAGTGTATGTAAGGGTTGTCTTAAAATACAAAGGGAACCTTCTGGGTTGTGATCAAGGACCTCATGGCACCTGAGCACAGATGCAACCTGCTGGGAAAAGCCATAATTTCTCACTGGACCAGGAGGAAGGGACGTTTCCTCACAGGGTGATGGACGATTTCACTTACCTGATCAAGTTGTTGGCTTGTGAGTTCAAAGTTGTCTCTTTCCACATTTTAAAGAATTTCCCCAAGTTCCATTGGTTCCCTGCCCTGTGCCTTTCTGACTTCTTCAGCTATTTCTTATATTTAATTCGCTCTCTTATTTTTTCCCCTGCTGCAAGGATACTTGTAACATAAAATGATTTCGCTATGTATTTAATAATGCCTTTATGACAAGGGTATGAGAGCATCCTAGCATTCTTTCAAATAATGTCATTCACCTTTTGCATCGAAGTGACATTTAGTTTTGATCATTTCTCCAGCAAGAAGGCAGATTATTTAGCCTTAGTTGTTGCTTAAGAATACGGATAGGTATCTCGATATACCCATAAATCTTTAAAACGTAAATGTTTCTTCAGTGGAGTTGGTGAATTTGATTTGTTCTGCAATGAGACTAAGAACTAAACTAAAAAGGCATAACTAGCCTGGGGAGAGGTTCTAGAATAATTATTTGCAGCTACTAATCTGGCTCTCCTTGGAAAACAGCCAACAAAAAAGACGAACAAGAAGCCTCGGACAAGGACTGACCAAAAGATGACTATCAAGGTCCGGACAAAGGACAAGGTACGGATTGCAACATGCAATGTAAGGGGTGAGAATGATGAGGTGAAAGAGAAAGAGATTGTCCACGTGCTTGAGGGTGCGAAAGTGGATGTATGTGGAGTAACTGAAATTAAATGGAGAGAAGAGAGTGCGAGAGAATGGGAGTATGGATGGGGTATATGTGCAGGAGAAGGTGAGAATGAGAGGGCAAAAGAAGGAGTGTGTATTGTTGTGAGTAAAAGATGAAAGAAGAACATAAGAGAGTATGGATCAGTTGGTTCAAGGATTGTGTGGGTAAGATTGAAAGTTGGAATACAAATGTGGGCGATTGTGTATGTGCGTGTGTGTGTATGCGCCAATGCAGGATCGTGCAAGTAGAGTGAGAGAAGAGTTCTGGACAAATGTGGAAGTGTGCATGGAAAAGTTTGGAAGGAATGAGAGAGTGTTTTTGATTGGTGATATGAATCGTAAAGTAGGGAATGTGAAGGTGGATGGAATAGTTGGTGAGTGGGGTGTGCCTGCTGAGATAAATGAGAATGGCAGCGCGTTAATGGACATTTGTGCTGGGAGGGGGTTGGTGATAGCCAATACCCTCTTCAGGCACAAAATGATCCACAGGTATACATGGCGAGTGATGAGAAGGGTGGGTGGTGAACTGAATGAAAGGAAGGCAATGATTGATTATGTGTGTGTGGACGAAAGGATGTAGAAGATGTGTAATGGATGCAAGAGCTTATTGAGGTTGAGGGAGTGGACTTTCTGATCACTACTTGGTGGTGGCTAGAATCAAGATCCAAGTAAGATGGAGAAATAGAAGAAGGGAAGGACGGGAGGAAGGAGTAGTTGCAAGGAGAGTGGAAAGGTTACAAAAAGATGAGAAAAAGGCAGAATATAAGAGAGAAGTGGAGGAACGATTGGGCAAATATGAATTGGAGCATATGGGGGACGTGGAAGGCATGTGCAAGATATTCACAGAGGAAATCTGTGCGGCATGTGATGTGGTGTGTGGGGTGAAGAGAAGATGGAAAGGAGTGCAAGCAACAGCATGGTGGAATGAAGAGGTGAGACAGGCTGTGGCACAAAAGATGAATGCATGCAATGAATGGATAAGAAATAGGGGCGTGGAAGAAGTTGAGAGGCGGGAGAGAGTTATATGTAGAAAAGAAGAGAGATGTGAAAAGATTATTAAGAGAGATTGAGAAGAGAGTGGATGAGGAATTTGGAAGGAATTTGAGTGTAAAGAGGAGACTGTAAGAAAATGTTCTGGAAAGAGGTGAAGAGAGTAAGACAGGGTGGAAGTGAAGTTAGTAGGGGAGCGAAAGATAAAAATGGTAGATTACTAGTGGAGAAGGGAGAAAAAGTGAGCAGATGGGGAAACACTTTAAGAAATTGTTGAACATAGGGGATGGAAGTAATGCGAGTATAGGTGGCTGGGGAATGGCTAGGAGAAGGAGGGAGGTGAGAAGACAGGAAGAAATCAGTAGGATAGAAGTTGTGGAAGCAATGAAGAAAGTCAAATTGGGGAAAGCCCCAGGAATTGATGGAGTGTGTGGTGAAATGCTGAAGCATGGAGGAGAGATAGTAGTAGAATGGATGTGGAAGATGTGCAGATTGGCCTGGGAGGAAGGTAGAGTACCAGAGGATTGGAAGTCAGGTATAATTATTCCCTTGTACAAAGGAAAAGGGGAAAAAAAGAAGTATGTGGTAATCAAAGGGGCATTTGTCTTCTTAGTGTAATAGGAAAAGTGTATTGTAGGATACTTATTGACAGAGTTAGGGAAATAACAGAGGAATTAGTTGGAGAAGAACAGGGAGGCTTTAGGAAGGGAAGAGGCTGTGTTGATCAGATATTCATTCTTAGATCTTTAGTGGAAAAGTTTGTAGAGAAAGGAAAGAAGTTGTATGCGGCCTTCATGGATTTGGAGAAAGCATATAACAGGGTGGATAGACAGGGATTATTGAAAGTATTAAGAATAATTATGGAGTAGACGGGAAGTTGCTGAATGCTGTGAAGAGTATGTATGATGGTGCTAAGGTTGCAGTGCGTGTGGATGGTGAACTGGGTGAATTTTTCTCTTTGAAGGTTGGATTGAAACAGGGATGTATCATGTCTCCATGGTTGTTCAATCTGTACATGGATGGGTTAATAAAAGAGGTACAAGTTAGGGTAGTGAATGTTGGAGTGGCCTTAGTGAGAGAGGGTAGTCTTTGGGAACTCCCTGTACTGTTGTTTGCAGATGATACTGTGTTGTTGAGTGAAGACGAAGGGGAGCTGCAAGGCTTGGTAGATGAGTTTGGGAGAGTGTGTAAGTGACGGAATCTAAAGGTGAATGTAGGGAAAAGTAAAGCGATGGTCTTTGAGAAAGGTGAAGTCAGTGAATGTACAGTGAGGTTGGATGGTGAGGAAATGGAAAATGTGAGCACGTTTAAGTACTTGGGGAGTGTGATGAGTAAGGATCGAAGTTTGGAGGGTGAAGTGCTTGAAAGCGTACAAGAAGGAAGAAAGGTTGCTGGTTCCTTGAAAGCAGTGATAAGAAACATGAAAGTGAGCATGGAAGTGAAAAAGTTACTACATGACAGTATTGTGATACCAACTCTAACGTATGGGAGTAAAGCTTGAAGGTTGTTGGAGGGAAACAAGTCAAGAGAGATAGCAGTGGAAATGAGTTATTAAAAGGGAGCCTGTGGAGTCGCATGGAGAGAGAGGCTGACAAATGAGGATATAAAGGAGCGTTGTGGTGTGGAAGTGGATGTGCTAGGAACTGTTAGGAGGAACACACTTAGGTGGTTTGGTCATGTGGAGAGGACAGAGGTGACAGACTGACGAGGAGAGTGTATGTGAGTGAGGTGGAGGGCGTGAGAGGGAGGGTGAGGCCGAGGATGAGATGGAGGGATGGAGTGGAGAGGTATATGAGAGAGGGGGATTTGAGTTGGAAGCAGGACAGTGAAATGGCGGAGGACAGGGCGACGTGGAGGCGATTTGTTTGTGGCCACCCCGTACGGGATTAAGGCGTCTGGCAATAGATAGATAGATAGATGCTAATTTATCGGACAGCGGTGATTATCCGCTTTTAATGGGCGGAAAAAATACACATGGCTCCTTATTCGTGATCATGTAAGGAAATATATGAATAGGATGTTTTGATGGGTTAGTTGGATCACTAGCTTCTCAGACACCGTTCTGACAATAAATTTATTGCAATGGATCCACTCTCATGGTATAAGCAAAAGTGAATATTGGTTGTAAAATTATCCCTTTCAGCACAATTACATCTATATTTTATTCTTGTTTCCTAAATATTTTGTGTGCTGTACGAAAGACGTTTCTAATTTAAAAGGTGATAAATACCCTACCCACATCCCTTCAGTACAGAAGGCTTCTCCTAGGCTGAGTGAGGTAACCTGGGAATAGAAAAAGTGAAAAAAAAAAAAAAAGAGCAATCGTAGTATGCAACCCGAACACCCCCGCCCACCAAATTGTCTTTTGGTCAAATATTTGACCTTCCTCTTATACATTAACTTTTTAAGGATTGTTTTTAAAACTGAATTGCTTTTTTTTCTGACCCTTAATACTATCACTAAGTTTTGTTTAAATCAGCCCTGTGACCTTGAAGTTTGAAGGATTTCTCTTAATTGTATTCTTTTATTCTTGCCTTGTCAGGAATCCTCCCAAAACGTTTAGTCTGCATCATATAAAAACAGTTTAAGTTTATCCTAAAATGTGATCATGGTCTGAGAACTGTTGTCCAAAAAAAAAAAAAAAAGCTTAACCGTTCATTAATCATCAACTATTTCCCCAACGTTGGTTAAAATAAAATATTTTGAGCTATTTTGCTGGCAAACACATAAATGGATTTAAGTTTGACTTCACCCAAAGACCTTAAGCACTGATTGATTGTTCTAAAAGTGGAACCACATTATTCCTGCATTACACTCAACTCGGTGTCATATGCAGGGAGTGACTTACGCAGGAAGTTACCTTTCTCTTCACTATTTAGCCTGAATTAATCTAACCTAACCAAACCTAAACTAAGCTAACCTTATCCTAGATCAATTTAACGTAAATAAACCTAAACTAAACTAACGTTAATTCACGAAATGACTGATTTAACAATCTGCCTGTAACACATACATATATTTATTAACTGTATATTATCTATGTATCGACCTATAGTTACCTATTGGCCCATAAAACATCCAACTATCTCCCCGACACATAAATTTCATAAAATGTTGATGATAAATGACACAATACTTGAGATAACATGCAGATACTTTCAGCACAGCAGCTAAAAGGGCACTCAGCTCATGCGCACTGAGCGGAACGGTAACTTTCAACATAAGTCACTCCGTGCATACGACACTGGCTCCTAAGTTTAGTCTCAGTTTCATTTTTTTAAAATGTGTAAGTGTCTTTTGTTCAGTTAACTTTTGAACTAACCATGTGGACTTGATCTTTAGTCGATAGGTAGATGGGGAGGTAGATAAGTGCCACCAGCGTCAGTATTGCGGATGATGCAGGGAATCGTTGCCACCAGTGTTGGGTATCATAGATTACACTGTGTAAGAAACATAGACCAGTTTTTTGTTAATGTTGATTTTTACGCTATTTCTGATCAATGTCCGTGTGTAGATTCTGAATATACTATTGTTTTTCTGTAAATCTAGTGTTACAGGAAATATGCAACAACGTATCTATCATAGAAGGACAGGAACTGGAACTTATTACCATTTTGAGAGAGAATGTCAAAGATTTTATATATTGCCGGGTGTATATTATGAATACTGGGTGTTTCAAAAGTCTCTCATTATTTTTTAAAATTCATTAAAATTGCTGTTACAAGAGGAACCAAATGACAATTTGGTTGCTGAGTCTACGATTTACGAGAATTTTGATGGCATCAAACTTGGCTTCATAAGTCTACTGGAAAGTCACTGGTACACCTCAACCTGGGCACCGCCTTTTTCGAAAGAAGCAAGCCACCATTTAACGCATTCTTGGCTGACATTGGACAACATTTCGCGGGTAACAGAAGCACACACATTCCTGCTCCATTCTTCTAGTGTGGGGAGTTCTCGCAGCTTGGTGGCGTACGCTTTGCTCTTAATGTAGCCCCACAAAAAGAAGTCTCATGATGTGCTATCCGGCAAGCGAGCAGCCCATTTGACGGGACCACAGCGATCAATCCACCGATCTGGGAACTGCTCATTCAGAAATGAGCGAACCTCACGTGAGTAATGAGCAAGGGCACCATCTTGCTGGAAACTGAATCCTTGCATGTCAGCTACAGCTGACAGTTGCGGGATGCAGAACTCCTGAAACATACGAAGGTAATTGTCTGCGTTGATGTTCATGGAATTTCCACCTTTATCCCGGAAGAAGAACTGACCAATCAGCCCACCTGAGGAGATGGCACACCAGACGACCAATTTCGGCGTGTCCCTTTCATGTTTACGGATTTCCATAGGACTGTTTGTTTCCCAGATGCAGGTGTTGTGGCGACTGATGCGACCAGAAAGGTGGAAGAGAGCTTCATCACTGAACCACATGTCCTCAAGGATCGATGGGTCTGTTTCGTAATGATGCAGCAGTGTCTCACACATCACCACCCGGCAATTATAGTCTTGAGGTTCCAGCTTCTGAACCACCTGGATCTTGTAAGGGTACAGCTTGAGATCATGCCACAAAATTCATTGGATAGATGTCACGCTGATGTTCAGTTCCGCAGCTGCTCGCCTAATGGAGTTTTCTTGACTCTAAGCAAAAGTTTCACGGAATGTTTCGACATTCTCCTCACTCAGCCCACTTCGAGGTCTTCCAGATCGGGGTTTGTCCTTAACGAATCCCGTCTCCATAAACTTCTGGTGGGTGGCGATGATTGTGTTCCTATCCGGTGCATAATGCTGTCTGTAGACTGCCCGGAATCATCGCTGCACTTCAACCACAGACTGAAAAACCTTCTGCCATGCAGCGATTTTACACCTCTGCTGTAGAGTCAGCATGGTAGCAAAAGAAGAGGGTGCAAAACTTCAAATGTAGACTCAAAAAAAATTCTCAACTACTGAGTATGAGTTTACCACAAGATGAACGTCGTTGGTCAATTACCTGTAAAGAAAATTGAAAATCAAATTAGTGAGGGACTTTTGAAACACCCAGTATAACTAAAAAAAATTAGCGGACAGTAACACCGTCAAACGGAATGCAGGGCACACAGTGCCTAGAAATGCGCTTCTGATCTTGACTTTCTTCTGTAGCTGTGATGACAATCACGCAACAATCCCCAAACGTAATCGCCCGTCATTGCCTCGTTCTACCTGCCCTGATATCTGGTTTCCTTCAGCAGAATGCCCCTGTGGAACAGTTCTCCATGCTTCTTGCTTACTGCACCCAAGTTGTTTTTGAAGAAATCAAGGGGGCAAAGCAGATAGTGTAAGCTTGATTGATATTCTGTATCCAAGCCAGTGGAATGCACCAGTTAGGTCATCAACTAGCTGTGCAGAATTTGATCTCCTCTGATTGCCAAGAAAACCTTCCACAACGCCTCTGGAAGAATTCCAAGTGTACGTTTCATCACTGATCATTTCACCCTCGAGTTCACGACTTGCAAGCGTTCTTCGAACTTGCGGCCCAGTGAATATGCTAGCCATCACCTTTGCCCCACTCAACTTGGGAAACATTGATCAGATATGCAGACACACATCGCCATCCTTGTCGAGTCTTTCACGAATTGTTTCACAAGACCAAGTTTTATGTTTAGCAGCAATAGCAATACCTCCTCTCTAGAGAACAGTAGAGTTATCAGAACATTGCACGAGCCTGGTGTGAGACACTCTCTGAGAGGCCAGTCTTTCCTCATGAAATGTTCTGCCTCGCTCCAGCTGTCCCACAAGCATAAAAAACATGAGTTCTTTATATAACCGCCTTGCATTCTGAGTAGAACAAAATCATTTTGAAATCCCCACAAACTTCCCAGTTATGATCTGAGTACTCGATCTTTGTCAGAATCTTCACATTCTTATAGCCTTCTCTCATTTCCACAGAATGTGCAACTGGAATTGATGGGAGTTCGTTGCCGTTATGCATAAGTACAACTTTTAGGCTCCTCACGGAACTGTCGATGAAGAGTCGCCATTCTGAGGCCTTGTACGAAGTAATCCACTCCCATGGCTTGGAACAAACCCTTAACACACAAAATTTGAAGAAAGATGCAGGCTTGCCGTGACAATTCCTATAACTCGACTTGCAACTGGGATCCAACAAGTTCCATTCACTTAGACGTGACGGCAGCAGCTCAGCAAGGGACTTGGTGAGTCCTAAATCTCGGACCAAGTCATCCAATTCTTGCTGATTGGGAAAGTGGAGTGTCTCTGGAACATACGATTTATCATCACTTTCTCCTCCATCATCGACAATGTCCTTATGGGGAGAAACAACTTCCGTGTCGGCAGGAGGGACAGGAATCGCCAGATCATCGTTGTGAGACACTGGCGATATCAAAGAAGGCAAATTTGGTTATACAATGTTCTTTCTGCCCTTAATGCTCTTCGCACTACTACCATGCAAAAATAACAGTCGTCAACGTGATTCGAAGTCTCTTTTCGCACTCTCAGAACTGCATCTTCTTTCTCGCTCTTCATAGCCAAGCTTCAAGCGCAGAGCGACAGCTACAACAAGTGTAGTGCGGAGCCCAATCCTTATCTTGATCGCCCATTGCCACGCCAAAAATTGTTTTGTATGCACGAGCAAATTTGGTATCAAAGTGGATTTTGTGTTTGACCATCATCTGTGCAACATACGTATTCTCTACACACACAACAAAATGTATTGGCTGACAGCTTGCAAGAACGTTTACTGGTCATTCTCATCAATAAGAACGCCTTTAGGAACAGCTCAAAAACACGTCAACCGGCCAAACTAGCAACGTAAGACTGGCTCATCGAATGAACTGACTCAATCCCCCCCCGGGGGGGGGGTAAGCAATATGTCGGGCATGACATCGGTGCGTGGTAACAAGACTGGAAATAAACAATTGCCAATTGTTGACAAAAATCTAGAGATAAACAAATCATACACCATTGGAATCAACGTGGGTAACTGAGTCTAACAAGACCAAAAAATTGAATAAACAGATTCTTTGTTACGTTACTGCTGCTGCCAAATGTAGATCATTGTCACCAGTATAGATTAATGTGGGCTGCTACCGATGCAAAAGTGTCGTGAGGCATCAGATAGCGTGGAGATGATGTGTTTGTTGGTTTTATCACTGTAGTCACGAGATAAGTCTTTGTCTCTCTCACTCCCTCCTCTGTCTCTCTTGTATCATAAGTGAATGTGAGGTAGAGATGCTAAGGGGTTATGGGACTTTATTGTGACACAGTAATATTATTACTGCCTATCCCTGCATTTCCAGACACACAGATTTTACTAATTGTTCCCAGGTTTTCAATCCTAGCTTGAATTCTGTGGATAGTCGATATTACTATAGCTTATATGATAGAAAAAATTATAAGGATGATTGGTTCTGCGTTATAAACATAATGTGGATTGAACATCTATCTATCTATCTATTGCCAGACGCCTCAATCCCGTTTGGGGTGGCCACAAACAAATAGCCTCCAAGTCGCCCTGTCCGCCATTTCACTGCCCTGCTCCCAACTCACACACCCCTCTCTCATATACCTCTCCACCCCATCCCTCCATCTCATCCTCGGCCTCCCCCTCCCTCTTCCCCCCTCCACCTCACTCACATACACTCTCTTCGTCAGTCTCTCACCCTCCATCCTCTCCACATGGCCAAACCACCTCAGTGTGTTCCTCCTAACGTTTCCTATCACATCCACTTCCACACCACAACGCTCCTTTATATCCTCATTCGTCAGCCTGTCTCTCCATGTGACTCCACAGGCTCCTCTTAAAAAACTCATTTCCACTGCTCTAACTCTTGACTTGTGTCCTTCCAACAACGTCCAAGCTTCACTTCCATATGTTAGAGTTGGTATCACAATGTCATGTAGTAACTTTTTCACTTCCATGCTCACTTCCCTGTTTCTAATCACTGCTTTCAAAGAACCAGCAACCTTTCTTCCCTGCTGTACCCTTTCAAGCACTTCACCCTCCAAACCTCCAGCCTTACTCATCACACTACCCAAGTACTTAAACGTACTCACATTTTCCAATTCCTCACCATCCAACCTCGCTGTACATTCACTGACTTCATCTCTCTCAAAGACCATCACTTTACTCTTCCCTACATTCACCTTTAGATTCCGTTTCTTACACACTCTCCCAAACTCATCCACCAAGCCTTGCAGCTCCCCTACGTCTTCATTCAACAACACAGTATCATCTGCAAACAACAGTACAGGGAGTTTCCAAACACTATCCTCTCTCACCAGGGCCACTCCAACATCCACTACCCTACCTTGTACCTCTTTTATTACCCCATCAATGTACAGATTGAACAACCATGGAGACATGACACATCCCTGTTTCAACCCAACCTTCAAAGAGAAAAATTCACTTAGTTCACCATCCACACGCACTGCAGCCTTAGCACCATCATACATACTCTTCACAGCATTCAACAACTTCCCATCTACTCCATATTCTTAATACTTTCCACAATCCATGTCTAACCACCCTGTCATATGCTTTCTCCAAATCCATGAAAGCCGCATACAACTTCTTTCCCTTCTCTAGAAACTTTTCCACTAAAATCTAAGAATGAATATCTGATCTACACAATCTCTTCCCTTCCTAAAGCCTCCCTGTTCTTCTCCAACTAATTCCTCTCTTCCTTCTCTAACTCTGTCAATAAGTATCCTACCATACACTTTTCCTATTATACTAACAAGACAAATGCCCCTATGATTACCACACACTTCTTTTTCCCCTTTTCCTTTGTACAAGGGAATAATTGTACCTGACTTCCAATCCTCCGGGACTCTACCTTCCCCCCAGGCCAATCTGCACATCTTCCACATCCATTCTAATACTATCTCTCCCCCATGCTTCAGCATTTCACCACACACTCCATCAATTCCTGGGGCTTTCCCCAATTTAACTTTCTTCATTGCTTCCACAACTTCTATCCTACTGATTTCTTCCTGTCTTCTCACCTCCCTCCTTCTCCCAGCCATTCCCCAGCCACTTATACTCGCATTACTTCCATCCTCTATGTTCAACAATTCCTTAAAGTGTTCTCTCCATCTGCTCACTTTTTCTCCCTTCTCCATTAGTAATCTACCATTTTTATCTTTCACTCCCCTGCTAACCTCACTTCCACCCTGTCTACTCTCTTCACCTCTTTCCAGAACATTTTCTTACAGTCCCTCCACTTTACACTCAAATTCCTTCCAAATTCCTCATCCACTCTCTTCTTACTCTCTCTTACTAATCTTTTCACCTCTCTCTTTCTTTCTGCATTTAATTCTCTCTTCCGCCTCTCAACTTCTTCCACGCCCCTATTTCTCATCCATTCATTGTATGCTTTCTTCTTTTGTGCCACAGCCTGTCTCACCTATTCAGTCCACCACGCTGTTCCTTGCACCCCCCTCCGTCTTCTCTTCCTCCCACACACCACATCACATGCTGCACATATTTCTTCTGTAAATATCCTGCACACATGTTCCACGTCCCCCATCTGCTCCAATTCATATTTGCCCAATCGTTCCTCCACTTCTCTCTTACCCTCTACCTTTTTCCCATCCTCTTGTAACCTTTCCACTCTCCTTGCAACTACTCCTTCCTCTCGTCTTTCTCTTCTTCTATTCCTCCATCTTACTTGGATCCTAATTCTGACCACCACCAAGTAGTGGTCAGAAAGTCCATTCCCCCAGCCTCTATAAGCTCTTGCATCCATTACACATCTTCGCAACCTTTCATCCACACACACATAATCAATCATTGCCTTCCTTTCATTCAGTTCACCACCCACCCTTCTCATCACTCGCCATGTATACCTGTGGATCATTTATATTGGCTATCACCAACCCCCTCCCAGCACAAATGTCCACTAACGCACTGCCATTCTCATCTATCTCAGCAGGCACACCCCACTCACCAAGTATTCCATCCACCTTCACAGTCCCTACTTTACCATTTATATCACCAGTCAAAAACACTCTCTCATTCCTTCCAAACTATTCCATGCACACTTCCACATTTGTCCAGAACTCTTCTCTCACTCTGCTAGCACGATCCTGCATTGGCGCATACACACACACAATCACCCACATTTGTATTCCAACTTTCAATTTTACCCACACAATCCTTGACCCAACTGATCCATACTGTCTTATGCTCTTCTTCCATCTTTTACTCACAACTATACATACTCCTTGTTTTGCCCTCTCATTCTCACCTACTCCTGCACATATACCCCATCCATACTCCCATTCTCTCAAACTTTCTCCTCTCCATTTTGTTTCAGTTATTCCACATACATCCACTTTCGCACTCTCAAACACCTGGACAATCTCTCTCTCTCTCTTTCACCTCATCATTCACTCCTCTTACATTCCATGTAGCCATTACATGGCTACTATATTCCCTCTATAGTTGCACTGTTTAACTGATCAGTTACAGTACATGGTTTCTATCTTAAATGAAGTTATTTTAGTATGTGTACTCATATTTGAATTCGTCGTAGGTAATTGTTGAAAGAACATTTGTGCAGTTTAGAATAGCATAGTGGTTTCGAGTAGGTATTGTGAACAATGAAGGGGTTAGTATTGAACAGTAATCCGGTGATATGTACAAACCAGATGCTGATGTTTGGGTTGGAGGTGTGTCTGGGCAAGTTACGAAAACACGTATTTTTGGTGAAATAGAAAAACTGAATGTCCAGTGCGTTGATGATGGATGAGTTTATCTGGAGCAAATGTGAAGTTGCAGTAATGGATGTTTTCATTCTTTATGATGGCCATTTCACAAAAGACTGTCTCAGCTGGCTGAAACGTGAAGATATACGCAAGACAAAGGTGAAATGCATGTAATGATACACAACATTAATGTTCAGTTGTTGTTTCACTAGTGAATCTGACAGTGTCCTGTTTATTGGAGAACATGATGACTTCAGCTTTGATGATGATGTGACTAATGAGTCACATTTTTAGAAAGAAAAGGGTATATTTGATAGACCGTGAAAAAAATCATCCGTTATGAATGGAATACGAACTACTATTGATGTTGGTGTAAGTGTTGCTTCTAAGTATGGATAATATAACGTCATATTCCTTTCCTCAAACAAAGGCTTCAAACCATGTTTATTTATGTCTTGACTGATTATTTGACGTAGATTGAGAATGGGAAGTAAATTATTGGTGATCCTACCATTGCCAGCATTACGAGTGCCATTCATAAAAGCTTGATCCCGAGATCTAGTATTGTCTAACTGAAGTATTATTATGTCAGTATGGTCCATGACCAGTGAGAAGTGTTGGAAAAGTGTCGTATTTCCTTCCAGTGCATTTACTTTCTCCTCAGTTTCTTGAGTTGATTTCTCTGTTTTTCGTACGTTCTTTACAATCATCATTACTCTGTTCTGGGTATCATCTACACACCAGTCTCATCCTGCCCCCAACTCTTCCATCATAAACAGCCTCCCCAGGCCTCGCACTGAGGGACGCACTGCACAACCACCTAATCATTGTTATTTCTGTATGTTTGAGTCTGCGAATATCCGCTTCCTTTGCTGCCCAGGTCTCACTACTATACAACATTACATTCCTAACACATGCTGCATACAAAGATCCCACATTGCGGAGGGAGAGTCCTCTCATTGTTAGGAGAGTCAGGAGCTCCCTGAGCTTCTTCAAACCACTCCTCACTCTAGTCACAGAGCTAGCTCCAGCCCCATCTCCTGCATATAACATGTCTCCCAAATAACAAAACTCTTCCACAAACTCAACAGACTCACCAGCATGTTCAATCCTTTCACGCCTGGCAATCTCCACATGGTCTCCGCGACACACCGCACACATGAAATCAGCATTATCTAGCAGTGTTCCTCTGATACCACTACATCTCTTATGCACCCACTTTTCACAGACACTGCACAAGCTGGAATTACTTCATATGCCATTGTGGGAAACTGCACATGGCCACTCTCCCTCTTCTTTGACAGTACCACCACCAGCCCTAGATATCATTACTTTTCTTTTATCTACATTCACTCTTTAATCCTTTTGCCCCATACCATTTCTCCACTTCCTAAATCTTTTCTCTGCCTGTCTTTCATTCTCTGCAATCAGCACCAAATCATCAGCAAAGAACATCTTCCAAGGGAGTCCATTTCTGATGTCACGTGAGAGGGTTTCAAGCACCATGACAAACAACAAGGGGCTCACCGACATTCACGGAACACTCCTCACTCAAATCTCCATTCACCTTTATCTTGGTGTAAGCATCCACATACATGACCGTAACGACCCTAACCAGCCACTCCTCTATCCCAAGCTTATTGCCCACTTCACCATCTCAACTTTACCTACCGAGAGAACAACTTTATTAGAGAGCTCATCCAATGATGTTAGCAAGTCATGCTAGGGATGATGATACTGACGAAGAACTTTTCAGTGGTCTTGACTTTAATCTGGTTCCTGGTGAAAAATTACTCTGCTCTTCATTGTTCAGCATATCTTAAATGATGTCTAAATCTATTCCTAGGTCATGTACTGTAAGTGCTTGTTATGGTAATTGCTGCATTAGTTGCACCTGTGTTTGTATGTTTGGTATGCGATTGTAATTTATTCCGGTATGCTTTAACTTCCTCCAGTTTATTTACAGTGTTTGTACTAGGTTTTTAGGTTCTATCCAATGTTTTATATTACAAGCTAAATTTCTTGAGACCATTTTTAAATAATATGAATTTGTTTATCTTCTTCACTCGGTGATGACCTCATACCTTATTGACTGTTCTCATTACCCTGTATGGGCCTTCAAATTTCGGTGACAGTTTATTGTCTCTAGTGTGAATGATGCAATAGACAATGTCACCTATGTTGATATTTGATTGTTTTGCCATTTTATTAAATACTTCAATCATTTCTTCCTTGGACATCATTCATTGTTTCTTTAACCTTGTGGAATTCAAGTAAACGAAGTCTAGGATAATCATCATAATTGTAAGCAGGCATTTGCTTGCCTTCAAGTATCTCGTATAGGAGAAGTTTGTCTGTCCTATACACAATAAAATGAGATGTGTCTCCAATAGACTTGTTCGTTGCACAATTAATTGGTGCTTCAACTCTGGAGATCCAATTACCCCCAGTTTGCATAGTTCTCATTGAGAATGTGACGTAGTACATCTAGTACTTTTCTATCCCATCTCTCTACTATTCCCCTGGAAGCTGGTTGATAGGCTAAATCATTAATCTTTTTTCTATTGTTCATTTATTTCTTGTAAGATTTCAGAGTTAAATTCTCCTCCATTATCATTTATTAGCACCTTTGGTGTGATGAACCTTCAGATAACATTATTTATGATACCCGACGCTGGTGGCAACGACTCCATCATCCACATTATCAACACTGGTGGCACCTACCTACCTAGGTACCTACCTACCTCCCTATCTATCTATCGACACTGGTGGCAGCGGTAAAGAAGAGCAGTGGTAAAGAAGATTACAAGTGGTAAAGAAGAAGCAGTAAAAAAGGAAGAAGAATTACAGCTCTACAATTTACAGTTCTGTGATTTACAGCTCTGCGGTCAACTGTAACTTCTACAAGTAACAGGTCCTACAAGCTAATCACAAGAAGAAGAAGAAAAAGAAGACAATGAAGAAGAAGGAAATAAGGAGCTGTGTTGACCTGCAAGTGAATGGACTTTAGATGCGAGCAGCTGAAGTGTGCATAACAAGACAACCTCCACCCTCCACAGCCACCTCTACCACAACTACCACACCTACAACAATACTGTACTACTTCATCTACCACAACTACCACAAGGACCCAGCAGAAATGCAGTGCTGACAACAAAAGCTGTCGGAAGCATAACAACCACCCCTAACCTGGCACCTCCTTCACCACCACCACCGTCAAGAACAGCTACCATCATCGACTGTAAACATTCCTACCACAGTTACATTTAGTGAATTAAATATTTTTTCTGTTTAAGGTTGCATTGTTTATTAGCACTTCATCATTTATGTATACGAATTTTTACATAAAATAACATCTATCTATCTATCTATCTATTGCCAGACGCCTCAATCCCGTTTGGGGTGGCCACAAACAAATCGCCTCCAAGTCGCCCTGTCCCCTGCCATTTCACTGCCCTGCTCCCAACTCACACCCCCCTCTCTCATATACCTCTCCACCCCATCCCTCCATCTCATCCTCGGCCTCCCCCTCCCTCTTCCCCCTTCCACCTCACTCACATACACTCTCTTCGTCAGTCTCTCACCCTCCATCCTCTCCACATGGCCAAACCACCTCAGTGTGTTCCTCATAACGCTTCCCATCACATCCACATCCACACCGCAACGCTCCTTTATATCCTCATTCGTCAGCCTGTCTCTCCACGTGACTCCACAGGCTCCTCTTAAATAACTCATTTCCACTGCTCTCACTCTTGACTTGTGTCCTTCCAACAATGTCCAAGCTTCACTTCCGTACGTTTGAGTTGGTATCACAATACTGTCATGTAGTAACTTTTTCACTTCCATGCTCACTTCCCTGTTTCTTATCACTGCTTTCAAGGAACCAGCAACCTTTCTTTCCTGCTGTACCCTTTCAAGCACTTCACCCTCCAAACCTCCATCCTTACTCATCACACTACCCAAATACTTAAACGTACTCACATTTTCCAATTCCTCACCATCTAACCTCGCTGTACATTCACTAACTTCACATCTCTCAAAGACCATCACTTTACTCTTCCCTACATTCACCTTTAGGTTCCGTTTCTTACACACTCTCCCAAACTCATCCACCAAGCCTTGCAGCTCCCCTTCGTCTTCACTCAACAACACAGTATCATCTGCAAACAACAGTACAGGGAGTTTCCAAACACTATCCTCTCTCACCAGGGCCACTCCAACATCCACTACCCTACCTTGTACCTCTTTTATTACCCCATCCATGAACAGATTGAACAACCATGGAGACATGATACATCCCTGTTTCAAACCAACTTTCAAAGAGAAAAATTCACTTAGTTCACCATCCACACGCACTGCAGCCTTCGCAACATCGTACATACTCTTCACAGCATTCAACAACTTCCCATCTACTCCATATATTCTTAACACTTTCCACAATCCTTGTCTATCCACCCTGTCATATGCTTTCTCCAAATCCATGAAAGCTGCATACAACTTCTTTCCCTTCTCTAGAAACTTTTCCACTAAAGATCTAAGAATGAATATCTGATCTACACAACCTCTTCCCTTCCTAAAGCCTCCCTGTTCTTCTCCAACTAATTTCTCTGTTCTTTCTCTAACTCTGTCTATAAGCATCCTACCATACACTTTTCCTATTATACTAAGAAGACAAATGCCCCTATGATTACCACACACTTCTTTTTCCCCTTTTCCTTTGTACAAGGGAATAATTATACCTGACTTCCAATCCTCCGGGACTCTACCTTCCTCCCAGGCCAATCTGCACATCTTCCACATCCATTCTACTACTATCTCTCCCCCATGCTTCAGCATTTCACCACACACTCCATCAATTCCTGGGGCTTTCCCCGATTTAACTTTCTTCATTGCTTCCACAACTTCTATCCTACTGATTTCTTCCTGTCTTCTCACCTCCCTCCTTCTCCCAGCCATTCCCCAGCCACTTCCTCCACGTTCAACAATTCCTTAAAGTGTTCTCTCCATCTGCTCACTTTTTCTCCCTTCTCCACTAGTAATCTACCATTTTTATCTTTCACTCCCCTGCTAACTTCACTTCCACCCTGTCTTACTCTTTTCACTTCTCTCCAGAACATTTTCTTACAGTCCCTCCACTTTACACTCAAATTCCTTCCAAATTCCTCATCCACTCTCTTCTTACTCTCTCTTACTAATCTTTTCATCTCTCTCTTCCTTTCCACATATAACTCTCTCTTCCGCCTCTCAACTTCTTCCACGCCCCTATTTCTCATCCATTCATTGTATGCTTTCTTCTTTTGTGCCACAGCCTGTTTCACCTCTTCAGTCCACCACGCTGTTCCTTGCACCCCCCTCCGTCTTCTCTTCCTTCCACACACCACATCACATGCTGCACATATTTCTTCTGTAAATATCTTACACACACCTTCCACGTCTCCCATCTGCTCCAATTCATATTTGCCCAATCGTTCCTCCACTTCTCTCTTATACTGTGCCTTTTTCTCATCCTCTTGTAACCTTTCCACTCTCCTTGCAACTACTCCTTCCTCTCGTCTTTCCCTTCTTCTATTCCTCCATCTCACTTTCACCCTAATTCTGGCCACCACCAAGTAGTGGTCAGAAAGTCCACTCCCCCAACCTCTATACACTCTTGCATCCTTTACACATCTTCGCATCCTTTCATCCACACACACATAATCAATCATTGCCTTCCTTTCATTCAGTTCACCACCCACCCTTCTCATCACTCGCCATGTATACCTGTGGATCATTTTATGCCTGAAGAGGGTATTGGCTATCACCAACCCCCTCCCAGCACAAATGTCCACTAACGCACTCCCATTCTCATCTATCTCAGCAGGCACACCCCACTCACCAACTATTCCATCCACCTTCACATTACCAACTTTACCATTCATATCACCAATCAAAAACACTCTCTCATTCCTTCCAAACTTTTCCATGCACACTTCCACATTTGTCTAGAACTCTTCTCTCACTCTTCTAGCACGATCTTGCGTTGGTGCATACACACACACAATCGCCCACATTTGTATTCCAACTTTCAACTTTACCCACACAATCCTTGACCCAACTGATCCATACTGTCTTATGCTCTTCTTCCATCTTTTACTCACAACTATACACACTCCTTCCTTTGCTCTCTCATTCTCATCTACTCCTGCACATATACCCCATCCATACTCCCATTCTCTCACACTTTCTCCTCTCCATTTTGTTTCAGTTATTCCACATACATCCACTTTCGCACCCTCAAGCACCTGGACAATCTCTCTCTCTTTCACCTCATCATTCGCTCCTCTTACATTCCATGTACTCATTACCAAATCCTTTGTCCGGTCCTGGGTCGTCATCGTTTGGTCAGTCCTTGTCCGAGGCTTCTTGTTTGTTTTTTTAGTTAGTTGTTTTCCGGGGAGGGGCACTAACCCTCCGCCAACCCTTTTAGTCGCCTTTTACGACAAGCAGGGATACTGGGGGAGTATTCTTGAAAACCCCCCTACCCCGAGGGGGTAATTTATTTATCATCAGTAATATAATATCAACACATTGTACTAACAATAACTAACAATTCATCTATCTATCTATCTATCTATCTATCTATCTATCTATATATATATATATATATATATATATATATATATATATATATATATATATATATATCATTTAAAGTACACTCTTATATAACTATTATATTACTTTCATATCTGAATAGTTTCCCCTACACAACTACAGTGAAAGACAATATACATTTTTCATAGATATATAGTATGTGTTTTATGATTTACATCTTAAATTAATGGGCAATCAAGAGAACTGTAAATTGTGATTAGTAATTAATGCCGTACAGTGATTAATATTATTAAAAAAAAAAGGCCATGCTTAGTGACATCAGAAACCGCATTAGCATTACCTAATAGCTCTATACAAGTAGAAACAGAACACCATAACCAAGAAACAAATAATCTTGCAGTTTACCTTCGCCAACGAAGTGGGTGTGAGGTTATGTATTCACCCGTGTCTGTCTGCTTGTGTACAAAGTACCTCAGAGAGCTATTGTCGAATTTGAATGAAACCTGGTGGATAGGTGGACAGTGGGTCATGAAAGAGATGATTTTGAGTGGAACTGGCTCTGCAAGCAGGAATAAATCACACAGTTTACTGGTGTTGCCAAAGGTATGCGGAATCTGTTACTGTGTAACAGGACAGTCTACGACTGCAGAATTAATAGATTGACTACATGGGACAGTAAATGATTCGTCTGGTAGGAAAGAGGAAATACATCAGTAAATCTTAGTGTTTTTAATTAACCCGCCACATCTCGGCAGATTTTTAAAATTCCTTTTTGGCTAAAAACCTCCGCTTTTCATTAGAAACATGGAAAATTCGGAAAGAAAGTGCTCAGTTGAGTTTAGAAATACGGTAGGAGTAACAGTACCTTCACCTAGGTACTGTGTTCTCTCAGGCCAGGCTCCAGAGAAAACATTTTCTATGGGAGGAGTAACTATTCTAAACCATTCATAGTTGGTTAGATATTTAATTATTTGGTACGAATTGACATGTAGTACAAGGAGTATATTGGTTTTCAGACAATAGTATAGGCAATATAAGCATTGTTCACTCACCAAACACATCAACACATGGCACCTTCTTTTATGACGTTACCGCATCATCATTTCTGCTTCTTTCTTCCTCTGTCTTGTTTCTTCCTTTGTCCTCCACCTCAGGAATCACTTTCGCCTTGAATTTCGTCGTTGGAGAGACCGTGGTGCGACATGTTTTTACTGGCCAGGTCACTGCTTACAGATCAGTTGTCGAGAAAATGGCGTGTGTGGGGGAGGAAGGGGGGCTGGTGGGACCAGGCATTATCCCAGCCTGGCCCTGGGTAGAGGAAGGTCTCTCACATATGCCTACCAAAAATCACCCGTGAAACTTGAAAAATATGCTAATGAAGGACCTCGCAATTGCAAAACGTATGGATACATTGTCAGGTGTCACTGTGACAAAACGTGGCAACGTATCCATACGTTGGCGGGATGCCTCGGGTTAACATTGGCAGAGATTATGCATTCTCTGAATGCCTTCTAGATACAGATGTTTTGTGTGAACTTTATGGTTTGGCTGTCAGATATCTGGTACTAGATAGCTACAAGTGCGCATGGGCCCTTCAGGCCCTCTTGCGATTGCTCCTGCCAAGGGCTCTTGCACTGCGTGCTGGCTTTCTCATGCTTCACACTCGTTTCCTCATGCTTCTCACCTGTTTCCTCACACTTTGCGCACGCATTGCAATAATTTCAGGTAATCCGAGTCACATCTATGTGCTGTTCTAGTCTAACGTTGTCACTATTGGCCGTCAAGGCAACATCGAAGGGCTCATGATGGTCCAAAAATTCATCTCACTTTTTTACGAAAATGTGCGCCTCTTTGATGCTTTTCACTGTGGCATATTAACAACCACCAAGGCAATGGCACATGAAATGCACAGTATAAATGCTCAATTCAGTGGCGCTGATTGTCTAAAAATTATAGGTTCGTGGCACATGGCTCGAGTAGACTCTATTTCTAAAAGTCCCGGTACCAAATGAACTGTTTTCCAAACCAAACTTTGATCGCTCTTAACTCTAAAAAAAAAACAATGATCAATCGAGATGAGGCCAAGTTTTTCGACATTAGCAAATTTTCTGCGATTTTCATGCCAATTTTGGTGCACCAGGACGCCTCCGTATTGAAGAAAGGCACCCTCACCTCTCTTCGGGAATGGAACCCAAGTTGTCTGCATGCAAGTCTGAGATGTTATCTACTCGGCCATGGCAACAGACTGGGCGCCGGTAGCAGCGTTTTTTTGAAAAAATTTGATAACTCAATAAATGCAGTAAAACCTCTACAATTCGGCATCCTTCAAGTTGGAAACTTCTACAACTCGGGAAGGCTCCAAAATATTCATTTAAAAAATCTAAATTCAAAAATTCCCAAAAATGCACACGTGATAGGAAGAGAGTCGGCAAAAATCCCCGCAACTCGGTAAGATGCCGAGTTGTACCGACATTCAGCAAGAGTAACCCGGCATCACGTGTGCATAGGGATGTAAACAAAGCCTGTTGTGCGCCACATGTGGGCCAGTTTGCCTTCATCCGCCGCCCGTGTTGCATTCACTCCTCACTCGCTCTGCTTGTTACTAGGTGTTACGCACTCTTAAGTGGCTTGTACCTGCAGAAGCTAACCATGGCGTCTCCCAGTGCTACCCCAGTGTTTAGTAAGTTCTGTACAGTAATGTTTAGGTGTTTAGTCTTTAGTTCCCCAGTATAATACAAGTCATAAATACATTACAGTATGGCCTTTATAGTGTTAATTGTGCTTTACATAGTGTACAGTGTCAAGTACAGTACAGTAAAGATGTGCCCAAAAGTGATCTTGAGCCCCCCTAACACCTCCAAAAACTACCAA
The DNA here is from genome assembly GCF_032717465.1 of Coenobita brevimanus. Taxonomy (NCBI): domain Eukaryota; kingdom Metazoa; phylum Arthropoda; class Malacostraca; order Decapoda; family Coenobitidae; genus Coenobita; species Coenobita brevimanus. Next base: position 14,937,293 of record NC_137008.1, on the reverse strand, counting down.
AAGTCCTCCTCCATTCCTGCAATACACCCTACAACTGCGTGGAACTATGGTAAGGCAGCTTTTACTGTTTATTGTAAAAACGTTTATTTATTTTTTCTATTTTTTCCTTGTGTGTGTGTGTGTGTGTGTGTGTGTGTGTGTGTGTGTGTGTGTGCTGGGGGGGGGAACTTAAAGTTAATCCCTACAACTCGGCAAATAGGCTAACCCGGCAAGCTTGCACATGTATTATGCCGAATTGTAGAGGTTTTACTGTATAGTAAAACTTTTCAATCGTGATGGGACCAAGTTTTTTCACATCAGCAATTTTTGTGCGATATTTATGCCAATTTTGGTGCGATTTGAATGTGTAGTTTCGGCTGCCCAAAGTACACACACACACACACGGCTACTGCTATAGTATATTAGACATTGTGTATGTATCTGTATCAGTTTATTAAGACTGGGGACTGGGTGTCTGTAGGAGAGTGATGAAAGGTTTGAATGATGTATCTAAATGCAGGCAGCCCCAAGTGAGGTTTTGGAGTACATAATATTTTCCATAGTTGCTTATACGGTACTTGAGTTATTAATGCAATTATTTAAAAAATACATCATATTCAAAGACTGGCAGAACTGCTATTAAGCTGTTATACATTATTTACAGTTTCACTGGTTGAAATATTTAATAAATTCTCCTACAAAATTAGCTAATTTCGATAAAACGCTGTTGTCTGTTGCTAAAGATGTGTGCCATTTAATGGTATTATTGTCATAAAAAATTTTTTCAGAATACAAAATCCATTGCAAATGGAAATATGAGCTCTTAAAACAAATAATGGAATTCATCACCACTATCACCATCATTGCATAGATTACTCACCCGTTGATTTTAATGTCGTCATGTCTTCCCATAACAATTGGTAGCTTGTGCATTTCACAGCTGAACTTAACAAAACAGTATTAACTATGTAGTTTAATAAGATTATATTCCAACTCTTTGGTTGAGGTCATTAATCCGAAATTAAACACACAGTAGTTTTATCAATATCCTCCTTCCATTGTTGACCATAATAATCACTTGATCTAAAGTTGAGTGCTTCCTAAAATCACTTCCTGTTAAAATTCATTGGGTCATCAAATATATCTGACATACCATTACTGTCCATAAGGAAATTCATTTTATTGAACCAAGGCAATTTACACTGTTCTAAATCATGCACTGCCTTGGTAAACCTATATACACATTTGAGATTTTCAGTTCCTCGTCTCATGAAATCCAGAACCAAAAAATGACCATTGTATTTTTTTTTAACTCATAGTTCACCACACACCAAACATGTAGCTAGAGACTTATCCAACTTAAGTGGCCCCTCCAAGAATCTCTTGTAAGTTCTGTTTAAAATATCCAGGTTCTCATAACCCTAGATTTCACATCCACACAATGAAATAGCCAATATGTTTTTTTTTTTTTTTAGCCAATACTTGTATCTAAATGAAGTAGAACTCATTAGCATTGCTTAATAATCCATACATTGCTTTCTTACTTTCCAATCTTTGTTTTTCTTCTTTAGCTTTATGAAATAAGTCAATGAAGTTGATTGTCGTATCAGGGTATAATCATGAACTACTTCACTATTGTCATTATCAAACTTAAAGCTCTTGTACATTTTTTTCTTGCCCCTAGAATATACAATTATTTAAGTTTTATCTGAATTTTCCTGTAATGACCAAAAGCTTCAATATTCTTGAATGGCATCTAGAGAAATGTGCAACCACCTATAACTTTCTGTGAATACTATGGTGCCATCAGCACATTAAGAAAATACAGATTGAAATACGTAGTCATATTTGTCACGAATCAATTCGCGACATTTCCCTTTTGTGAGAAGCCACGAACTATTAGTGGAAAACTCACTGTGTATCGCTCAGCTAACCGTTTCTCCCTCCCTTTCGGAGTATACTTTTCAAAACATTCGTCACTTTCAAAAGTGACCGATTTAATGCACGTCACTAAGTGCGCTACTGAGCGATACAATTGTTTCTTTATCGTTCGCCTCTGCTTCCCTCAACCGTTAGCCACGCCTTGCGTCCTGCCCATACAATGTATTTGAATTCAGTCCAATTGTTGTTGCGACGGAGAGAGGTCCTGTGCCAGCAGTGTGAGGTCAGCTAGTACCCAAACTCCACAGTTCTTCAGTACTTCCATCCTAGTTCAGCTTGGGTGATACGCAGCATTCATTGACTAGTATTTCCTTTTTGTATTTTGTAGTCAGAGTTTAGTTAAGGTGTTTTTCCTAGCGTAAGTATTTAGCTTCTGTGTGAGTGAGCGAGTGCGTCTCATTGATTTGATTTGAAATGTAATGTTAAATTTATTTTTGTAATCAATAAATTTAACAGTTCTATTTCTTGAGCTTAATGTAGAGTAAAATCTTGTTTCATTTCTCCATATTTAAGCTTATTTTCCATATAGCTCCTAGCTTGCATAAACGTTTGCTTTCATAACTGGTACTTAGACCAGTCTTGTTGTATTAACTTAAAATCCGTTGTGCCAGGAGTTAATGCATCAGCAAGAACCTGATGTTATTATTATTAGTTATTTATTGTCAGGGGTGATGTAACTTTCTCCAGAGGCTAACAGTACAGTAATTCAGCAGTTGTGAGTAATTAGCCTCTGCTGTGTACTGTTGAGAAAGTTTATAAATTCTCGTTCTCAGAGAATCGTGCTAAGCCAGCGTAAAGTAATCGTTGCTTGATGTAGCAAGACAACCATTGTCTCTGCTCTTCAATATTATTGAATATTAATATCAATTTAAATAATATTTAACCATTATTTCAAAATTACCGTGATATTATAAAAACCCCGTGACAATTGGCGACCTCATTCCAGGATATTAACTCCTAGCTCTAAAGCTATTCACGAGATAGTGCTCACTCATTCATATTTAGGTATTTATAATTAAAGTTTATAGGCACAAGTTTACTGGTGTTTACCGTTAATTTAGCAAGTGAGTTTTTGCTTTATTAATCAATAGAGTACTTAACTCTAGTTTATTCTTGGTAACGCCAGACGATTTTATTCGCTCCTGGGTAGCCGCTGTACCCATTGTGTTAATTATTGAGAGTTCTTAGTTGTTCGCATTTTTGCTTTAATCTTTGCCAGTTAACTAGATAAGACTGGTCACCACTAACTTGTGTCTGTACTCTTTACTTGTGTTTATTAGCATTTGTTTGCGAAGCAGTCAGTGCTCAATTTCGGTTTACTTAGTAAATTGAGCTAGCATCATGGCTACAGCTGTATTTTTACAGGAAGCCAAAGATATGGATCTTACAGACCCAACTGAAATTAAAGAATACATACTCTCACGGTTCAATTACGAGCAAGAACGTGAGAAAGATGCTCGTGAAGAGCGTAGAATTCAGCGCGAATACGAGCGAGAACAGCGTGAACACGAGCAAAAACAGCGCGAACTCGACTTGGAACACGAGCGAGAACAGCGTGAACACGAGCAAAAACAGCGCGAACTCGACTTGGAACGCGAGCGAGAACAGCGTGAGGAACGAGAGAAACAACGAGAACATGAACTTGAAGTGCTGAAGCTCAAGCGAGATTCCTTGGCTTCAGACACGTCTGGTGCAGTTGGTCCAAGCTCCACGAGCGTTCTCCCTGCACATGTCCTGGCGACCTCACGCATCAAGCTTCCTTCATACAAGGAAAGCGAGCGAATCGAGCCGTACATAGCTCGTTTTGAGGACATGGCAGACTTATATCAACTGGATGAGGCAGCTAAGCGGCTTCAGTTTCTTAGCCTATTTGAGGGTCCTGCCCTCGATATTCTCCACAGAATTCGTGGAGACAATCTCACATATGAGATGATGAAAGCTGCACTCATTAAGGCGTATGGTCTCACAGTAGACGACGCCAAAGTTCAGTTCATGCGAGCTCGTCTCCAAGACAAGGAGACAGCTGTTCAGTTCCTTGATCGTCTCACAGCTTACTTAAATGAGTGGATGGAGAAAGATGAAACTCCTTCCACGCGTGAGGATAATTGACCTTATGCTGCGTACACAGCTAGAGAGGTCGTGGCCTGCTGAGCTCATAGCACAGCTTAAGATCTGCCAGGTGAAAGATGCCAGCCAAATGGCAGAGAAGGCTGACGCATTCTTTACTGCATACGGGTATCAAGCTCGTAAGCAAAACACCTGGAGCAGAAAAGATACTGCCAAGTCTGGGAAGCCGTCTCAGACTGAACCCCAGCAACAAGGCCATTCTCAGAATAATGGCCAAGGTCCAAAACCACAGTGGAAGGACCAGGGGCAAAACACTCAGAAACCTGAGTGGAAGAGGTACAACAAGTACCCTAACCAGCAGCAGTATCAGCCACGCAACCGACCGTCGGGACAAACTTTTCCACCACCAGCTCAAAAGAGGCAGGAAGCGAATGCAGCCTTCATTCCTCAGCAGCAGCACGGTGGTCACGTCCCTACCAGTGTGGGTACTTCCCCACAGTTCACTAGTCCCACAGTGACAGTGAACCCCCCTCCACAGATGGCCAATGTTCCATCTTCTCAAGTATATAACCCTCAAGGCACAATGTTTGCCACATCAATTCAGCAGCCTCATGAGTGGCTAGCTGCTTCCTCCACAGGCCCTCCCACAGGTGACAGTACCTTCCTTGTTCAGCCAGGGTTTGTGGGAGACATTCCTGTGAAGGTCCTGAGAGACAATGGTTCCTCAGGTTGCTCTGTTAAGCAGAGTTTAGTACGGCCTGAGCAGTATACAGGTCGACAGATCCATGCAAAGCTTATTGATGGATCAGTGAGATTGTTCCCTGAGGCATGTATCCAGGTGGCATCTCCATTTTATACTGGTACGACACTTGCAGTTGTCATGCCAGAGCCTCTATTTGACCTAATAGTAGGCAATATTAATGGAGTCAAGGATAGTTGCTCCGATGACGCTACTCAGACTTCGGCTGCTGCGGTAACACGAGCCATGACTGAGGCTCCAGACTGTGTCACCCCAGTGATCATTGAATCGCCGCAAGATCTGATGTGTAGTCAACTTGTTGTACAAGAACAACATTCTGACCCGACACTTGCTACCGTGCGGAACAAACAAAAGGGTCGAGTGATTAAGTATTCACGGAGAGGTCGAGCCAAGTTCCTTCGTAAACAAGGACGGCTCTACCGTGAGTCACGAACACCCGAGGGCGAGGTTCGACTGCAGTTTGTCGTTCCCGCCAAGTACCGCCTAGCAGTGTTACAATGGGGTCATTGCTCAGCCTCGGGAGGTCACATGGGCAAAAGGAAGACCCAGGGCCGTATCCGAGCTGACTTTTTCTGGCCAGGGATGGGACGGGACATAGATAGTTTTGTCCGTTCCTGCAGTGTGTGCCAAAGTATCACCACTAATCAGGGACATGCCCTTCCTGTGCCATTTGTAACTACACCTGTAATCTCTGAGTCAGTTGAGAGACAGGGTAGTGGTGAAGTGGGTGCAGACCTGACGTCTCGCCCATTGGCCCCACAGGACACAGTATGTCTAGGGCCTGTACATACATATTATGTACCGTAAGTTAAGGGGGAAGTTGAGAGGCGACTTGAGGCTATGGAAGACCCAAGTTTGCATAAGGATTCTCAGCTTCCCGGTACTAATAGAAGTACTGTAGGTTAAGGGGGAAGTTCGAGAGAGAACTCCGCAGTGGCGACTTGAGGCTATGGAAGACCCAAGTTTGCACAAGGATTCTTAGCTTCCCAGTACTAATATAAGTATTGTATTGTAGGTTAAGGGGGAAGTTCGAGAGAGAACTCCGCAGAGGCGACTTGAGGCTATGGAAGACCCAAGTTTGCACAAGGATTCTCAGCTTCCCGGTACTAATATAAGTATTGTATTGTAGGTTAAGGGGGAAGTGAGAACTCTGCAGAGGCGACTTGAGGCTATGGAAGACCCAAGTTTGCACAAGGATTCTCAGCTTCCCGATATTAATATAAGTACTGTAGGTTAAGGCACAGGTTGAGGACCCGTGTGCAGTTCGAGGCTATGGAAGACCCGAGTTTGCACAAGGATTCTCAACTTGCCGACCATAATTGTGTGCTATAATTAATGGCGACCTCGAATGTAGGTCGTAGCACTGACTGCTAGGCAGAGAGTAATTGTAACATAATAAAATTTTTTCCCATTGACACTTTTGATGCTCCACCTCAATTGGTTTTGCAGGTTCAGCAATGGATGTAGCAGTTTTGCTGTGCGGGCCAGCTGATCGTCTGCCGCATGCTGCCGCCTCTTCTCCTCTGCCTTCGTCGTCGCCATATTATTACAGTATTTACTATGTCATTTTACACGTAGGTACAGTTACACTACAACTGTCACACCTACACCATGTATTACATACACCACGCTACACAACAATTAGTTGTCAGTGTAAATGTAGCGACTTTTCGCTCAGTTTGACCTGAGTACAGGATTTTCACCGTCGTCACGGAGTTTTTCCCTCAAGCTTGCTTCTATTAACGTAAATACGAGTTTTTTTTCGCTCACTGGCGACTGCGACTATCTCCTGTAGCAGGATAGCACACACACCACAGTGTGAATCTTGTGTGAATGACTTAGGATGTGTACATATATATATATATCCACAAAATTTTTTCCCATAAGGAAAAAATTTAACTTTGTAAGGGCGTAATGTCACGAATCAATTCGCGACATTTCCCTTTTGTGAGAAGCCACGAACTATTAGTGGAAAACTCACTGTGTATCGCTCAGCTAACCGTTTCTCCCTCCCTTTCGGAGTATACTTTTCAAAACATTCGTCACTTTCAAAAGTGACCGATTTAATGCACGTCACTAAGTGCGCTACTGAGCGATACAATTGTTTCTTTATCGTTCGCCTCTGCTTCCCTCAACCGTTAGCCACGCCTTGCGTCCTGCCCGTACAATGTATTTGAATTCAGTCCAATTGTTGTTGCGACGGAGAGAGGTCCTGTGCCAGCAGTGTGAGGTCAGCTAGTACCCAAACTCCACAGTTCTTCAGTACTTCCATCCTAGTTCAGCTTGGGTGATACGCAGCATTCATTGACTAGTATTTCCTTTTTGTATTTTGTAGTCAGAGTTTAGTTAAGGTGTTTTTTCCTAGGCGTAAGTATTTAGCTTCTGTGTGAGTGAGCGAGTGCGTCTCATTGATTTGATTTGAAATGTAATGTTAAATTTATTTTTGTAATCAATAAATTTAACAGTTCTATTTCTTGAGCTTAATGTAGAGTAAAATCTTGTTTCATTTCTCCATAATTAAGCTTATTTTCCATATAGCTCCTAGCTTGCATAAACGTTTGCTTTCATAACTGGTACTTAGACCAGTCTTGTTGTATTAACTTAAAATCCGTTGTGCCAGGAGTTAATGCATCAGCAAGAACCTGATGTTATTATTATTAGTTATTTATTGTCAGGGGCGATGTAACTTTCTCCAGAGGCTAACAGTACAGTAATTCAGCAATTGTGAGTAATTAGCCTCTGCTGTGTACTGTTGAGAAAATTTATAAATTCTCGTTCTCAGAGAATCGTGCTAAGCCAGCGTAAAGTAATCGTTGCTTGATGTAGCAAGACAACCATTGTCTCTGCTCTTCAATATTATTGAATATTAATATCAATTTAAATAATATTTAACCATTTATTTCAAAATTACCGTGATATTATAAAAACCCCGTGACAATATTCTCATTCAGGTAATTTCTCTGCCAACACCAAACTACATGCACAGTACACACTACACTTCCTTTTAAAATTAAAAAAAAGAAATATGGCGCTATTCAAGCAGGCCTTGGAGTTCCTGGGGTGGGGAGAACATAAATGCCCCCATCATCCTCCCCTCTAACAGTGACGACTCAGCGAGATGCTTGGAACCACCGTCTGATTCACTTCTTCATTTCTGCAACACTCGCTGCCTTTCCTCTAACTTACTCTCTGTCGGACACCACCTATCCTCCTCTAAATCTCAGCTTCTCTTCCTGACAGAGACTCAGCTGTCTGAGGCAACTGACAGCAAACCCTTTTCTGTTTCCTCCTACCATCTCTATACTCATTTCAAAGCCAAGGGTGGCTGATGTGTATATGTAAGCAACGACTTATCTTGCTCTCGTGTTCCTGAACTTGATTCTTCTGAATTCTCTACTCTCTGGCTTTGGCTTTCCTGTCATTCTCTGACTAAATATATCTGTGCTGTTTACGTATCTACTAATTCTACTGACTATGAAAAATGCTTCGACTATCTTTCTTCTACAGTGGAACACATTCTATCCATTTCTCCTTTCTCTGAAATCTCCATTCTAGGAGATTTCAATTTTCACAACCACTTTTGGCTCTCCTTTCACTGATCCACCTATTGAACAAGCCTACATCTTTTCTATCCTTAATGACCTAAAGCAGCTTGTACAGCACCTTACCCTTATCCCTGACTGCCTTGGAGAGAGCTGCAACATACTTGACCTCTTCCTTACAACTAATCTTTCTGCAAACACTGTTAATCTTTCCTCTCCATTGGGCTCCTCCGATCACAACCATATTACCTTGATCTGTCCTATCACTCCAGTACAGCCTGTGGACCCTGCAAAGAAACGTCGACTGGGGCACTTTGGAGTTACGGATTGAGAGGCCCTCAGGAAGTACTTTGCTTTTCCCTGGAATGATTATTGCTTCCATGGCTGGGAGCCATCTGAGTGTGCTTTGCGCATTACAGAGGTTATTCTCTCGGGCATGGAAGCATACATTCCCTTCTCAAATCCTCTGACTAATGCAAGAAAGACTTGGTTTAATCATGCTAGTTCTAATGCTGTCCGTATCAAGGTGAGGGCCCATAAAAGGTATCAGAGCCAACCCACCCCTGAATCACATCTTATGTTTCTGCTCGGAATCGTGCTAAGTCTGTTCTTCGCCTTGCTAAAAATAATTTTATCTGCATTAAAAACTCTGAACTTTCCAACTCGAATTCTTCAAGCTCCTTCTGGCACCTTGTCAAAAACCTTTCTAACAACTTTAACTCATCATCCTTCCTTCCTCTTTTCTACTCTGATGGTTCTGTAGCTATTTCTTCTACTGATAAAGCAGATCTCTTTGCTCAGACTTTCTCCTCCAATTTCACCTTAGATAATTCCAGTGCTGTTCCTCCATCATATCCCCCCCTCTGAGTTCCTCATGGTTGACATTAAAATTCCTTCAGCTGATTTATTTTCTGCCATCACTGGCCTTGATACTAACAACCCATATGGGCCTGATGGAGTCCCTCCTGTTGTCCTCAAGAACTGTGCTAATGTGCTTACACCCTGCCCGGGTAAGCTCTTCTGCCTTTGTCTGTCAACTTGAACCTTCTCTTCTTGCTGGAAGTTTGCTCATATTCAGCCAGTCCCAAAGAAAGGTGACCATTCCCAACCCTCTAACTATCGTCCAATTGCTTTAACATCCTGTATCACAAAAGTTTTCGAGTCAGTTCTAGACAGAAAAATTTTAAAGCATCTTTCCAATCACATCCTTGTTCCTGATTGTCAGTATGGGTTCTGTCAGGGACACTCCACTGGCTATCTTCTCACTTACCTTTCAGACTCCTGGACATCCTCCTTTCGGGACTTTGGCGAAAGCTTTGCCATTGCACTCAACATCTCAATGACTTTCGATTGAGTCTGTCATAAATCTTTAATTTCCACACTGCCCTCTTATGGTTTCTATCCTTCTATCTGTGCCTTCATCTCTAGCTTCCTTTCTGGTCGTTCTAAAGCTGCTGTTGTAGTTTGCCATCATTCTTGTCTTAGATCTATCAACAGTTGTGTTCCTCAGGGCTCTGTCCTATCACCAACTTTCTTCCTTTTATTCATCAATGACCTTTTAAGCTGTACATCTAACCCTATCCACTCGTACGATAATGATTCCACCCTTCACCTACCCATTTGTTCCCGCAACGTCTCTCACAGCAGTTACTTCGACAAACAAGGGATGAGGCTATGGCACACCTAATGTCTGACTTAGCTCGTATCTCTGACTAGGGTAAAAATAATCTTGTTTTTAATGCATCAGAAACTCAGTTTTTACACCTATCAACCCGACACAGTCTTCCACAGGAGCACCCACTAATGCTTAATAATATCCAGCTGAATCCTGCATCATCGTTGAACATGCATGGGGTTTCACTCACTTGGGACTTATCTTGGAAAGATCATATTGCATCTCTTGTAAAATCTGCTTCCAAGAGATTAGGTGTGCTAAGCCGACTCCATACCTTCTTTACCCCTAAACAGTTGTTGAATTTATACACGGCTTTTATTTGCCCATGTAGAGTACAACTCTCATGTGTGAGGAGGCTCCCCACATACATCTCTTCTCAGTAGGGTGGATTCAACGGCTTTTCATCTAATTAACTCCGCTCCTCTTACTGGCTCCCTTCAACCTCTGTCTCTTCACCGCAGTGGTGCATCTTTATCTCTTTTCTATCGCTGCTTCAGTGGTCACTGCTCTTCTGAACTGTCTGCTTGCATCCCTCCACCTCTACAACAGGTGCGTAGCACCCGTATAGCAACAAATTCTCATCCCTTTTCTGTCCAACTCTCTAATGCAAGAGTTAACCATTACTCCCAGTCCTTCATTTATGCAACATGTCATCTCTGGAACTGTCTCCCTCTGTCTGTATTTCCCACTTCCTATGAGTTCCAGTCTTTCAAACGCAGTGTGACCAGGCATCTCGAAATGAACGGATCTTGAATTTGGCTCTCTTATGTATTGTTTTTGTTTTTTTCTTGGAAGGAACGGTTTGCGGGCTCCTGGCGTTTGGTTCCTTCTTTCTTTCATAAACAAAAATTAGTAACTGCATCACTGATAAATGGAACCCCAGAAAGAATTACTTACCGTATGTATTTAAGGATATTGGAAAGGTACCGGAAACAAGTTATTGCTTTGTCTTACTTCAGTATTACAAGGAAAGGAAAAAAACTTGTTCCTATAGCCTACTTGAACCAAAAACTTAACATTATCATAAAAACTGTATAACACCCATAATGCAGTGACTATTACTGTGTATGATATTTTGGATGTGCTATTGGCAGAACCGGCAAGATGCGAAATTATGCAAGCGATATCATTGTATACTATCACTTCCACCACCACAAATGCACTCCACACTTTTTTTCTTTTTTTTTCAGAGCCAAGGTTTGATGTATAGGCATCGGAAAGTACGCTGCCGAACGAGTCAATGCCCTGTTTTGAACACCTCAAGTAAAATATTCTTTGCCTAACTCATTTCTTTTTAATTCGTAATTATCAAACTTAATTTTGTAGCTAATACACTTTGAAATAATGTACCTGGTTCATATTTTGTCATTAATGAATAAATAGTTTTAAACGTACAATATTATTGAACACTGATTCATTTACTACTAATAATATCGCAGGTACTACTACCAGTAGAAGTAGTAGTAGTAGTTGTAGTAGCGGTAGAAAATCATCATCTTTATCAGCATCATCACTACGAGTTTGAAAATCATCATGATCATCATTATCATTACTATCATAACATCATAACCAGACCTACTGCCGTGAAGATTGCTATAATTACCCCTATCTTTATTCCAGTCATCATATTCGCTTTAATTACTGACAGAGTGCTTACACACGGTACACCAAGCAGCAGATAGGTGAAGCATGCTGACATAATTTGGAAATGAAGAGAGTTGCTTGCAATTTTAACGTCTTCTGCCCAGTGACACATTTGGAGTGTTATCTTTGCTTCCCGTAATATTTATTTTAGTTTAGGAAAGCTCTTTGCTACTGAAGGGATTTGATTAATGCTGCATTTAACTCTTTCAGTTAGAAAAAAAAGAATAAGATCTACAAAACTCAGTAAAAGTCTGGGAAGGCAACGACAACAAATGAAATATCAGTCATGGGGCAGAAGTATTTAACGTTCAGGGTTCTGTGGTCACTGTCAACTAAATAAAACCGTCCGGCGTTTGGTGGGTTAGAATACTTTAGTTCTTCCAAACCCTCTCTCTTATAATGCTTTCTCTCTCTCTCTCTCTCTCTCTCTCTCTCTCTCTCTCTCTCTCTCTCTCCCGGCAATTCTTTTCAGCTTGTCAAAAGTAAGCTCATGAACGCTACATTATTGGATTCAAGTGATTAGCTACTACACAGACCTGACAAAGCAGGTTTATTCCTGCACGGATATATGCAAATATTAAGCACTTAAGCTCGTAGACGCCATTTACATATGGAAGTAAGGCATTTACATATGAAGATAAGGCAAAAAAGAGCCAAAATACGTAATGAATATGCATATTTTATTAAGGCACAGTGGACCTTATCTCTGTAAGAGAAAAATGTTGCTACATGATTTAGTGTTAACATATATTTTTTCAAAAGCTAAAAACACGAGCGTTAGGGCGAAATTTGTTTGGCACTATCACCACTAAATGTACACGGGATTACGATTGGCCCTACATTAATCTGATTATACACTACAGAAAATTTTGAACATTACCCTTGTCATACTAGTCAAGCTTGATTGTCTCTCCTGTCATAATTAATCCTTGTTGGACAAAGCTGTTCATGTGAACCATGTCTTTTGATCATTTAACATAATACTTCCGTGAAGAACTGAGGACTATTTCCAAGAACCTACTAGCTAGTTCACGTTAATATTCTACTCTCGTTGTATTTGCCAAAATAGGCAAAGTAGATTTTACACCCAGTAAACTTAAGAGACAAGTCAATAAATAGTTTGTTGAATAATCATATTAAGCTTTTTTTTTTTTTTGTATGGTGGATACTGGTTACTATGTTATTTTGAGCTCCAAGTAAGCTTAGAGTAATAATCGACTGGACAAATGTGTTAGGTTTGCCGCTGGATATGTTGTGTACAGGAAGTAATTACGTACAGAAATTATGATAATCATAATACTTAAGGTCAGCAATAATGATAATACTTAGGGATCAACATTTAAGTGTCAGTGGTGAAGTATTTATGCAGAGGTAGTGTAGTCTGTGAGTGGGCGTGTAATGATGAAGGATGTGGAATAATGTTTTCAATTTAAATGTCAACCACAGCAAGGTCTTAAAGCCAATCTGTTAGGGTGAGAAGCGATCGTAGAGGAAGGCTGGGTCGTACAGCTCTGAGTCAAAGCCAGTGAAAACGAAGAATACCAAACATGGTCCACGAGACATTCTAGCTGGAACTAAACAAAGCAAAATACTGCAGAACCCGCTCTGTTGGAGTAATGCCGGAAAAACAAAAGAACGATTTACAACAGTCGATTTAATTCACTGTTTACTTCAGATCACTGACAACAATTTCTCCTCGTATAAACCACTTAAACTGTTTGTTCTCTTCCACACATTCCTGTCATCTGACTAGGAGCTTAGACCCCTATGACGTAAAATTCTTTCACACAATCCTTCCACCTACTCACAAGCCTTGCCCTTCTTCCAAACCTGACCTGGACTCGTTAATCTCTCAACACACATCCTCTTAATGAGACTTTGAAAATCCCAACCCTTCACACCAATATGGCCATACCATTTACTTATCCCTAGCCTACCCTACTTCCACATCTCTCTTTTTATTGATACTCATGTCCGTATCACTGTCTTCGTACATGTATCATTTTCGCTTGAAGAGAGACTCATCTCTTCTTCCTTTATAATGTCCCAAATACATTTGTCCTGGTCTTCTTTCTGATGGCTTAGTCCCTGAGTTCCAGCTGCTGCTGTATCGAAGATCATATGTTTTCAACATTTCTCTTCCTCCAGTCTTCTGCACTGAGACTTGCTCTGGCCTCGTTGTGCTCCGTCTGTTTACCATCTCATCACCTTACCCATTTTTGCATTCGATCTCAACTTCGTCTTTTCACACTCTTCCAAAATAAGATACTAGTTGCTGATGTTTGCTTACCGAATCAACAGTCAGCGTTGCGTGATATGCTAGTAATTTGTGATTTACTTCCCAGTCTTCCCCTCTCTCTTCATCTCATAAGCTAGGCCAACTCCCTTGTAACCTTTTATCTATCCCTGTCACCAGCCCATTCAATACTGACATAGAATACCTGACCCAACCCCACCTTTACGTCAAACCATTGACCATCTTTCCTTCCTACTTTCACACCTGTTGTGTTCCTTTGGTAAGAACGCTTCACTGTGCTTAAAAGCATTGCTCTTACCTCATACATTTGTAACACTGATCACAAATAAACTTTGTCATCTCTGTCATGTGCCTTCTCAAGGTTCATAGATAACATAAAAGTTCATCTTCTCCAAATGTTTCTCAAACAAAATTCTTAAAGCAAACACCTGTTCCACACGACCCCTGCTACAAATAAAACCTCTCACCTCGTCCAAATTATGGTGTTCAGTGTGTTGCATCACTTTCTATCAATACACACCATATATCTTACCTGATATGCTCAACAGACTAATTGGAAAGTTCGATCATTTTCTTTGATCATTCATGCCTTTTACAACGGCATTGTTATGCAATCTGTCAGTCTTTCAGTACCTCACTTTTATCTAAGCACACTGTGAAAATTCAGGCTAACTGCTTCACAACACTACTCTCTGGTTTCTTAGGACACTCTACCACAGTTTTCGTTATCCTAGCGGCTTTTCAACATTTCATTTTCTGTGAATTTTTTTCTGGTGGTAGGTGGGGACGCTCACCATCCATTCACTCGATGTAGTACTGCGTTGGGTGTCTGCCCTTTCTTCTCTTCCTTCCTTCCTCGTCTGTCTTTCTTCCCTTCATTCTTTCCCCTTCCATCTGCCTACGGGTGACTTTACACTCCCTCTTGTTTTTCTTTCCTTCATTTTTTCCTCGTTCTTCTGCCTAAGGGTGACTCTATCGAGTGACAAGCCAGATGGATTTCTGTACACCAGGAAACCATTTACTACGCTGGGTGGTAGCCTTATAACCAAATTATGGCACGTGGTGGTTTAGTGGGTAATTAAGGCGCTCCAATTGGATTGAGTCTGTTTAGGTTCATATCCAAAGGGTGGTTGGGATTTACTGTTCACGTAATGCCACTCAGGGATTGGTGAGACTAGTCGCTTTCATCTTAAATATCAGGACCAACTTGCCTATTCCAGGGCTGCCACGCTCCTCATGGGGCAATGTTGGATTGGATGATGGATGGATGGATTTATCTAGCTCTAATAATCCTGTATAATCACACCATTCATCTCGTCTTGGAAACCAGTACCCATGTCAGGACTCCATATTATAATAATACAAATCATAATAGATAGGAGCACAAATGTGTGGTCTTAAAGGTAGTCAAGGTGTGGGAATAGGAATTATGTCAACAAGAGTTAATCAAAGGAAATGTGTTTGCGATTTCATTGGGAAAGGAAATGTGTCTGCATTTCTGTAAGGAATGCCAGACGTGCACTATGTCACCGGAAACGATACATACACACATACACACACACAGGCTTCTAGAACATTTGGACGACAGTGTAGCCCACGTGATGGAAGTTCTTATATACAGAAAGAAAGAGGAGGAGAAGTCAGAAGGAGGCTACCAACAAGGGTGAGAGGGTGGCAGAGAGAGGTAGAGCGAGACTGTGGGGAGGTAACAGCGGGACTCTATACTTCACTCGTGTGTGAGAGACTTTAATCTTTTCAAGATAATAAAATCATAAATAGTCCCATACTAATCTTTACCTCTTCTGTCATTGCATGACAAAAGGAACTAAAATTATCTATTTAAAAACCTACTCAAGTATAAAAACAGCTCGTCCATAAGTCTAATATATGTATAACTTATGTACCAAACACGCTACAAGAAGTTACAAAGTGTCTACAAAAGATGGTGGCAGCAGAATTACGAACCTCGTCTTCAAATCTACAGTGAATTCCTACAAAGTACAAGCTACAAGTTACAAGCTACGAGACATCTCTATGATTAACTACAAGTAAGAAGTCTACGAGACATCTCTATAATCTTCTACACGCACCTACAAGTAGTGGCAGTCTTCATTCCACAACGAGTAAATCACAATAAGAAAGGACCGAGAATACATCGAGAAAGAAAGACAAAATAAATAAACGTTGAGCAATAACACAGCAACAAACCCCCACCCCTCTCTCCAACCGCCCCCACCTCTGTCTTCACCAACCCCGCTGACGCATGAGTGCAAGAAGGTCAGGACGACAGCAGCAAATACCAAGCCCATATTTACAACTCATCTTACTCACCTTTCTTCACTCAGGTTACTCACCGGTACTCATTTACTCACCGGTACTCATTTACTCACCACAGCTACCAGAGGGTGGGAAGTCAACATCAGTGTGCCTGTAAGCTGAGACGACGCCACGTCTATCAACTCGCGTGTGACAGCACCACTCACACCATTCCCACCACGGTAAAAATTTCGTGAGTTACATAGTTACTTCATTTATACAATACACAATGGCGAACAGAGTGTTAGACAAAACCTTCTGCACAAACATATAAAACGTGCTGTATGGTTACAACTTAAGTACACATACTTATTTCAATTATCTGCACAGTTCAATCACTAATTACTTACACCAACAGTAACTATTATATACTGTATATATTAATTCATTTACTATACAATTCATTTATTATATATATCATTCATTTATTCACAACGAGTGTTACCATTTATACCTACATAAAACACGTGTTTCATACATACAACTGGACATTATAACATCTACAAAGTAACAAAGAAAATATACTATCACAGTTACTCAGTGAACGTTTAACTCGCCACGTCCCGGAAGATTTTCCACCACTGATCCCCCCCCCCCAGTCCCGGCAGATTTTGGGAAAAAAATTTTTGGGCTCAAACCTCCACTTTTGGTGAGAAACAATGGAATATCACCAAGAAAGAGGTCACCGGGGTCTATAAGTGGCCTACACAGGTATACCTTCCATACGCCTGGTACTGTGTTCTATGGAGGTGCACTGCAGCTGTCACGTTTTCTGTGGTAGGGAGTAGTGTGGGAATCCATTCACAATATGTAGATATTTATTTATTACAAGCAAAAAAACATGTAGTACAAGGGTATATTGGTTTTTATACAAAAATAAAGGTGAAAATAAGCATTGTTCCATTGGGCGAACCTAGCAAAATCGTCCCAATTGGTCAGTGATGATTCGTTAACATTGTTGTTTCAACATACATTTCATTTTTGCAACTTGCAATATAATTGTCCAATAATATCTATACCAGTTTTCACTTAATATAACTATTATCACATATTTACAGCCCTTACGATTGTATTTAGCGTAATGTTAGCACATATTTACATAGTGAGCGCATTGGCTATGCCTGTTGTTTCAACATACATATCATTTTTTCAACTAACATAATACTTTTCCACAAACATTATACCCGTTTCCACTTTATATAGCTGTTATCACATATTTACAGGCTTTACAATTATACAGTATTTAGCGTAATGTTAACACATGTTTACATAGTGAGCGCACTAGCTATTTCTGGTGTTTCAACTTACATGCTATTTTTCCACTTACATTATACGTTTCCACTAATATTACACCCGTTTCCACTTTATATAACTGTTATCACATATTTACAGGCCTTACTATTAGACTGAGCGTCAGATTATCGTATACAGTATTTACATAGTGAGTGAACTCACTATGACTACCGTTTCAACTTACACTTTATTATTCCACATATATTATAATTTTCCACTTACACTATATCAGTTTCCACCTAATATTACTGTTATCACTTACTTACAGATCTTACTATTAGTGTAAGCGTCAGATTATCGCATATTTACAGAACATAGTGCATCATATCACAATCACACACAGTATCAATAATGCACTAACCTGTGGTATTTTTTGAAGCAATGCTCAATGCACAAGCCAATGTTGCAGTCCACACACTCGTACCTCGTGTCTCTCTTTGAGTAGTTTTTCTCACTCGGGAACTACTACAGACATGACACCACTGCTGGGGTTTAGGGCGGTTCGTGTTGAGGAGGTATGGTGCTTGGGAAGTGGCGTTATGCCGGAATTTGTCTTTTCTGTACAATACCCATCAAAAGAACCAGGGCTAGAATGATAGACATCTCACTTATGGTAACTGGGTAATCATACTGGAGGGAGTGCCTGCTTCTCCTACCTTCACACTCGCTTTCACGGTGCTGGCTGCTTGCAAAGGTGTTAGTCTGTTCTACAGTCTGCTCCACAAACTCCTCCCCAAAGAACAGGTGGAAGAAATCCACCCTGGTGGATCTGGCGTGGATTCCAGGAGCCATGCAGCCAGACCGCCACTCCTCAGTGAAGGGGTGAATGAAGGGAGTGAAATTACTCCCATCTTCCCAGTCCCACAACACACTACCGTCTCCAGCCTCGTCCCCATCATCGCCTTCGTTGGGGTGAGGAAGAGAGGGTGGTGGGGTAGGTTGGGGAGGTGGAGAATGGCACCCTTCCCCACTCGTGCTCCTCTTCCCTCTCCCTTTTCCTTTCCCCTTTCCCTTCCTTTCCCCACATCAAGGGCTGTGGGGAGGAAGCACAGGAATATTGCGGGGTGAAAGACGTGCTAGGAAGTGGCTCCTCCTCGCCTCCCCGCTGCCTCACACCATGTGCTCGGGCTGCCTCCCTCACACCATGAATTTCACTTTCTCCGCTCACTTCTGCCACACCACTTTTGCTTTCACCACTCACTACCGCCACACCATTCCTGCCTTCCCCATACAAAGCACTAGGCCCATACCTGATTCTCCTCCTCATCACCCCTTCAGCTCCCTGCAGTGAAATCCTTTCTCTCCCAAGCCATGAGGTAGCACTTGGTCCCACAGCTCTGTCCTCGTCCTCGTCCTCCCTTTCCTCTTGGGGCTGGAGAGAGGTGCTTGCACGTGGTTGGGGTGCAGGCTGGCCTTTTCTAGCCTCATGATACATCATGTATCGCCGCCTCCTTGGAGACGGTACTTCCTCATCACTGCTGCTTGTTTCATCCTCAGCAAGCACGTAATCCTTGTCTGCCACGTCGTCATCAAGTGGGGAATTGCTGTTGCCTGTGAAGGTGTCCAGGGCAGCTTGAATTTCAGTGCGAGAGAGACCTTGGCGTGCCATGTCTGTTCAGGGTCACTGCTAACAGGTGAGTGACTGAGACAAGGGAGTGAGCAGGTCATGCGGGGTCAGGGAGTGTCCCCGCCTGGTGGTGAGTTGTGGAAGGTGTCCCACACCTATGTACCAAAAATTACGTGCGAGATTTGTAAAATGTGCAAATGACGGACCTTGCAATTGCAATACATATGGGTAAGTCATCGGGTGTCAGCGTGACAAAACGTGGCGACGTATCCATACGTTGTCGGGATGCCTCGGTTTAAAAGAACTGTATTAAACATTTATTAAGTAAAGCTACCTAGTGGAAACAGACAAATTAAGTTACAAGGAAAACAAAGCAAAAAAATGGCCAACACAAATGACGTTAGCAAGAATGAACATCTTCCACACAATCATGAAGACAAAGACTTCCACACAGTGCTGACACATACATTGCCCACGATATGTACAAATGAACAAGTGAGTGTATATAGTTAATGTTGTATATAGTGTATATATATAATTTATATAAAATAACAAAACATGGAGCTATATAATATCATTTTCAATAATGTCTATGCAATATAAACTAAACCTTAAAAAAGGATCCCAAGGATATTAGTCAGCAATTTTGCAACCTCGGACAACACCGAAAAACCGTACAAAAACGAAGAAAAACAAACTATAGAAAATCAATACTTACAAAAATACAGTAAGATCACATAACAAACAAATGAAAATAGGTGTAAGTGTTACTACAAATACCAACATACAACATAAACTCCTTCTATAAGTGAAACAAAGAGCAAGTTATTGTTCTCCACGAGCCAGTGGCAAGGCACATAATCACTATCATCGACCGCAGCATGACCAGGTTAGCGATGTCAGGACTGCAGTTACAACAGTATTACTGCAGTTACTACAATTATGTAATGACAAACGATGTGTAACAATTACAATACAATTCTGGACAATACAATGATTGTGTAACTACAATTATGTAACAATTCATACAGTGTTACTAGAATATTACTATAATGTTACTACAGTTGTGTTACAGTTGCTACAATTATGTAACTGCTAACGATATGTAACAATTACAATACAATTATGTACAATAAAAATACAATTATGTAATAATCCCATTATATAACAATTCATACAGTGTTACTACAATTCTGTATTACCAGAATCATCATAGAAGTTAGGTGAAATATTTGGCATTACTAAAGGGATAACTCCATATGTAATGTAATGACCTAGCAGTATTATCCTTGCACAATTATATGCGTATGTCTGTTATGCATACACATTTTACAATATGTTATACAATACTCTATAATCTGTTTAACTATAATTCATTTGTTCAGTTATGTATACAATATGTTTACAATGTATTATGTTTCTAGAATATTATTAGGTCAGAACAATATTATCATGAATATTATGTCTATACAATATTATAATCAATATTATGTATTAATAGATTAGAGTGTGTCAATGACGAATGCTGTCGGAGGATCGCCAGCTGGCATGACTGAGCGATGTCAGGACTCCATATTATAATAATACAAATCATAATAGATAGGAACACAAATGTGTAGTCTTAAAGGTAGTCAAGGTGTGGGAATAGGAAATATGTCAACAAGAGTTAACCAAAGGAAATGTGTTTGCGATTTCAGTGGGAAAGGAAATGCGTCTGCATTTCTGTAAGGAATGCCAGACGTGCACTATGTCACCGGAAACGATACATACACACATACACACACACAGGCTTCTAGAACATTTAGACGACAGTGAAGCCCACGTGATGGAAGTTCTTATATACGGAAAGAAAGAGGAGAAGTCAGAGGGTGTCTACCAACAAGGGTGAGAGGGTGGCAGAGAGAGGTAGAGCGAGACAGTGGGGAGGTAACACCGGGACTCTACACTTAACTCGTGTGTGAGAGACTTTAATCTTTTCAAGATAATAAAATTATAAATAGTCCCATACCAATCTGTACCTATCCTGTCATTGCATGACAAAAGGAACTAAGATTATCTACTTACAAACCTACTCACATATAACAACAGCTCGTCCACGAGTCCAATTTATGTATAACTGATCTACAAACACACTACAAGAAGTTAGGAAATTTTACACCCAGTATGTTCATCACAGCAACTCGGTCATAACTTACATTCATCATTTTATTTTCAGAATATTCATTCAAACTCTTTTTCACGTTTCCAGAGCATTTAGTTACTTCTCTTTTCGGTCCTCTTACAGTTGCATCTACTTGCTCTTTTATTATTCTCACAAAATATACTTTCTTCCATAACAAATTCCTTTCTCGCCCGGGAATTCACAATACTTAATCACTCCATCTATCGTTTGCTCTTCTCTTCAATTTCTTTTCTTTTGACTTGTTGTTTTCTTGTATACACATCACTCCTTTGCGCCTCTTCACTGCAAATACACTCCATAAAAACTCAGTCTGTCTCGCCAAGTCTTTGATTTCCTCTTTCCACTATTCACTAACCCTTCCCCTTTTCTTTCTACTGTCTTCTTCTGACACATAGACTATCTTAATCACTCCCAGACACAGCTTCCATGAGCTCATCCTATTCTACTTCCATCACTTTTAGTAGAGCACCTTTCATTAAAAACTTTATTTTTTTTCTTAACATATAACCATTTACTCTTCTTTTGCTAGTTCACTGATCAGCACGACCTCCCTCCTACTTACATTTCCTACTTCTGCCAAAACAGCAGGACGTTTTCACAACTGTCTCCACCAAAAAGTAATCCAATATCCCTTTTTTATTGTCCACTTCGAACATCCACATAAAGCACACTCACTCCTGTCGACTAACACAGAGTCTATCAGTGTCCACTGTCCATCCACTTCACTCACCATTGCATGCTTATGTGTGTTTGGTAAACCAAGTATTCCCATTAAGAAACTCACTTTCCCTTCTAATGCTGAAGAGGGATACCTTACTGAGATGGCACCGAATGTCAGCGGAGCTACGCAGTTATACAAACGTCCTTAGCTCTCTGACTCCCAAAAGGAGGTTGGTGAGCTAAAGCAGAAAGGCAACTCTAGGCCCATGGTCACTAGGTTCACATTCAGATATATTTGTGGTACATAAAAAAAAAAAAAAAAGCCAAACTATGATCTCATATATTTCAAGCCTTGCAGTCAAATCTCCAACCACTAGTACTTGTTTCCTTTCCTTACACACTTCATTTACTCCTCCCTGAATCCTTCCCTTCCCACACACCCCTCTCACTACCTGGTCCTCATACACCATCATTCACCCCTTGTTCTTTGTTATCCTTAATCACAACAGGCATCCATTTACCTTTTTGCACTCAGTAGTACAGTACCATAGTTCCTCTCTCATCAGTATTGCAACATCTCCCTTACATTCTCAGACATGGTCTATCTTTTCGTCTTCCATCCAAATTTGAGTCACACAAGTTCATCACATCCAATTTCATTTCACTGAACACGTCATATGTCTGGCACCTCTTTTAATCCTTGTTACGTCCTCGCACACTCATACTTCTCAGCCTGAACTACGAGAACCTCTTTTCTGGCTCACTCTCCTTCCTGATCGTTTCTCATTAACCTTTTAAAAGGATGGAAGAGTTTTTGGCCGTCCATTCCCATCCCTTCTGATAATCTCTGCGACATGCGGGGAATAAGCAGGAAGTAACATGTTTTTCTTATCCCCGAGGAACTGAATATACCTCTTTTGAAAGATAGGCATATACATTAGCCTCAGTCTAGACAGTGATTGCGTAAATGTGGTTGGGTCAGCCCTCTGGGAGAGCTGCGGAAGACCCGCCACAAAACTTTGGGCCTGACCCAAGTCCTATGGCAATACCTCCCAGGACGACAATGACGCCAGTCCATTTCTGTCTGTCTGTCGCTTTCTAGAGAGAGAGAGAGAGAGAGAGAGAGAGAGAGAGAGAGAGAGAGAGAAAATTCCTCCACAGAGTATAACTAAAACCATTGTGCAAGATACCAATACCTTACCACCAGACCACAAGACGAAGCTTTCCGGCACTATTCTGAAAGAAATTTGGATCCAATAGGCGTGGCGGGCTGAGGGAACCGATGTGTGTGTGTGTGTGTGTCTGAGAGAGAGAGAGAGAGAGAGAGAGAGAGAGAGAGAGAGAGAGAGAGAGAGAGAGAGAGAGAAGCTCGGGAAAAGCAACCTCTTGATAAAAGATACTAAAATACACATATGTAGATATATGTATTTTGTGGGATGTTCATTTCTAGTTACTTCGGCAATTGGAAACAGTTTACAATATGCAGTAATGACCAAACAGGGTACCCAAAATTAGTTGGAGGAAGTTTGGTGAATTATTGTCGTGATTTTAAACATAGAAGATAGAATTCATCTTCTTCCGGACCCTCTTTCCTTCCTGGTAATGGAATGACATTTGTTTAAAAACAGAGTAATTAGGAAAGTAGGACAAACGTGTCCAGAGAATTGGATCATGCATTCATTCACACCTCATTCAAGACCAGCAATCCTGACTGTACAGTAGCTCCCAAAAGTATCTTTAAAAAAAAGTACTATACATTCTGACACAATGGACGATGTATCTGACACGTGTTGCGTGAAGCGGCAACAAAATTGGTAGACCTGCATGCTGGGGAGTGGTTGCCATACACCTGCATATGCCCTGGGATTGTATATACCGTTTTCTAACTGACGTAATACTAATCACTTTGTCATATGTAGATATATTTGATGTTATTATGGTGACAACTAGTTCGTTTTAACATAGGCACGGTTACTCTTTCTGTGTTTCATCTGTAATGCTTTCATGAAGGGTGCCAGCACAAGGTTATCAGCACTCTACTGTAGATAAATGGTATACAAGTTTTCCCAGAACTGATATATTTTGAGAAAGTATTTATATAATATCTGTGATTATGACTGGGAGATATATGACACCCAGTGTAATGTGAACGGCACAAAAATATTAGAGAGACAAGTTGAGGTAAACGAAATGTAAAGACAGTAAATTAACTTATCTGAAACTAATCCCCAGAGCAGCGTATAAACCCATTTGTCACTGATACACCAGCCGTATTGTGGAGGTGACATGCGAGATTCATTCTTACATTGGACATTATATGTAAAATAAATACAAGTTAAAGTTAAACACACTTTGGGGGGCTCCTTTTATTCATTTAATAACCAGTGTATTCACCGCTTGCATCCAGACCTCTGTTCAATCGACGCGACACCTACTATGAAGCTGTGCCATTTACGTAACGAAACACCACACCTCAATACCTTCCGACAACGAGATATTGCCACATTCTGGTAGTATGTAAAAATAATGATGTGTGGTTAAAATTGTCCGATATGCAGACCCAATAGGCTATTATTAACCTCTGCATTGTTAATCTATTTGTAGTTGTGATAACGAAAGAATTGTGATGGGTATTTTTCTCATGCTGTTTAATAATCTGAGTTTCACTTATATTCAAGGGGGGCTGGGTGACTCAATGGTGGCGTGCGTAGCTCAAGACCGTGAGGTAGTGAGTTCGTGCCCCACCGGAGTAGCTATTCAGCTAAGAGTTAGCTCTCTCATCACCCTATGAGGGCTATATGGTCTAATATAGGCCTAGCTCGGAGAATTCTTTCCTTCACTTATATTCGAACATGACAACTCGGCCCATCGCAGTCAGTTTTCGAACATGGCAACTCTGCCCGTCGCAGTGACTATGTTTCCCAAGATACATTTATCACAGTATAATGTGTGTAATGGGTTATATTCTTTAACACAGAGGTATAAACATCGCTGAACTGTTACCATATACAAGTCGATGGATGTTTGCAGTCACATAGTGGCGTGGATGTGTTTATTAGCAGTACCACCCACGATACCTAACCATGCGTACCGGTACCAACCGCACCGAGACAAGTGGCCGGGAATAATGTTTCATTCTGTTCATTCTGCCATTCTTCGCACCACACTTTAAAGATACTTCTGGGAGCTACTGTATCTCACGCCGCAGCTATTCTCAGTTCTCCGCATTGTAGAAGAAAGTGAAAATGCTTTGAAAAAGCAAAAAGTCTATGCACGCCATGAAAATAAAAATTAAGGTAAGATATATGCAAAAAACTAAGGAAGTATATGCATGTTAAGAAAATAATATCAGTGGTTATTAAGAACTGTACAAGTGAGCGATAAGTAAATATTGCTGGGAGGGGCAAGTGTCGCTTATGACACCATATCACACCTCACTAGGACAGTGACCCCAGGCAGCCTTAAAGCTGCCCTCACCTGCCGAAATGAAGGGTATTAAGGAAGATGGCGGAGAGATGAGTGAAGGAGGTGAGGCAGACTAGGTGGACCGCAAGGTCTGGGGGTGAGTGACGAAGTGTTAGAGCAAAAGCGTGTATTTATGAGTGAAAATGTGAAGAAGTGAGCATGAATGTCAGAAATGTACAATATAAAGAAGAGTGGTGAAACAGAGGCAAGAAGTGGGTGAGTAAAGCAGGTATAGTAATATATCGAACATAATTATGGCTGGGTGGGAAAGGTGTACGGAGTGAGCCAGAGATAAGAGGGGAACATACATCATAGCTGGTGGTGAATTAATAGGGAGAAGACAAGCTAAGTGAAGGGAGTGGGAAAAGAGTAGTCTCACAAAAAAAAAAAAAAAAAAAATGGGTTGCGAAATTATGTTTCAAGTTTGAGATGTAAAACCAATATAAAACTGGTGTGCAGAATGACAAAAGTAACGAGAGAAGAGTAGTGCTGAGTGTTGGGAAAGACACACTGGAGCTGTAGCAGCGAAGGTGTGCATTTGATAACTTGAGCTTCAGACATGTGTTACCCACTGCTTTTTCACATTTTGAGCAAGATCACATCCAGGATATAATGAATGCATCAAGGTAACTGTAGATTTTAACTGTTATGTGCATGAAAATTATCAATACCACACTTAAAATGGTGGCACAAGCTGTCAGAGGTGTGGTTCATCATTACCACACCTCTGAGAAGCGAGCGTTGCTTAACTTTGTAAAAGGAAGAACGTGTTGGTTATAACCATTTCACACTTGTTTTATTTTTTTACGTGACTAGATATGATTTAATATCTGGTATTCCTTACCACGATTCTCATGACAGCTAGCAAATGACAAGGAAGTCACCGAACCGTGTAAACGTTAAATAGTCAGCTCACTCCACATCTCTAGCGTACCTTTCAACATGGGATTTTGCTTGTCTTCATCTTTTTAAACTGAATTTTTCATTAGGTTCCACAAATGCGCTATTAAATTTAAATTTGCCTATGTGGACACCTGTCTGTAATATATCCAAATTCGCACATTTCTAACTATTTTTTGTCAACACACCGTGATAAGATAACCATTAGCACTGCTCCACAATACATTCAGATGTTTAACACATCAAGTATCTATCTATCTATCTATTGCCAGACGCCTCAATCCCGTTTGGGGTGGCCACAAACAAATCGCCTCCAAGTCGCCCTGTCCCTCGCCATTTCACTGCCCTGCTTCCAACTCACACCCCCCTCTCTCATATACCTCTCCACCCCATCCCTCGGCCTCCCCCTCCCTCTTCCCCCCTCCACCTCACTCACATACACTCTCTTCGTCAGTCTTTCACCCTCCATCCTCTCCACATGGCCAAACCACCTCAGTGTGTTCCTCATAACGCTTCCTATCACATCCACATCCACACCACAACGCTCCTTTTTATCCTCATTCGTCAGCCTGTCTCTCCACGTGACATCAAGTATCATTTTCATATTTTTGATCGAGGCCATCAGAATTTTAGAGCTTCTAATTTCCTTCAATAAACTTCCTGTAACTTCAAAGATACTTTCATCAAGTAATAGCGTTCTCCTGATCTTGTTTTAATGCCAATTTTCCGTTGTTTTGTTAATATTCAGCCACTTTATTCTGTGTAGTTTTGAGGAGAAGTTTCACTGTCTGTCTTCCTGATGACAGCTGAAGGTCACGGAATAGGTATCTCAAAACACTCTTTAAAGCAACATTACGAAGCAAGCAGGCTTTTCTTCTACTGCTGAACGTTTTTTGGTTGAAGCAGTCAGCTGTGGCTCTAGATTATTGTGTCCATTTGCTACATTTTCTTTTCCCTCCACTCCGATGTTAATGTGTTTTATGCGATACGGTTTTGATATTCCCAGTTTTTCTTTCACTGTTGTTCAGGTGTCCTGTGATCCAGTCCCATCGGCTTGGTGTTGCTCTTTGCTCGAGAACCAGCCTTGTACAACCAAAGACAAAAGTCCTGTCGTTGTTTTGTCCAAAGATTAGCAGGAACACGTGAAACATTATGAGAGCTCTACCACAGTTAAATTTCCACGGTTGGCTATCCTGACTTCAATCTTCACATCTGCTGCTGGTGGGATGATGACCCCTGGAAATTCGAAGCCTTAACATCGAAAATTGCTGCATCTTGGTGACGAAATATGAAGCATATTCGGTCTGGCGATGACTGCCTGGTCGTAACGTCTTACATCCTACCACATAGCATGAAGGAGACCCAGTATTTAACTTGGTATGAAGAGGGAAAGCAACATGTACCCAAACTACAAGAGAGAAGATAGAGGGCAGCATCAATCTTTATTTAAAGCTTCCACCGAAAACCAAGGATGCTTTGTATGGTAGGTACCAAAAGGATAATTTCTCCTGCAAAGAGATTGAGGAAGGCTTGATGCAACTCTGTAAACATTTGCAAGGAACATTAAAAACTACTGAGGTCAAACAGAAGACTGAAATAAAGAAAAAACCCACTAACCAACTAGTTGGGAAAGCTAAGTCAGAGAAGACTAAGTATGTGCCTACAGAAGAGATAGGTACTTTCCTTAGCTCCTTAAAGGCTGAGGATAAAGTATTAAAGCCAAGGAATAGACATGCTGAGATATTAAGGAAGTATAACCTTACCTGGTAAAAGACAGGATAGTTTGTGTATTTCGTGGTGAGCAACATTCCAGTGCATCTTGTCAACAGTGTCCTGATTATGCTTCTAGAGTAGGAATGCTTCAGGAAATGGGGTGTTGTATATTCTGTATGAACTCCGAACATACTGCTGCGGACTGTAAGACTAAATTAAATCTTTGTTTTAAATGCAAAAAAGGTCATCATCATAGTGCTTTATGCCCTAGGATGAAAATGGAGGTTCCTAAACCTGCAAGCGTCATTATGACAATTGCAAAAGGGAATGCTTCATTAGTAATGCCAGCTGCAGTACCAATATCAGATGTGAAAGTATTGTTTGGGAATAGAAACCTATTAGTATGTACCCTGTTTGATATGGGTGCTCAGAAAACCTTCATTTCTGCAGACATTGTGAAGAAATTAAAGTTACCTATTACTGGTAAGGTAAATCTAGCCATTACAGGATTCTTAACAACTAAGAAAGCTCAGTCTTTTGATTTAGTTAAACCTGTAATACAATTAGGCAGATATAAATGCCGTATAACAGCAGCTTTGCTTGATAATATGGAGACAATCATATACATAAAGGGATTGAAGGAAACCTCTGATCATCTACGAAGCTCAGGGATAAAGTTGGCTAAACGGAATGTGGAATCAGATACTGTGGGTCCCATGAAAATGATAATTGGTTCTGATTATTATGGTAGATTCCTACATAGGACTTTCAAAAGGAATAAGGTACAGTTGTTCAAGAGTCCGGGAGGTAACCTTATTATGGGTCAGTTGCCTTTTCCACAACAAGTTAAAGATGAGGCAAAACTAGTAGACTCAGTCTTTGTTACTCCCACACAGTCTCTGATGGTAGCTAGAACAGGTGCAGAATTAACACCTACTCAGATAAATGACTTGTTGGATGAAAATATTGAACCTGTACATAAATGGTGGGACCTAGACAGTGTAGGTATACTCTCTGAGGAACCAACCCCTGAAGATAAAATAACCTTGGACTTGTATAATCAGACTGTGGAATTTAAGGATGGACAGTATTGGGTAGGATTACCTTGGAAACTAAACCATTCGGAGTTACCAACAAATTACCAAGCAGCTAAGGCTCAGTTAAATTCTCTTCTAAGAAAGTTGAGAGATAAACCAGAACATCTGATTATATATGATAATATTATAAAGGATCAATTGAAGAATAAATTTATAGAAGTGGTAGAATTCCCTGTTAACCACAAAGAAGGACACTACTTACCACATCATGCTGTAAGCAAGGATTCAGTAACTACTCCCATAAGGATAGTATTCAACTGTAGTAGTAAAGCGTCCAAGGGATCAGCTAGCTTGAACGATTGCCTATACTCTGGACCTACACTAACAGAGAAGTTAGGGAATGTGTTACTAAGATTTAGAGAGAAACCTTATGCATACACATTAGTAAGGCTTTTCTCAGAATAGGACTGAGAGAGGAGGATAGGAAATTTACAAAATTCCTCTAGCCTCATGATCCTCAAAATGAGGATAGTCCATTGAAAACTTACTGTTTCCGATCGGTGCTCTTTGGTTCTTATGCTAGTCCTTTCCTACTTTGCAACACATTAAAGCATCATTTTGAAAATGCCAAATGTCCAGAAATAGGGCAGGCTTTTTATATGGATAATTTGCAAGGCGTTGCTGATACAGAGTCGGAAGCTTTGAAGGCTTTTGAAGTAGCCAATTCCGAATGTGGGAAGGCAAATTTGCCGTTACAGAGCTGGAATACAAATTCACCGCTTTTGAGGAATAAAATACAAGAGGACTATCAAGATTCTGACATTCCCAAAATTCAAAATATGTTAGGTCTTAACTGGGATACAACAACTGATGAAATAAGTTTGAAACCAATTAAGTTCTCTGATGTCATTCTCACCAAGAGGTCCTTGTTAAGTCAGGTTTCGAAGCTATTTGACCCATTAGGGTTGGTCAGTCCTATAGTTATTAGGGGCAAATGTTTAGTACAGGAGGCTTGGCGAGAAAAGTTAACCTGGGACACTGAATTAGGTGAGACATATATGGAACATTGGAAACATTAGAAAGGAGTTTGAAAGCACATCAAGCATATGTATTCCCAGGGAAATAAACAGTAATGAGAAGTCGCAGTTACACATATATTGTGATGCTTCTCAAAGGGCCTATGGAGCAGTAGCTTATTGCGCAACAGGAGAGGATAGTAAGATTATTATGTCCGAAGCCAGAGTTGCCCCAGTTAAAGGAAGAACACTACCTCAAATGGAATTAGCTTCCATAGAAGTAGGAATATAAATTGGCCAGGTATATAAGCACTACTCTTGATACTCAGTTTGAGGATATTTACATATGGACTGACAGTGAGATTTGTCTTTACTGGATAGGAAAGGAAGACAGTAAAATTCCATTCGTCCGTAATAGAGTGAAGACTATTAAAGAGCTGTCTTCCAAATTTAATTTCATGCATGTGTCCTCCAAACAAAATCCAGCTGATCTGCTCTCGAGAGGTTCGACGACCGTAAGGAGACTGATCAAAGAAAAATTGTGGTTTAATGGTCCTAAATGGTTACTCACTAAGGATTGGCCTCAACAGAAACATTACAGTATTGCTGAGGATAGTGCAGTGAACTTGGATCATGTTGTACCTGAGCCAGAAGTAATTGACATCAGCCGATTCTCATCAATAAGACAACTTATATACACTACTAAATTGGTTGTTGAATTTTTGAATAAGATGGTGGGGTTTCAAAGATTAGATCCCCTAGAATACTGGCTGAAAAGAGTACAAAGGAATTCATACGGGGAAACATAAAAACTTTTAGGCCAAGACACTGGGAAAGAGAATAATCTGATGAAAAATATAGGCTTGTTCTTAGACGGAAAAGGTTGATAAGATGTCGAGGCCGATTGGTAAAAGCTGACTTGCCCATCCAAACCAAACTTCCCATTTTATTACCCAAGAGCGGATGCTTTGTACAACTTATTATAAAAGAAGCCCATGATTCCACTCTCCATGGAGGTGTACCGCAGACCATAGCCCAAATTCGGGAAAGGTACTGGATTCCTAAGGGTAGACAGGTTATTAAAAAATATCTCAAAAACTGCATCATTTGTAGGAGGTATGAGCAGCGACCTTATATCTACCCAGGACCACCAGCCCTACGGAAGGATAGGGTGAATGTAAGTCGGCCCTTCCATATAACAGGAGTGGACTACACAGGGGCTATAACTGTTATGGGTGAGGAAACTCCCCATAAAGTTTACATTTGTGTATTTACTTGTACCTACACAAGAGCAGTCCATCTAGAATTAGCGGAAGACCTAAGGTCTGAGACATTCCTCAATGTCTTTCGCAGATTTGCTGCTAGAAGGTCTTGTCCTGGCAAGTTAATAAGCGACAACGGAACTAATTTCGTTGGAGCAGCACCTTTACTGTTGAATATAATGAATGACCCAAAGGTTAAATCGGCGCTGGGAATCCGAAATTGTTTTTGGCAGTTCACAGCTCCAAGAGCTCCATGGCAAAATGGATTTACCGAAAGAATGATTGGTATTGTCAAGAACTGCCTGAGGAAAACATTACATAGAACTAAGATCACGAGAGAAGATTTAAAAACAGTAATTACTGAAATTGAAACCAGGATTAATAATAGACCTCTGACTTATCTAGATGACACTAGCGACTTGCTAGATGCTTTAACACCAGCTCATATGTTACATGGCAGGAAGCTCCATCTGATGCCTTGTGTGGATATCCAGGAAGAAGTTATTGATCCTAACATAGAAAATAATGATTTAGGACAACATCTTCGGGAGGGATATCAACGTCTGAAAAGGGTGATGGATACTTGGAATAGACATTGGAGTGAGGAGTATCTTTTGAGCCTACGCAAGAGGTTTTATGGAGCTCAGGCTGCCAGCAACTAATCAGTTATTAACATAGGATATGTGGTCTTAGTGAAGACCGAACAGCAAAGATCCCAGTGGCCATTAGCTAAAGTGATCTCCACACACCCAGATTCTAAGGGGGTGCTGAGACTCTTAAAAATAAAATGTAGGGGACATACCAGTATAAAAACTATTGATAAACTGGTACCCCTTGAGTTAGCAGCCACTCCGGATCCAGGGGATGGTGAAGATCAAACGGGTCAAGAGGCGTGACCTAGAAGGGCCGCAGCTCGAGATCTATGGAGGGAACTCTTGGCTAAGGGTCATATTACATGATACAACGTATCATTTTCTGCTGGCCCCAAAACTGTGGGAAATATTTTACCCCAGAGCGGTTGTGCTTTCTACGTTTTGTATTGTTGCCCTTGGTTAAAAGCAGAGGAAAACTAGAGACCGTTGTTAACAGTTCAAGCGGTTTTTATAACCCAGAAAGTACGTTCTCTTTAATCATTCTTGTTATTGATAAATTAAATGCTACTACGTTTAACCCTCGTGGACAACTCTATATTGTAAATACATGTAATTATATGGAATTTTCCACTGACGTAAACTGCGTCTGTGCGTTAGATGACGTGGCGAGGATGGAAAAAAATTCGTGTAAAAGCAGATGTGGAATTAAGATGTTTACACAGTTAAAGGGAATATTTGGTTTAATTTAGTTTAATTAAAGCTAAGATTAATTTGTTAGATTTGCCCTGTACATATCAAGATGTAATCTAGCTGTATTTAGTATTGTAATTTATTAGTAGCTGGCAACCCACATATCTGTGAGGAACTGGGGCCTGCCACGTTCACTCACTCTGCTCCCAGACCTTGTGGAGTTAGCACTCTGTTCCTATTCATAGTCAAGCTAGCACGGTTGTACATAAGCACCTAAAGGATGCTTGATTGCTCAAGCAACTTTATCTAAGCAGCCCCATCATCATCGGTTATCGAGCACTCCCTCCTCACTAGCTAAGTAACCTTTACTAATTGGCCAATTCAAGGGGGGATTAGCTAAGAAATAGAAGACAAATAATTGCTGTAGGTGAGTTAAGGTAGTTACGATTCACCTAACCGTATGAGACTTGTTTGAATTGCTTAAGGACAACTTTATGGACAGGTAACGACCTGCGAGTTGTTTATTAGGAAATACCAGAATTATTACACATTTTGGTACCCAGAGAGAGGGCCTCGATTTGTTACCAGAACCACTAAATAATTTTCACAACGGCAATTCTGCTCTGACAGTATGATCTATGACTCGTTTAGGGTGTAGGTATGCTGCTAATTTCCATAGCATATTGTTCAGATCGAATCTTTTATGAATTTCCTGACAAACTACAATTAAAAATTTCCTGCATCTCATTTTAATGTCGGTAATCATCCCATGTTTATTAATATACTCTGGCGTCTGGAAGATAGCATGCAATTCTGAACCTAGGTATAATTGACAGATTGATGAAAATAGGGACTCATCTGTTGGATCAACATCGCTCATGTTACCTTTTGACACAAGGTGGTCATGGCAAAAGGAAAATAGCAAAAACCGATACATATCACACAGGCTATCATGCATTAAATGCGGTGTTGAGGCTTCGCTCTGAAAAATCAAGTTAAATCTGTTTAGATGCGGTAATATGTAATTCAGAAAATTAAAGCAGCAGAAGACAGATGGATCTCCAAGTGATTCATATATGTTCTCCACAGCCAGCAATCTCTCCTTAGTTACTCTGCTCTGGAAATAAAGTTTAAGGGGTTTCCACTATTCGAGTAATCTTGCGACAGCCTCATGAAGTGACAGCCACCTCATGGCACAGGCATGAGGTAATTTGTGGTTTTGTTACAAAATACCTGGAACTCCTTAAACACACACTTCCTTTTGGCACTATGGGAAAAATAATTGTAAACATTCCGCAAAAAGGCTTCACATGAACGTGGTAATGTCTTTGCTGCCTCACTGGCACAGAGATGTATGCTATGTGCAATACATTTTAAAATAGTAATGCCAGGTACAGTCTCTAGCAAAAATAGAGCCACCGGCTCGACGAGCAGGTTGGTGTATGTGGCACCGCCTCACCCCCAGTTTCAACCCCTCCCTCGGTCCCATTCATTTGTCTATCCTCCACCCTCCTCACAATCAACTGCAAGAGAGTAAGCTTACTTGCATTGTCTCAACAACTCTTCCATCATCCATCTGTCTTGGGAAATAATGGTTTTGTTATGATAACGAATAAAAAGATATTACACACCGTTTTACTCCATAATACAGTTATACACCACGATCTGAACATAGGGTGATATAAAATAGTAATATATTCATATGACAGTGAGGTCTGTAATTATATAGTTTATCATTTTGAGGGTTGTATCCAGTCAGTGTGTAACATTAAACAGTCGG
Source organism: Coenobita brevimanus (assembly GCF_032717465.1). Lineage (NCBI taxonomy): Eukaryota > Metazoa > Arthropoda > Malacostraca > Decapoda > Coenobitidae > Coenobita > Coenobita brevimanus. The sequence continues at coordinate 14,902,954 of NC_137008.1, read as the reverse complement.
AAGCTATAAGTAGATGTTTGTAGTGATCAGTGGTGTGCTCGTTCCTTTACTCGACGTAATCACTGTTACTTTACAAACTCTATTATAAGCCATTACCATTAGTTACTATTAATACCCCATGTATGATAATAGCAAAGTGTTGCTGATAAGTAAAACACAGGATCAGTATTGTCTTGGTTATTGATGTCTTAATACATAATATCGGATAACGTTGGGCAACAGGGACTGGATGACAGCTTGTCTGGTGGTTAAACAGCCTAAGCTGGTCAAGCCGAGGCCATGACGTGGTTACTGGCATTACCAAAGGTCAGTCAATATTTAGACGCCATTCACTGCTGCTGACAGTATTATAAGTATCAAGGTGAATTTCATACACACAACAGCCAACAGTAGAGTGAGCCGCGTGGTGTGCTGACCCCATACACACCATTCAGCCAGGGCCAGATTACCAGGTTTAGGCAAAGTGGGCAACTCCCTACCAAGCCACGGTCAGTCACAGGCCATCCAGACCTCCATAGCGGAATAAATATACGCTTTCGGCGTCCAAATAAGTGTCATCACCCATCAGGCCATCAAAAAAGGCCATTATAGGTCATGCCAAAATTTCGCTGGAAATAACGGATAAAAGAGATCTATAGGTTGCAGGCCAACAGTCTGCATTGCCTACCAAGCCACAGCATGGTTAATCCGGCGCTGCATACAGCCAACCCCCTCCACTCCTTGACTCAGCCACCAGTCGCCACACACCCCAGCAAGAGACCCGCCACCACCTGATAACAATATCAGGAATATAACCTTGCCTTATGAAGTTATAACTGCAATAGGGTGTAGTTTGCGATTCACACGTTTTTTAACACGACTTATTTCGAAAAAGGTAACCAATTACTAAACTGACCGAATGAGTGATAGTAATCAAACTTGTCTCGATTGCAACTTACACTAATCAACATTATCATGCCATACAACATAATTCAGTTTATTTGTTTTCAACGAGAACGCTTACAACAGAGGTTTGACGAGTTACGGTTCACACTGGTCAGTGTTAATTATAGCAATGTAACAGACTTATCGGTCAGGTTAACCTTATGATTATTTGCTCTCCAATTTGTGTCCCATGTCTGTTACTACTTTCCTCCATCTCTGTGTGGCCATTGTTTTTCCCATTAACTATCATCAGCCGAAACATCAGTTGCCTCAGAGAGGGAAGGATGTTAAAATGGGCAAACGGTTTTGGTTACACAAATATTTAATAAGGAAGACTAACTGACTACCGGTTATTTAAGAACACATTTTAAAGCGATATGAAACAATGGGGTCAGACTCTGGTTTTATATGATACTGGAATATTGAGGGTAACTGTGGAAGTGACAAGGTAACCCTGTCAACACCGAGTAGGACCACGTACCACCTTTGCTATCGCCCTGTTCCAGTCGCCCTACAATAACATGTGGTATAGTGACAACTGTGAATATTTTACCAGAGATCTGGTGTTTTAGCCTAACTTACCTTGCATAGTTAAAGGCTATGTTCAAACTAATGTATTATAATCCGCTGTTGCACTGCATAGCTGATTAAATATCATTTAGAAAATACGGTCTAACTAGTCCTGATCTTTAAATGCTTATTTGCCATATCATTAAACTATAAATATCACTATTATATGGTGCAGTGGACGATATTGCAGTGCACACTTCATGGTGATAATAAAGACGTGTTTATGAGAATTGGTGGAAACACACACACACACACACACACACACACACACACTATCCACCCCCGGCAGAGCCTTCGACCCCAGGCCCGTCTTCCCATCCTCATTCCCCCACCACAACGTGTGACGGCCAGCTACTCCCCCCCCCTTCCTCACCACCGACCACTACAAACATCCACTTATAGCTTCCGACTGTTTAACCCTTACACCGCGGGCATGTTTACCAATGTTTTGCGTGTCCCGCGGGGTTATTCGGGCTCCGACAGACTCTCAAAAAATATTTGCCAAAAATCAGTTATTAGTCCTAGAATATTAAAATTACATTTGCTTATGGCACATACCTTCAGCTTTCTCCTGGAATGTTTGTTGAGCCTTCGTCGTTATCGTAGGACTTGTGGAGACCTCTGAAGTTGGGTAACGAAGTCTCCACTTTACACTTGCCGACAACCCGTAATATGATTACCACAGCCAGATATTAACACTATAAACACTACTCTATGATTATCAAGTAGTTTGGGATCCATACTCCAAAAAAAAAAAACACTGTGAAAGCAATGAAAATTACGAGCGTGTATGACCTTCGCACTTGCGCTAGTTCGCTCTTGGTACTCTGTCATTTATTATTCATAAAACCCCTCACACTTTATATTTCTATTACTATATCACACTTATATATATCTGGAGTTTTTCTCCATAAGTTTCCTTCAGTAGTATTAGTTTATTGTCACTGAAGTCATTACATTTTTCATTCAGTAAAATACATAGAGAGCCAAGGATTCACTTTCACTGTTATAACATAAAGTATTTGTACTCATATTCTTATATTACTAATTACTTACATTACTATTTACATTTTCTATTGTATTTTCAATATTTACCTTTCTATTTCACTTACTCTATGTTAGTCACTGTCACTTTCAGTAAGATAAAACTATAATACACTGTTCAATCATATGTACTGAACATCCATTGCTTTCACTTGCTATTTACACATTATTTACACATTATTTCCACATTACTCTCCTTTCCCACTTGCACTTTTAGAACTGCTTCTGGCTGTGGTAATCAAAGAAGCAGGTAACACAGAGGGGAACCTGGCACTCAGCGCACTGCTAAGAGATGCGTTTGTGCTCAGGTGTGCGTCGGGTGGTATGTGCACATACCTGACACCTGTGGATCGCAGCCTTCCTTTTGCCTGTGGCAGGCATCAGGGAGAAGGACTTGGGTGGCTTGACCTTCATTTTGTACAGGATGAAGGCGTTCAGCATTGTCATTTCTATGAGATGCAGAAAAACTTTCCTGTACCACCTAGTATTCTTCCTGAGGCAGTCGATCTCACCAATCATTATGTCGGACTTGTCCACCAGCCGCATGTTGATATTGTAGTCTTAACACAGCATCAGGTTTCATCACAGGTTCGCCTGTCCTACGGTCGACCTTCCCACTGTCTGTCATTTCCCCCTTATGTACGGTGGTGAGCATGTGCACGACCCTCTTGTCATGCCACCGTATTGCCAGCATCTTCTCAGACTTGTGTAGGTGCACGTCTCCTCTCTGCGAGGTTCCTGCCTCTGTGAATTTAGGGAAATGGGCACGATTACTTTTGACAGTGCCGCAGGAGCCAATGTCGTGCTCTGAAAGGTATTTGGCAAGTTTCGGTGCTGTATAATAGTTGTCTGTATACAGCACATGATTCCCACAAAAATACTTTTCAAGGAGCATTTTCACTACACAGCCTGAGAAGCCAAGGGGATGTGTTTACCCAGATCGACAGTGCTGGCTGAATAAATGACGAAGTTAAGGATGTACCCCGTCTTACAGTCGTACAGTACAAAGAACTTGATTCCAAAGCGATGGCGTTTGCTTAGAATGTACTGTACAAACTGAAGACGTCCTCTGAACAAAACCAAGGATTCGTCAATGACAACCTTCTGAAAGGGGTGAAAGAATGACATAAACTCATCCTTCATTCTGCTCAGAATCTTCCGGATCTTCCAGAGTGGGTCGGTTTGGGAAGGTACATCATTGTTGGCAAAGTGCAGGTTTCCCATGATGTTCCGGAAGCGATCTCTGGCCTTGTACTTATTGAAGGTGGTTGAGGGTAGTAAGGGGTCCATGGACCAGTATTCTTCCAACTCATGCTTCTTTGAGTGTGGCATGAGAAGCATGAGGGCAAAGAACACATACAGCTCCTGCACTCCCAGCATGGACCACTTTTGCATCTTGGCTGCATCTGTACCACTTGCAGCACGTTGTGACTCATACCTGTTGGTCTCATCACATATGTGGTGCATGACTTCGTCATCTAGGAAGGCCAAAAGGAAGTCCACACACTCAGCATTATCGTCAAGAGTGAAGGCAGGCTGTACTCCTGAGGAACTCTCATCAAAAACTAAATGTTCTGGCACAAAATCGGACCCTTCCGTCCATGCAAAGGCGTCCAGGATTCCCTGTCGTGGCGGTGTAGGGTGGGTGAGGGTGGTGGGTGGCTGTGAGGCAGATTTACCCCGTTCAAGGTCACTCACACTGACCCTGAGTTGCTGTACAGCACTAGCAGCCCTTACTCTAGTACCAACTCTACTTTTACTGGTCTGGGATTTACCTCTTCCTCTATGGCCTGCCTTCACTGTTGATGCTGGTGGTGACTCCGACGACAAAGATTCCGGAGATAATTCAGCAGACGAAGAGGAAGAAATGAGTGAAGTGGGGCTTGGGGAACGGGGAGGTGAATCAACTCGGGACTCATGGCGGGCTGGGTCACGCGGGGCCATTGTTCTGGGGCTAACACGCCACTTTTTCACTCCTTTCCCAAATTCCTTCCCTTGCTGCACTAATGGCTCCTTTCCCTTAGAGCTAGGGATAACTTCCGACACTGAAGCACTCGTACTAGCACTTTCTGTCACGATTTCCTCACCCGGCTCATCACACGATTCATCCGAAGGGTCAAAATCACTATCCATCATCACCATAGACAATTCTGCTAGTTCACGTTCCACTGCAGAGTCACTTAGTCCTTTCCTGCTTCCCTCACGACTTTTTCTGGGTGTAGAGATCACAGGGCCCTTTACAATGGGCGCAGAAGCGGCAGAAATGGCGAGGCACGAGTGCGACATATTTTGACCACAGTGGAGGACAAGAAACTAAATGCCGCGGCTTATCTGAGAAGGCAAGGGTTGACAATGACACTGAGGATGACAGCTGCTAACTTACATGCTAATAAATTATTGGTAGAAAATCTCGGCAATACATAAAGAAATAGGTAGTTCCAGGTGAATGTAAATGTCACTTAGGCTTCTCCTTTCCTTTCTGATATATATTTTTATTACAGACATAGATTACAAGGCATAATTCAAAGGGGAAATTACCGTGGTAATGTAGCGAATGAATGCACGTGAGGTGTTGTCAGGTGATAATTAGCCAATTCCTGGTGTATACCACTATCACTTACCTTATTTTTTTTTTGGTATATATTATTTTGTATAAGTATAGGGCATAGGGCTTATTTCAATGGATGAAATCTGTGGAAAAATCCGGTTGAGATTTGCTAGCGCAGCGCGGCCTGGGGTGTGAGAGGACAGGGTAATGGAGGGCAGGTAGGGAGGGGAGTCAGGAAGGGGGGAAAATTGCTAAAATGTCAACAATGGATGGGAGTACAGATGAGATTTGGAGTGCTGACTAGTGTTGGACGTTGGCAGTGCTGATAGATGATACAAGCCACCACTTGAAAGCCCGGGATAATTCAAAATAACACAGAATCACAAAAGTGACGCCCAGCGGTATGATCCATTGCGTCCGAGCGTCACGAAAGTGACGCCCCGCGGTTGAGGGGTTAATGTTACACACTGACTGGATACAACCGTCGAAATGATAAACTGTATGATTACAGACCTCACTGTCATATGACTATATTACTATTTTATATCACCCTATATTCAGATCGTGGTGTATAACTGTATTATGGAGTAAAACTGTGTAATATCTTTTTATTCGTTATCATAACAAAACCATTATTTCCCAAGACAGATGAATGATGGAAGAGTTGTTGAGACAATGCGAGTAGGCTTACTCTCTTGCAGTTGATTGTGAGGAGGGTGGAGGATAGGCAAATGAATGGGACCGAGGGGGAAGGGGAGGGGTTGAAACTGGGGGTACGGCGGTGCCACATACAAGTATACCAACCTGCTCGTCGAGCCAGTCGCTCTATTTTTGCTGGAGACTGTACCTCAACTTTCAACCTGCTACTTACACTGTTACACTTTTCCATAATGCTGGAAGCTCCATCAGCAGCGAAGCCAATCAGGTTATCCAATGGGATATTATGTGTATTGAAACACTGTATCAACAGATTATATATATGTTCACCTGTCGAACTCTGGTTACCCTCATATACATCGATTAAATCTAACATGGCAGTTTTTATGACCTTTTCGTCCTCATCGAAATATTTAACCATTACTGCTCATGATTTAGTCACAGAACAATTAGTACTTTCATTAAGTATTATGCTTAATTTATTGTTTTGAAGTTTCCTGGACAATTGTTCACTTGCATATTGCCCTAAAGTGTGCACAACATTTGTGCATTTAGTTCTCTTCATTGCCATTTGAGCAGCTATCTTGGAGTCTGGGAACAAACGCTTGTTGAGATCGATCAGGTGGTCACATATGCTGAAACATTGAGTACAATTATTAGAATATAATAATTATTATATGGCTAAGGTTATGTCTTTACTATGCAGTAAGGAAGACTAGGAAGTACCCATATATGAAAAAATATTGCAAAGACGTGTTTTTATCCTAAGGCATTACTTTCTCTTTTGATTTCAGAGATTAAGAGAAAAAACTCTTGTAATGCAATGTCGTTACATTCAATGATAAAACAGTAGACAATATAAACATCCACTTACCTGAATGGTAGATTATGTTCTGCTAAGAACACTGCAAACAAGATAGTTGCATAGGCAATAGCGCTCATATCCCAGGCAGGTGATGTCATCCCATCCTTGGTGTTCGTGCCAGGTTGTTCAATGTTAGATGTGCCAGGTGGATGAAAGGCACTGTCGTGTGCAGTTCTGGCTCTGAGGCGTTCCTCAACTCACATGCTGCCTTGAGGTGCAATGGCGTTTGAGGGATGTAATTTCAGTCCATAGCTCAGTGTGACACACTTGACAATATGCCCTGGTATGAGATCCCGCGGTATTCTAGCCAGCCAAGATTTGAACAAAGCATTTTATAACCACTTTTCTTGGAAACTGTGACGATGAGACAAGACCTGGAAATATACTGTATGGTGTTTTGGAGTAAGTTTGCTGACATCCTTTACATGCATTAATATGCTATGGTCTTTGAGAGAGGTGAAGCCAGTGAATGTACAGTGAGGTTGGATGAGAAGGAAATGGAAAATGTGAGCACGTCTAACCCACGGCGTCCCGTCGACGTTCTTTAACGTCCACACGTTTTGTCACTGCCAATCCCGTCGACGTACATAAATGCGAATCAATTGCAAGGTCCCTAATTTGCACAATTTTCAATTTTCGCAAGTGATTTTTGGTACGTATACACGTGACACCTTCCTCTACAAGATGCCAGGCAGGGACAACGCCTTACCCAGCATGATCTCCTCCCTCCCCCTGCATGCCATTGTCTCAGCAATTCACCTGTCATCAGTGACCTGGCCAGTTAAGCCATGTCATGCCACGGTACGAAATTCAGGGCCAGAGTGATTCCCCAATCAATGACAATGTGGAGGACAAACTTACACAGCATTAGAGGAAGAAACAGTCAGAAATGATGATCACGTAATGTGGCAAAAAAAGGTCAGGTATGGTGTTAGGTTAGTGAGTGAAACAATGCTTATAATGCCTATATTACTTCTTGAAAACCAATATACTCTCATACTACATATAAATTCGTACCAAGTAAATAAATAAATACCGTTTATGAGTGGTGTGAAATAGTTATCCTCCCATAGATCTCGTTTTCATTGGTGCCAGCCTGTTAGAAAATCCAGTAAGGTAAGGAGGTACTCCTACCTGTATCGAGTATTTTAAACCACAGGTGAGCGATTTCTTTATGAATTTTCGATGTTTCTCACCAAAAGCGGAGGTTTGAGCCAAAATTTTTTTTTTTCCAAAAACGGTCGGGAAAGGGGGGTCAATGTTGGAAAAGTGTTCGGAATGAGGCTGGTTAAGTACGTGGGTAGTGTGATGAGTAAGGATGGAAGTTTAGAGGGTGAAGTGCTTGAAAGGGTACAACAAGAAAGAAAGGTTGCTGGTTCCTTGAAAACTGATAAAAAATAGGGAAGGGAGCATGGAAGTGAAAAAGTTACTACATGACAGTATTGTGATACTAACTCTGAAGTATGGAAGTGAAGCTGGAACCCTGTTGGAGGGACAGAAGAATGAAAGCGTGGAAATGAGTTATTTGAGAGGAGCATGTGGAGTCACATGGAGAGACAGATTGGCAAATGAGGATGTGAAGGAGCGTTGTGGTATGGATGTGGATGTGATAGGAAGCGTTAGGAAAAACACACTGTGGTGGTTTGGCCATGTGGAGAGGATGGAGAGTGAGAGACTAACGAGGAGAGTGTGTGAGGTGGAGGGGGAGAGAGGGAGGGGGAGGCCAAGGATGAGATGGAGGGATGGAGTGGAGAGGTATATGAAAGAGGTGTGTGCTGGGAGCAGGGCAGTGAAATGGCGGGGGACAGGGCAACATGGAGGCGATTTGTTTGTGGCCACCTCTTACGGGATTAAGGCGTCTGGCATAGATAGATAGAAATGCTATGTAAAAAATTTTGATGCATGTGTAAGAACAGCAGTAATTACAATAAATACCAAGGAATATTGCTCATCACATGAATCAATGCCTCTTTATGCATATGCAGCACCTTCTATGTTAATAAGCAGTGACTCAGAAACATAACAGCAAGACCAATACGAGTTCTACCATTACTGCACCAGTTCTTTTTCTATAATCAAAAAGTATGTAACGATTTATTTAATGGCCAACTTATCTAAATATATTACAAGATTAAACATGCAAGAAGAATACAAATAATGGTCTTATATGGGGCATTACTCACATGTAATACGAAGTCATTAATGCCTAAGCCGCTGAAGTCCTCAGAAGTGCCTGACTCTGCATGTAATTCTTGTGGTTTTACAGACATCTGGTTCTGAACTGACCGCTTTCGTAGCCCTGATCACGTCATCATCTTTTACACGTCCAGTAATGACCAGTATGATATGGAACGTATGTTAAGTAAGGGAAAAATAATAAACAGACAACCTAAGTTTATTTCCTCCTTTTCTGCTTCACACTTGTACTAAAATGGGAGAAACAGCATTACGGAAATATTTCCGTATGTGACGTCATGTCCGTAGGGTGACGTAGACATCCGTTTAGCGGACGAATTTCCGCAGGGTGGCACCACTTTTGACCACACTTCCGCGTTCCCTGAATTTCACCCATTTTCAGAAATGTGGCACCGCTGTATTTGTTTGGATCTTTGGACACGTACAGTCAGGGAAAGTTCCGCATTACCCACCTCTCGAAGCACTGGTGAGAGACGGGTGAATGTGAAGCGACAGCCAGACCTCATGTGTCTGGTAACTGTATATGTGAAGGAGGGGGAGGCGAGGGACTGGGGGCATAGGAGGGTTCGGTTATAGGCTGGGAATCACGTGTAAATCTGCAATGTATGACTTGGACAGTGTGTTTGAGTTATTTTAGTAAGGATAGATGGCAATATTTTAAAAATTACGTTGATGTCTGTAGAGTTAGTGTTGGCAGGAAAGTTATGGAAGTTTGCTGGGCTCGGACAGAGGTTAAAAGTCTTTCATTCCCTCTCGACTTTGACATGAGACTTTTCCCTTATAGATATTCGTAATGGTATAATATATATTAATAATTTGTGTAGACTCGAAATCAAAGCCACTGTATTATATTTATCTATCAATCTATCATATACCGGATATATATATATATATATATATATATATATATATATATATATATATATATATATATATATATATATTGCCAAACGCCTCAATCCCGTTTGGGGTGGCCACAAACAAATCGCCTCCAAGTCGCCCTGTCCCCCGCCATTTCACTCCCCTGCTCCCAGCTCACACACCCCTCTCTCATATACCTCTCCACCCCATCCCTCCATCTCATCCTCGGCCTCCCCCTCCCTCTTTCCCCCTCCACCTCACTCACATACACTCTCTTCGTCAGTCTTTCACCATCCATCCTCTCCACATGGCCAAACCACCTCAGTGTGTTCCTCATAATGCTTCCTATCACATCCACATCAACACCACAACGCTCCTTTATATCCTCACTCGTCAGCCTGTCTCTCATGTATATATATATATATATATATATATATATATATATATAATGTATTTATGTATGCAAAATCTTATAATTTTGATTATTTATATTATTTATCCTCTGTCATCCCACTATAGAAAACCACCCACAAACATTTCCAGTGTTATGCTGGTAATTATTCATCTCGAACTTAGCGTCTAGGGTAGTGTGTAATAATTAAAAAAAATAACAGACTAGGCTATTCATTACCCTAAAGACAGAATGACATGGGAAGTCTTAATTATAAGATCAGTCTCTGTAACAGTCATTCCTATTGATCATTACGAGACGAAGGAGAAGCATGCCTTGACAGTAAACATGTATTATACATGCAATAATGTAGACAGACTCAGAGAATAGTGTGATACCATACAAACAACATAACGCTTTTGCACTGTGAGAACACGTCGGACGCATAATGTATCATTGGATACATTGCTACGTTGACGTGAGCCACTCTTCAAACCCTCCCACCCCCGGCCACCCTCCCTTCCACTCACAGTTACCAGACATGTGGGGTCTGGCTGCGCTTCGTGACTATTCATCGATCACCAATGCTCTGAACAGTGGGTAATGCGGAACTTTCGCTGACTGTACTTTAGCACCTTGCCTTAGCAGTATGAAGTGTTGTGACCTCGTAATAGTGACCTGGCACGGACAGTGAGTAAAGATATTTTCCTCTCAGCGTCTGTGCATTATCGAACCTGTGTATCAATTGAATAACGATAAGTACTAGGATATAACTGGACCCTGTATCGGATGTCTAGTCTGGTGAGGAGGAGGTATGGCTAGAGGTGGAGGAGAGGGTGAGGAGGGGGGAGAGGTGGGCTTTCCCACTCTGGGTAGCTTGGCAAAAGGTTTCGGGAAGAAGGTTCACCAGCAACTATCGTATGAATCTGGTTATAGAAGAAACCAACAAATATACCACCATAAATGTAAGAGTCGCACACCACTATATTGAAATCAACTAAAAATGGAGAATAACCACGTAAACATATCCTGCTGTTTCATTACAAATTTCAGGTGGCGCACGGAAGGTGCCGACCAAAATGAATATACTGCCACAGCATAAGTCGTATGTATAATAATGGTATTCCTGGTAGACATAACAGGGAGCAGCATTTTGGCACCATGCTATCACCTGTGAAGGCATTCTGTTAGGTATGCACACAGTGCAACTACTATGTAGGCATACTAACGTGCATATAAAACTACACAAGTTTTTGTTTATGAACGTTTCTACATTCCGTATAATAACATCAGGAATAGATGGTTTACAATACTGTCATTTTCATTGTTATTGACTAAAACAGAGTAATTGTGGTGACGGGTCAAGCCAAGTGGCCTCATGAATCAGCCTCCACCTCCCCCGCACCAGCCGTACACATCACATGATAAGCCTAACATTTCAGCTGAGGTCTGCTGTGTTTTACGTATCACTATGTCGCGTTCATACCTGTATTCAGAGCCAAGTCATACATATATTATTTAGCTCTCTGTACAAAGGTGAAAGCATGTCATGTGTGTGTGTGTCCGTAACCATGTGAATGTCTGTTGTCTCGCTCGTTTCCTGTAAAGTATTGGATTCCAGCTTACGACTCAGTATATGGCTCAGCAAGAAATATGGAGAGCCCGACCCTCCCCAGTCCATTCCCTACCCGCCCCTACTAGCCACACTTCCTCCCCACCAAACTAGACACCCTATACAGGGTCTAGTTATATCCTAAAGCTTATCGCTATTTAATTAATACATAGGTTCGATAATGCACAGACGCTGAAAGGAAAATTCCGTTACTCACTGTCAGTCCCAGCTCTTCATACTTCTACAGTACGTGTCCAAAGATCCAAACAAATACTGTGGTGCTACGTCGCTGACTATGGGTGAAGTTCAGGGAACTCAGAAGTGCGGCCAACTGTACCTGCTGAGGCTTTATCAATAATGTGTTACAGAGAAGGGAAAACTAACCGTTACCTGGAATGAAGAAAAAAACTGAACTATAACCTGAAATATAGCAACAGTGAAGCCACAACACAGTCATCCAATACACAAACAAAAACTAATTATCATCTGAGAAAACCACAACAAATGAAAATACAATTTTATCGTACCTGTAAAAGATTTGGAGAGATATTTCACTGTAAAAATTTATGTAAGTAGAAAAAAGGGGTTGGGCAATAACAAGGCTGACTTGGAGTTGAGGATGTAAACAAACGCTGACATAATCACTTGTTTCACTAATTTATCATTTACATTTATAAAATAACGGATCACTAGTATAGTGAAAAAACACTACCTTAACCCCTAGGATATGCATTTCGATCGACCGTACCACCGTGAAAATCTGTATATGGAGCCAATTTTTCGACTCTTACAGAAGTAAGAAGTGTTATGCTCAAGGTTTAGAGGTTTAGAGCCTGAATTTACTGTACACACCTTATGCCTTAAACCAGAGCATTTTAACCATCTGGTGCATGAGCTATTGCCCATTAAAGTTGAAAAAAGCCTTCCAGGCGGCGCAACTCCCATTTTCTATGCACTCCCATTTCATTCCTCCCTCATTCCTCCCCTTCCTTGACCTTCCTCACCCACTCCTATTACCCATCCTCTCTTCCTCCCCTCTCCTCTATCCCCCCTTCAGAATTTTCCAGGTCATATTTTTTTTCAAAAATAGCATGCAAAATAATTATGTCGGTGTTCCTCACACACTCCCAACACCCTTCTCCCCAACACTTCTCCCCTCCTCCCGTCTCCTTCCCTCATAGCTGTGTAGCCGTCAGAACTTAAAAAAAAAAAAAAAAAAAAAGCAAAAGTACGCAAAATCTTTTTCTTGGTGTTGCGTTATGAGTCCATATTATAATTGTAAATCATAATAGATAGATAGATAAATAGATAGATAGACAGCTCCATGCAAGCCTGGGAAAGGGAAATGATCTTGCAAGTTAACTGAGGAAATGTTGACTATACAGAGGAAGTAGCAATGTCAGGGGATGATGTAGGTAGTGTGTCAGCGAGATAGCAGGTGAACAAAGCCTAGTGACATACACACATACTCACACACAGGTTTCTGGAACTTTCCAACCACAGTGTAACACACGTGACACGACCCCTGTTTCACCAGAATTTAGGAAGCAGAGCTCAGAAGGAGACAGGCCATAGAACCGACAGGTAGTGGAGAGAGTGAACAAGAATAGGACTTACTTATTATATTGTGTCTGTAATACATACCCTGCTCAACTTAGATTTTCTATGAAGATAATAAATTAAGATCAACTCACTGTATTCATCTTTAATTCCTACTACAAGAATCGAGAGTGACAACTAAACAACAAAACATCTCTACAAGTTACTACAAAGTCTTTAATGACATATTTGGTGGCAAGCGGAACTACGGTCATTGTCTCCGAATCAAAAGCGAATTTCTACAAAAGCAGGCGAGACTCTACAAGATTAGTTTCAGTTCTACAGTGAATTCCTACAAAATACAGCCTACAGTGCAAATAGCCTACAAAAGTCTACAAAACAACTCCATAATCTTCACGTAACTTCAAGCAGCAGCAGGAAGAATATGAAACAAAGCAAGAAAAGAAGAGGAAAGACCAAAGCAACAAGCAAACAAACCCCCACCACTCTCTCCCGCCTACCTCCATCACTGACGCAGAGGTCAAGACACGCAGCAAAATATCAGAGCCGCATTTATAACGCGTCTTACTCACCTTTCTTCACCCAGGTTACGCATCACTACTCAGGATTCACCACAGTTACCAGTGTGGGAAGCCGACATCACCATGTGCTGAGATGACATCACAACGCGAGTTTGCTGACTTAGGGCCACGCCAAGCAACGTGTGACTGACACCAGGCACTTCTCACCCACTACTCATTACTCATTATTCACATAGCTCTTACTCATACTCATTTATTTCCACAGTATTGAGTTGGAAATTCGACGTTCTATGCTGAGGTTTGCCTGTGACAGCTGTTAACCACCACAAGCACCAGGCCATGGAATTTCCTGAGTAATATCGTCCATCAACACAGCACTAAAATTATCAACAGCTCTTCAATCAACCCTGCATTTTTCTTCTGAGATCGACAGTTGCATCGACACGCCTCTACGATCTGTATCAAGTGGGTGAAATTATACTTACTTATTTCTTCTCAGTGCTAAAAGTAGGTATATTCAACTCCTTTACTTAATTCTATATATACACTAATACACTCACTATCTGTCATTTATTACAACTCATTTACTCATCTATTTAGTTAGGACATAAATAAACAAAATGCATATTTCATAACACCATATCTTAATGACAGGGATATTTTCGCCACCACCCACGTTAATACCAGATGAAACACAATTAGCCACAACAAAAGATTCACAATTAGGAGAGCACCAAGGCAACTCACTCATTTTACAACCTCACCACAAAGTAAAGACCAAGAAACAAATACGTCAGTTCCAGATGATGAGTGGGAACCCCCCCCTGACGTAGCAAATGAGGACTTAATTTCTGCCTTGCATACCTATCAGAATATACTTGATATAGTGCAACGTGCAGGCGAATCCTATTGCACCATTCCCTCACACAACGATAAACAAGTCCAAGTTAAATTAACAGAGCAAACAGTTAAAATGAATCACGAAACAAATATCGCGGATCTAACATCCCCACCTCATGTGTATGTTTACCATGAAGATAAAACTGCCCCAAAATTCTCTGGCACAGAAAAAGATCGCATTGATGTCATTTCTCTAGTCAGTCAGTGCGAACAAATGTTCATCAAGCGCCACATACTCGATGAACAAGGGAAAATTGCCATTTTTTCATCTTGCATAAGCCAGGAATGATGTCCAGCAAGCAATTTATTGAGATCTGACAAGCTCCTCAAGGCTAGGGCATATGATGAATTTAAAACTGAATTTTAATTTTTGAAGAAATTTGCTGGTGGTATGAACTTCTTGCCAGGTATAATTCCAGAATTACATAAGATTGTAGATCTTGTAAGGGAGCACACTACAAACCATGTGCTCAGTGAAATAACTGCTGATATCTCCACATCAAAAGAACATTGTGAGTTACTTTGGAAAACTCAAATTGGATAACAGATGATGGAAAGATGTCCCCAGACCTCGTCGTGGACATCATTGGTTATGTAGCTGCCTTGTGTAAATTATCTGATAGGACCCTTAAGATCGCCAAGACGATCGCATACACCCAAGGCATGTGCTTACTAGACTTAATGAACGAGGTAGAGATGCAGTGCAGTAAAGCAGGTATGGTCGACACACCCGCACATTCTGGTAGAATGAGAGTACCTGAGACAGTATCAGCTGTGAAAACATCTACACCGACCCCAAACAGAGAACAAAATCGATCGCGACCTGAAAGCAGGCAGAGCAAACAACCAAACGTGACGAGGGTTTGATCACAAACACCAGCCTACAGGCAGTTTCATAAATTTTCGCGCAGCCCGAGCAGGTCTCGCGCCATAAACAACACTACTTATGGGAAGTCACCTCGTAGGTCACAGTCAAGAGATAGGTCCATTCTATGTCATTATTGTGCAAAACCAGGACACACAAGGTATGAATGCTTTATCAAAGCAAAAGAGGATAGACAAAAGACACAAGGATTTGGTCCTTACTATAGGCATCATAGATACCAAGGGCACTGGACCAGTGACTGCAAAACAGTAGAACAAATTTCTATGTTCAAATCGGGGGAAGACCAAGTCATGACAAAAAACGAACAAACGTAAAGAAAAACAAGTTTAAAATTCACAATTAGGCATGTTGGGAAATGAGTGTATCTTCATACCAGCTGTATGTGAGGATCAAAACGTTTCCTTATTTTTAGATACAGGCTCTCCAGTGAACTTAATAACACATGAAGAAATAAATAGAATTCTTAAGAATAAGAAGAAAGTAACTTTTCTGGAAGAAGCTGATTTAGATTTATATACAGTAGATGGAAAAAAAATTACAGTGAAAGGTATGATAAGGTTAATTATCAGTTTCACAGAGACTACAAGACCATTCTCTGCATTTTTCTATATCGTTGAAAACTTAGCAATTAAAGCTCATATGTTACTGGGCTTAAGATCCATGAGAGCAGAGAACATAACTATACTCCCACAAATGAATGGAATAGACTTTGACAATGAATTCATAGATGAAATACCTTCAGAGCCCACACCGATTAGTAAAAGAGAAACAAAAAGAATTGGTAATATTAAAGGCTTAAACAAACATACACAAACAGATGAGTGTATAGATCCACTCCCACCACCAGCCCCAACCTCCAGAATTAGTGACCCAGATAACAGTGCTGATTTATCAATTTTTCCAGCCCATCTCACCAATGATTTAGTTATACCACCTAATTCCTACATGAAAGTTACCATAAAGAGCAAATTACGGAATTGTACTGTTCTTGTCTTAGAAGAATTATGTAAAGTAAAGGGATTGTCAGTAGAAAACGCATTATGTCAGATGAACGACGAAGGGCAAACTCAGATATTCATAATTAATCACATGAATGGGGAAGTTCAGTTGAAAAAGGGGACTTGCATAGTTAATATTGAAAAATGTCCGGCCCCTGTGAAGGAAATAGTTATAGCTGGAGTGACAAGTGAGATAAAATCTACGGATAGAAAAAGCATAAAAGAGAATTTAATTCACTCAGGTGAATTTGATGAAGAAAATGATTTGTTAACCCTGCTGGAAACACACAGGGACACCGTAGCATTACCCGGAGAACAATTAGGGTGTACTAACCTGATTAATCACAAGATTAATGTGCACCCAGAAACACCACCAACTTTCGTACCAGCTTACCGCATCTCACACTCCCAACGTATACGTGCAAATCAGTATGTCGATGAAATGTTAAAACTTGGAATTATTGAGCCTTCAGTGTCCCCGTGGAATGCCCCATTATTCTTCGTGCCCAAACGAAATGGAGAAATGCGTGCGGTAGTAGATTACCGTAAACTAAACAATCACACAGTCCCAGACCGATTTCCCATGCCATTGCTAAGCGACGTTCTACAGAATATTGGACCTGAGAATAACATATTCTCAACCATCGATCTCCCAAACGGCTATTATCAGATACCGGTTTCAGAGGAGTCACGTAAATACACTGTCTTTTCCACAAACAGAGGCCATTATCAATATACAAGGATGCCAATGGGACTGAGGACAGCCCCAGGCACATTCCAGCGTCTTATGAATTACATATTGTCCGGAATTTTAGGACAAGGAATATTTGTTTATCTTGACAATATTATCATCGCAACGAAGAATATTACGGATCATCTCAGGAAATTAGACTTACTCTTACAAAAGCTTAGTGATGCTGGTTTGAAAATTAAGCTTTCAAAATGCAAATTTTGCTTTAAGTAAATAAATTTCTTAGGTCACAAATTAAGTTCTAATGGTATTCACTCCACTGATGACAAAATACAGGCAGTGAGAGATTTTCCTGAACCCACTACGACTGACGAAGTTAGACAATTTTTAGGTCTAGCTGGGTACTATAGGTCATTCGTACCACAATTCTCTCATATAGCCTTTCCTCTATTCAAACTACTCAAAAAAGATGCTATATTCCAATGGGAAGAAGAACAAAAAAGGGCATTTAACAGTCTACAAATTAAACTAACAAATGCACCTTGTTTAGCATATAAGGATTACACAAAATCATTTCTTATTTGTACAGACGCATCAGTTAAAGGATTAGGGGCTGTACTGATGCAGGAAGATAAAAGAGGAAAGAATCAACCAATTGCATTTGCCAGCAGACAAACAAAAAGGTGCAGAGAAAAATTATTGCACTACAGACTTAGAGGCACTTGCAGGGGTTTTTGCATTACAAATGTTTCGAGATTTGGTATATGGTTACGAAATCCACTTATTCACCGACCATAAACCACTAGTGGGTATGTTTAAAGAAAAACTCCTTTCTGGGAGGAGAGCAAGATGGAAATGTACAGTTGAAAACTACAATGTACAAATTCATTATATACAAGGTAAAATGAACATAGTAGCTGACGCATTATCTAGGAACCCGAACACAATCCAGGTCGCGGCATTAGATCTCAAAGGAAATATCCCAAACCACGATGATATGGCAAAGGCACGAAGACTTGACCCAATATGGTCTAATGTTATATACAAGTTAGAAAGTGGAGATGACGTACAGTTACCCAAACTGCATGTACCACTCGAAGAATTCTTAATGGTCAATAATACATTATACAAGATTAACTCTAAACAGCCAAAACGCCAAAGAAATACTAACCAGTTAATAATACCTAATGACATGATACCCCAAGTATTACGAACGATACACGATAGCCCACATGCAGGCCATCCTGGAAAGGATAAGACATTCAACCAAGCCCAGCTGTTATATTACTGGCCAACATTACGAAAAGATATAAACAATCATATAGGCAGATGCGAATCATGTGCAAAACACAAAGGATACCCAATCACACCTGCACCGATGGGTAATTTACCCTGTACCACATCAACCATGGGACGTTGTCGCTGTTAATTTACTCAATATGCCATTATCGTACAATAATAACCTATACCTATTCGTAGCAACGGATCATTTTTCCCATTATATCTTTTTAGTTCCAATTAAAGATAAGACAGCAAACAGTAGCAAAGGCAATAACAGATAATGTAATATGTCGCTTTACTACCCCAGAGGTACTAATAAGTGATAATGGAGGAGATTTTAATTCTGAGATCTTACAAGAAATATGTAAACAATATATACAACATCAAAAAGGTTAACGTTTTAGCCTATCACCCAGCATCGAATGGGTTAGTAGAGAGACAAAAAAGTATTAGATGTGCTACGACACATTCTCAGTTAAAATTATGCAAGCTGGGATGATTGGATTCCCAGAGTAGAAGCCTCAGTTAATGGATCTATAAATAAATCCATAGGTGACACACCACATTTCATTATATATGGGACAGATAAAAAACTACCATATGAGCTCCTAGAAGGTGACAGTCTGCCCATATACAATTACGATGATTACTCTAAACTCCGTTTACGTGAATTCCAGGACATACACAAAAGAGTGAAAAAACAACTAACGATGTCCAAGGAAGAAATGACGGAGGCATTTAACAAGAAGGCAAGCGATTCACCTATCAGCTTAAGACATTGTTTATGGTATCATTCATACGAGAGACAATAAATTATCCCCAAAATTTGAGGGCCCATACAAAGTAATTAATATAAAAGCAAACAAAGTTTTAATTAAGTGACTGTCAACTGGCGAAGAGAAACAAGTTCATGTTGACCATTTAAAACGAGTTTCAAGGGAATTATCCAATAATTATTCAGCATCGGATACAACCGAACAGGCGAACGTACCTCAAGAAACCAAGCAAGAAAACAACAATGATTACAAAAAGAAATTAAGGTCATATACCAAACAATCAAACATAGGTGCAACTGTTCCAATAAAATCTACAGTACATCATTTACGAGAATTAAATATCGATTTAAACTCCTTCTATAAATGAAATAACAATCAACCGTAACGCACATCATCACTATCATCGACCACAGCATGACCATATTAGGAAATTAATAGATTTTTTTTCGGTAGGTTACGATGAAGGGACTTATGCTATGGATTCTCCTCTACATAGCAGAGGATATGCGCATTTAGACCCCCAACACATAGTACGACAAGGATGCCTCATAGCTCCAACGGCCACGACTTCAATCGTAAAGGACGTCATGAGTACTGAAATAAGTCTGGATTACTTGTATGAATTACCTTCTTATCTAGAAAATCTTGCGAAGCCTATGCGAACCTTGGACTTCATGATAGGAAGCTATGTTTCACAAGCATATAACACAAAGGAAGTGAATGAAATAGTGAAGTTAGCGAAATGGAAAATAGAACAGGCAAAGTCAACTATGCTCATCATGATCCAAGATCTCCCATCTTATGGAACGGAGGTACTGAGCAACAGGAACAACATCACACGTACTCGCCAAAAGCGCGGTTTGTTCGACCTGGGTGGCACAGTTCTTGGGAACATCTTTGGATTGGCTACAGAGGATGACCTTAAAGAAATAAACAACAAATTTAATAAAATAGCTCAAGTACTAACATCTATCTATCTATCTATATACCTATGCTGCTTCCCCCAAGGAAAGGGAGGTAGCCGAGACAGGACGACACACTTCCCATTTAGTCATCCATTCAAACACATTCATTCGCAACTTAGCCCCAACATACCAAGATAAATTCATCACAGGACAGAACTCAGCAATGAAGACAATTGTGAAAAATCAGAAAAAGGCGGAAAACATAGCTCTCGAAAGTGTAGATAAAATAAATGAAATGAAACGTAACATAACACTTTTCCAACACTTCTCCATCATCACAGAACATATTGACACGATTCTACTACAATTAGACAACACTAGAGATCGTTACAGGGCACTTATGCAAGGAATTTCGAATGTTGGTGATGGCAAGATCAAAACTGACTTACTCCCAGTTCATGAGCTACGTCAGATAATTAGTCAAGGCACACATAAACATAAATTGAAGCCTTTGTTCCGAAGTAGAGAATTCATGCAATATTATCCATATATAGAAGCAACACTGACAACAACATCAGTAGTAGTTCATGTACCATTCATAACTGAATACCTGTTCACAGTATACCAAATACATCCCTTCCCCTATAAAAATAACAACACTTTGGTCATCATCAACATCAACACAGACACCGAACTCATCATGGTCTCCAAGAGACGGAACACTGTCACTTTTGCAAGTGAATCAACGATTGAACGAAAGTGCCGCACATCCTTACATGCTGTTCATCTTTGTCCTGCGTACATTTTCACGTTTCAGCCTACTGATACAGTTCCTTGTGAAATGGCTATCATCAGAAATGACAATATTCATAATCATTGCAACTTCACCTTTGCTCCAGATAAACTTGTACACCATCAACGCATTGGACACTCACAGTTTTTTATTTCACTCATAACACATCAGTTTACATAGTCTGTCCAGATATACCACCATCTCATACTTCAGCTTCAGGATTAAACATAGCACCAGACTACTGTGCGGTATTTACACCAGCCATGTCTACTTTATCCACCATCAATCACTACGCCATCCTCAATCATACACACAAACATTTCCACCCACTGCCTGATATGGACTTAAACATGAGCACAAGTATTAAGTTGACTTCACCTAAGTTTGAAACTATGAAGCTGATCAATGAAACAATGAAGCCCTCGGAAGATTTGAGTTTGAGTATGTTCAACCCATATTATGTGTATAGCCCAGCACCTACTGACTTTATAATCTTCTGCATTGTATTTGCAGTACTGCTGTTCGCAATGCACAGAATGCATGCAAGAATTGCAAATTTGGAGTCAGTATTTAGTGGGGGGAGAGTTAACATCAAAGTTAACCCTCCTGGATGAAGTGTACATATTTTGTATATATATATATATATATATATATATATATATATAAGAAAAAAAAATACAAAGAAGAATGATCCACGATATAGAAGTATGGCATACCAGTACCATTAACTTTAAATGAAATATTAATAACTCTTACCATAATTTTAATTTTACTTTTTTTTTTCTTGCATGTATGCATTTCACTACAATAACCCACATACATACTGTATTACAATTAAATAGTTTACCTTTAATGCATTTATTCAAATATGTATACAACTTGTTTAAAATGTAATATTACTGGATCATTGCAATTTACTATGAATATTATATGTATACAATATTATAATCAATAATATGTACTAATAGATTAGCATATGTCAATGATGATTGCTGTCGGAGGACCTTCAGCGGCGTGGCCAAGCAATGTTATGAGTCCATATTATAATTGTAAATCATAATAGATAGATAGATAAATAGATAGATAGACAGCTCCATGCAAGCCTGGGAAAGGGAAATGATCTTGCAAGTTAACTGAGGAAATGTTGACTATACAGAGGAAGTAGCAATGTCAGGGGATGATGTAGGTAGTGTGTCAGCGAGATAGCAGGTGAACAAAGCCTAGTGACATACACACATACTCACACACAGGTTTCTGGAACTTTCCAACCACAGTGTAACACACGTGACACGACCCCTGTTTCACCAGAATTTAGGAAGCAGAGCTCAGAAGGAGACAGGCCATAGAACCGACAGGTAGTGGAGAGAGTGAACAAGAATAGGGGCCCAACTAGACTTACTTATTATATTGTGTCTGTAATACATACCCTGCTCAACTTAGATTTTCTCTGAAGATAATAAATTAAGATTAACTCACTGTATTCATCTTTAATTCCT
Source organism: Coenobita brevimanus (assembly GCF_032717465.1). Lineage (NCBI taxonomy): Eukaryota > Metazoa > Arthropoda > Malacostraca > Decapoda > Coenobitidae > Coenobita > Coenobita brevimanus. Next base: position 14,880,479 of record NC_137008.1, on the reverse strand, counting down.
ACTACAAGAATCGAGAGTGACAACTAAACAACAAAACATCTCTACAAGTTACTACAAAGTCTTTAATGACAGTTACACATTCCAGCACCCACTCCCCATCATCCCTTTCCCCTCGCCCCTTCCCTTCCCTCCCCTCCCCTCAGAGGTTTGTATTGTAGCTGTAAGAATTTCAAGTGGAAAAAAAAAAACTAAAGCATCCAAAACAATGATAGTGGTGTAACAGAAAGACAAGCACACAATACACAGGAAGGGAGGAAAGGGGGGGGAAATCCCAGTGGCCTGATGGAGGATGGTTGGGGAGGGAGCAGGAGGCGGACAGAGGGGAGGGAGGGGGAGAGGGAACAAAGGTAATGGGGTAGAGGAAGGCGGCAAGAGAGCTGTGGGGGAATCCCCCCCCCCACCATGGGTACAGGCCCGGATCCTCCCTCCTCCTTACTCAGGACTTAGTTCTCATTGGTTTGCATTGAGATATGTAACAATCGGACCGAAGCCTAGTGTCCGCAGTTTTCCCAAAAGTTCCTCTATCGATCACATTCAGTATCTTGCATACTCGTAATCCTGAAAAAGGATCAGTCGATCCTATTAGCACTTTAGGGGTTAAGCCACTAATAGTAAACATAATTCTGAGACAACAAAATAAATGCAGAAAATACTAATTCTTATGTTTTTTTTTTTAGGGTACCTAGTCTGGCCCTATGGTGAGACATGGCGAATGTATCTGTGCCAGCTCACCCCGATATCCAGCAGTTTTTGTGTACCAGTGAGAGTGTTTGGTAAACAAATATGTCAGATATCGAAACAATTTTCCCCCAAGATACTGAAGAAGAGCCAGAGATGCGTTCAGGCCCAAACCCAAACTCTCATATACCTTACATAATCAATAGAAACTGACATAAATAATAATATTGGTAAAAAATGAGACATCAAAGGAAGGTAAGGTGGTGGGACATGAAGTGTTGAGATGCCTCAGAGCAACTGAAAACCAAGCAGGCAGCCGGCAGTGTGCCAAGCGGGGGTTGGGGAGAGTGAGGAGATGCGGAGGAAGAAAAGCAATGGTGAGGGAGAGTGGGGAGATGGGGAGGAAGAAAAGCAATGTTGGGGGAGGGGGAGGGAACAGGTAGGGAGACAAGAAAGCCAAACTGCCCTACTACCCCTCCCGCCAGTCTCACTGTCATTCACTCACTCACTCACTCATTTACTCACAGACAGACAGACAGACACACACACACACACACACACACACACACACACACACACACACACACACACACACACACACACACACACACACACACACACACACACACACACACACACGCGCACACACACACGCGCACACACACACACACACACACACACACACACACACACACACACACACACACACACACACACTCACACTCACACACACACGGAAGACAAGCGGCGGTCGGGGAGGGTGAGGGGATGGAGAGGGAGACAATCAGGGGTTGTGGAGGACAGGGGGGCAGGGAGGGAGACATGCCTGGCAGTGCTAAGTGTGGCAGGGGATGCAGGAGGGACGGGGGGGGAGAAGAGAGGGGATGGAAGGAGGATCGGGAGAGCCTCGTGTATCAGCACATCCGTGTTTGGACACGCTCTTTTCAAACCTAGGGAGCAGCGGAGTGTTCAGACTAGCGAATCGATGGCTGTTCGGATTGTGGGAATGTTCTCCAATTTCTCCTATCAGTGTACAAGGCAGTTGGTTATTGATGCGTCAGATCTCTGGGTATGGCCATATCTAGGACGAAATGTGGTGACAAGGTAAAACAAACTAGTTATATGTGATATATATTGTTTCTTTACCTTAAAGTGGTGCATATCGCCAACACTCAATCATAGAGATCACACAGAAAATAAACTGAGTCTCTTACTCAGTACCGTCTGTCTGACAAAGCTAATAGTGGAAATCAAACACACATCTACAAACAAAACTCACAGCCATTAAGCAAACTGTATCTGCACTGCACAAACTACACTTAGCCACTAGACAATCAGGTAGATCACTACCTAGACACAAGCTTATCACATTATTGATATCACACACGCAAAACACTGAAACAAGGCATTTAGCTATGTGTATTTTCAGAATGGACCAGAGGATCTAACCAGCAAGGCAGACAGGTAGAGGTAAACGGGTGTGGGTGGTGGATTGGTGGGGTGGGGGTGTAGTGAAAGATACGAGAGCTAGATTCCATGATAATTACAGTCCTGGAGAAAAAGTGATAATGATGATGGTGCAATTTTAGGAAGGAAGGTCACAGGACTCTGATTAATTAAAACAGATGTAATTAATTACTTCATGAATTGCTTATTTTTAATTTTAATGCTAACATCTGACCATTTCGTTCACTATAAGACATTGTTTTGAACTAGAGGATTTATATACAGCACTGATTAACCCATAGTGTAAGAGTTTTTTTTTTTTTTTTTTTTTTTAAAAAATTTTATACATGGTTTGGAGGCAGCAAGCATAAACTGTAAAATGTCCTTACGGTACGGCGCATGAATTGGATGACGGTCTAGGGATTATGCAGACACATGTAAATTAAACTTTTACAGTTCAGTGTGGTAACGTGGTGAGGGAGGGTAGTAGCAAGTTGATAGGACAGTAATAAGTAGTGAGGGAAGATGAAATTAGGCGGTGATGGCAGAGCTGCGTGATGAATGAGGGAACTGTGAATGTTTAGGGGATTGATGTAGTGATCTCTTATGTGGGTGTGTGCAGCAGAGGGCTGCAGTGATTGTAGAGGCAGACCAGCAGAAATTGGAAAGGGAGGGCACATGGACCTATGCACAGCAATGAGCCTATTTCCTTCATGGACCTGTTTTTACCCATTTCGACTAATAGTACAACTTGAACACATTTCCACAGGGTCATCTCCCATGGACCCATTTTCCCACATGGACCTATTTCTATCATTGAAAAACTGGAGAAAATAGGTCCATGGAAAAAAAATATGTCCATTGGAAGAATAAAGTCACTAGAAATACAGGACCATATTGAAAATATCTCCTTGACAAAGAAAGGTCCATGGCGAAAAGAGGTCCATTGCTTAAGAGAGGTCCAAGGGGGAAAATAGGTCCAATAGGAAAAATAGACCCGTGGCTAAACTGTGTCCAGCAGGTCGAATGGGACTCTGAGGGGGGGGGGGTGAATTTGTCAGTGTATTTACAGCTCCGGAGAGAATTTTGTGATACAAGGTAATCTGCCACCAGAGGTCAGGTTAATCGCACACGTCTACCCCCCAACTCCCCCTCATTACCCCCACCAAACACTGATTTGTTGGGAGGATGGATCGGAGATATGAAGCTTCGCTCACTCTCACTTCTTGCCGCATGTAATGTTACTTTCATTTATCTGACTATTAAGTGTATTATCAAGTGCATAGATCCAACTTCAGTTCCATGAGAAGTAATTATATCGAAGTTTTAGCAGAATTCATTACAATGACCTTAATGTATAGAGTCTGGTATCCAAATACTTATCCAACATGTTCTAAGCGATAGACTACTATCCAAGCAACAGTTGAAAGTTATATGGCCAGATAAGTCCCTCTCTTGCATTGTCATCTGGTCAGCCACATATACAGCCACCTACTTATCCACCTACCCACTCAACTCATCCAACACAACCCACCGCCCTCACCTCTGCCACCCACCCAGCCCATCGATCCGTGCTATCCACCCTGCTAACCCATGAATGCCTCACACGAAGTTCCCTAACAAAGCCACTCAACTCATTTACTCATCCACTTCACCCTGAACCCATCCAGCCACCCAACCCAACCACCCACTTAGATCATCCCGACAACGCAATCGTCTCAGCCACCCTGGCGACCAAAGGTGTCCAATCACCCTGGCGACTCACTTTAAGCCACACATGCCCACTACCTGTCTTGCCCACCGACCCCTACCACCCACCCTCACCACTCACAAATTCCACCCACCCTTCCCACTCACGACTTCCACCTACCCTGGTCACCCAATGATGCAATCCATCTCATCCATCCACACAACCCTCCCACCTCTCCCTGAACACTCCCCACCCACCTCACCCTGCCCATCCTGTCCACCCACTCCCCCCACCGACCCACCCGCTCATCCAACCTTCTTACCCAACCTCATTCACTCCGCCACCCCATTCATCCTTTTGAGCCCAACCCCATTCATTCCGCCACCCCATTCACTCATTTAAACCCGACTTATCCATCAAACTGATCTTATCTAAACCTAACTTTACGACCCCTCCCCGACCACCCACATATCCAGCCACCTACCCATCCAGCCCGTCAAACGTATCCAATCCATAACCCATTTTCTTCTAAAACCCACCCAAAACCACTCTGCACACCACACCCAACAACTGCCCCCCCTCCTCTCCACCATTACCACTGTCCACCCACCCTGGCGATGCACCGAACTACCACACCCACCAACTCAACCTCAACAACTCCACCCACCCAACCAACTGACACACACACACACACACACAGAAACTGACACAGTACGTGCGCGTCCACAAGTGTGCTCGAGCAAGTGCTGGTAACATGTAAGCAACACAGTAACGACCGCGCTGCAAACATGTTAGGAAGAGCAGCGTCCAGATCATGTTGGCAACATCATGATGAAGTCTCAACTGCCAGGTATGGATACACTTATCCCTTCGCCTCTCCTGCAAGTCTTCGAAGTGCACTGAAACATGTTTGCATACATCTGTCCAAATTCTGCTGCAATCATGTTTCCGAACATGTTGCCTGCCGTGTTGCCATTATATGTTCGATAGCACGTGTGGACTTGCCCTAAAAGAGACAAAACACACACACACACACACACACACACACACAGAGGGAGTAGTTCACAACAACTTCACTCACTAATCATCCTCAGTGGTTGTGTATCCCCGAGGAAGATTGGCCCCACGTCTTACGAATTACTGTTTGATGGTAGACTGTATAATCATTGAACAGTATGAACAGCATGTAATACCGTACTGAAACTAGCATAGTTATGATAGTTAATATTTTACCAGAGTATTGGCTCATTAAAACTGTTGCCAATTGGATGGCCATATCATGGAATCCTAATGGAAATACATGCATAATATAGCTGAATTAAAGGGTTTATGTCGGAGATACGAGTACTAGAACAGTACTAGACGCTTCCACATCTCATCCGTCCCCTTCACCGTCCCCAAATCCTCCCTTCCTCCGTTTTCCCACCCTTCCGCATCTGTGTGTGTGTGTGTGTGTGTGTGTGTGTGTGTGTGTGTGTGCATATATCTGTTCTTATCTAATTGTTCTTACCTAATTGTAGCTTTACAGGTTTGAGTCAAGGTCGTATTGTCCCGTGTGTTAAACCATTTTTATCATACATCTCCTTAAATTTATGAATAGTTTTGGCACGCATTATTTCATTCGGTAGCGCATTCCACTGATCAATTGCCCTATTTGGGAAACTGTATTTTCTTACGTCTTTCTCACCTCTCTTTTTATGTTTTTTTTGTTTTTGTTTCAGTGTCCTCTTGCTGATGCTTCTCCATAGGTTATATTCTCATTCATGTCTATTCTATCATTCCCTGAGATGTATTTATATAGCGTCATCATGTTTCCTCTTCCTTCTCTCTTGTAGTATTGGTAGGTTCAGTTTTTCTAGTCTTTCTTCATAGCTTAGATCCTTTAAGCTTGGTACCCATATTGTAGCAGCTCATTGTACTTTTTTAATCTTATCTATGTTTTTTTTTTTTTTGAGATGAGGATTCCAGACCACTGATGCAAATTCGAGGGTTGGTCTGATGAATGCGGTAATTATCTTTCTCGGTATGCCTTCATTGATATATGTGAATGCTATTCTCACATTAGGAAGTAGTGTATGCAAGTTTCGTACCTTCTTATTTATGTGGTCTGCTGGAGAAAAAATCTATTATTGATAATCACTCTTAGGTCCTTCTTCTTTTCTGATATGTGTAGGATTGAACTTCCTATCTTATAATCCCGATCTAGTCCTTTTCCACTTTTACCAAACTTAATTACATGGCATTTGTCCACGCTGACTTCCATTTGCCATCTATTGCTCTATTTATGAAGTTTGTTTAATTCTTCATGTAGCTCTCTGCACGAGTCTGTAATTCTCCTTTGTATTCTTGCATCATCAGCAAACATATTTGGATAGCATCCCATTCAAATGTTCCTGTCTAGCCTATATCATTAATATATACTAAAAACATAATTGGTGCCATCAGTGAGCCCTATGGACTCTCCTAGTCACTTCCCTCCATGAAGAGTAATTACTCCTTAGTACTGTTCTCATTTCCCTTTTCTGAGAAAATCGTGCATCCAAGAGAACAGTTTACCTTGGATTCCTCCTTGATGGTACAGCTTCCATAAAAGTCTTTGGTGCGGTATTCTGTCAAATGCTTCCTTAATATCAAAAGAGATACCGTCACCCATCCTTCTCTTTTCCGTAGTGTTTCTGCAACTCTATCATAGTAGCTTAATAGATTTGTAAAACATAATTTCCCTTTTCTAAAACCGAACTGTCTTGCTGTTATAATATTGTATTATTGCAGTTCGTTTAGCTAAATTTTCCTCATTAGTTTTTCTAGGACCTTCCATACAACACTTGTCAGAGATACTGGTCTATAGTTGAGTGGATTCTGTTTATTTCCTTTCTTGAACAGAGGAACAATGTGTGTGTGTGTGTGTGTGTGTGTGTGTGTGTGTGTGTGTGTGTGTGTGTGTGTCACTGAGTTAGTCTCTCTCTCTCTCTCTCTCTCTCTCTCTCTCTCTCTCTCTCTCCTCTACAACTAAATTTAAAAAAATTTCAACTGCAAAAGTCAAAGAGGTCTTCCATGCATATGAGACAAATGTAGCTTACTGATAAAAGTTGATAAAAGCATGTGAGAGAAGTGTAGCTGGCTGATACAAGGCTGGATGATAAAAGCATGTGAGACAAATGTTGCTGGCTGATAAAAGCATGTGAGACAAATGTAGCTGGCTGATAAAAGCATGTGAGACAAACTTAGCTGGCTGATAAAAGCTGATAAAAACATGTGAAACAAGTGAAGCTGGCTGATAAAAGTTTGCTTTTAGACTAAATCAGGAACCGAATTTTCACTTTTTTATGTCCGAGTTCATGAACTGGTTGTCTTCGAAGAGCTCAGCACAAAAAAAACAACTTCTAAGCAGAGACTCGGATGTCCTCCCCAGATTTGCCCTCCTCTCTTTGACCTCTAGGTTAACAACACTCAGTAACCATAGTAGTCTATAGATAAAACACTGAGAAATTACATAGCATGAGCAACATAAAAAGAGCCTGATATCCTAGAACAACGCTCAGTAACCACTTGTAGTGTCTAGATAAATCACGGTGAATTAAATACCAAAGCAACAATGAGAGAATAACCAACCAGATCAATATTTCTCATAATTTCATCATCGTGAACTTAGTTTAGATAAGATGTGATTGTCAATATATCACTCTCCTTGTCCCTTGGGAATCGAAAAAAAATAGATAATCCCGGTCTTTTTTGCCTAGAATTTCTGCAGTTAATAGCAGCACAGACCTGACTGCCCGGCATGATGTTTACATTCTCCGGCTCTGTTTCCGAGCCCGCCGGTTGGGGCGCCACTGTCACCTAGAGTTACACGGGGATGGTGCGACTGTCCCCTCTTAGCTTTCTGTATACTCTTTGCTACTATTACTACTACTACTGCTACTACTACTACTACTTCTACCACTACTACGACTACTACTACTATTACTACTACAATTACTACTACTGCTTCTATTACTACCACTGCTACTACTACTACTACTGCTGCTGCTACTACTACAACTGCTACCACTACTACTACTACTAATAATAATAATAATAATGGTGATGATAATAATAATAATAATAATAATGATAAAATGTCTGGAGAGGGTAAAATATTGGTACACTTTAAACCACTTCATTATAATCTCTTAAGAAGCAGTTCACTCGGCTGAGTATGATCAGTGAAAGTAATTGTTGCCTTGTTCCTTGTCAACACCGATTTATTCCCAGCAGGAAGACACCCAGCACTAATACATCCCTCACCTCTCCCTCTTGCTTCCAAATGTTTCACACCTCAGAGAGGTAGAGGATTGCCTGCACTAAAGAGAAAATTCGGGAGGCGAGCCAACTATACACATGAAGCAACTCGGCAGTGTTCGCTGGAGACTGGAGAGAGCTTTAGAGAGAGGTCAGAGAGCTAGGAGCAGCATCCATGGACGACACATCCCCTACTATTCCCTGCGGCCCGTTGAGGGGGGGCAGCTAGAAGACTACAGCCTCCGGTGGCCCAGAAGAAGATCAGAGTGATCGTGGTTTGGTTTAATGTCAGGATGGGGTATAGCTTCATCAAGCGCCAGGATACTGGCATTGATGTTTTTGTACACCGTCAGGCTGTCGTTTAATCAAACCCAGGGCACCTCCAACGCTTCCTTGGGGATGGCAAGACGGTGGAGTTTAGTCTCTTTGGGACTCCTAAGGGTCCTGAGGCTCTGGATGTTACTGGGCCTGGAGGAGCAGCCATGCAGATTTCTGCTCATGCATGGCGACCTCTTATGGCCCGGGGATGCCAGGCCAGGGATCCCAGGAGCCCTGGGGAGATAAGCACCACAGTTGGAATGTGCATCGTGATGGCGAAGTTCTTTGTCAGGGGCAATAAGGGGGCTTTGCATGTTCTCCACAAGATCTTTAAGAAGAATGGGCTGCCTCGCCTTGTCATCCCGAGTGCTTTTCCAACGATGTACATTCAGGGATGTTGATTCCGGCCATCGCAGCCTGCTACAACCTGCACAACACAGCAGAAGAGGCCGCAGCTGGAGGGTCCTGCCAACAGAAGGACTGCAACCCCGATCACCGACCCGGCTTCGGAACTGGACATGGCAAAGACCTTGGCTGAAGTTCACCATCTGCCATCAGAGACAGGGGAGGGGTGAGACACTTTTGACTGTCTCCATGGCCGAGGATGCGTCGACTGGCTCCTTGGCTGAGGAAGAGGTCAATGAGTCCTCCCCTCCTTCGGCAGTGGAGGGTAACCCATCTCGCCTTCCCATCATGGACCACAAGGATCGGCTAGACTTATTCTCACTTGGTGCCCACACCCAGTCGTACCAGCTCGGAGTCTCTGCCTATTCCATTTTGTATGATCTCTGAGTGGCCAACCTAGGGGGAGGAGATTCCTCTGCTTCTGCTTGTCAGGGGAGAGGAGGTGCATCTGGGCGATCTTCGTGCCTTCTATCATATGATGCCTCCACAGTTGGCCGCTTAGACTGGCCACTTTTCCACCTGGATCCGTTGATCGGAAGCCTTTTGGACTTTTCAATGTCTTTTGTATAATGTTCTTCCCTGTTTATTTGATCTAATGCTCCCCTGGTGGACGATGGACATTAAACACCAACCAACAACAAAAACAGGGTTCACTATATTGGCCATAATTACCGCACCATAGAGTCGAAAAAAAAAGAGGCAATCATGGGTTAAGTGTACAGGATACATTCAGAGGATGTTTCGCATGCATTTTGATTCAGTTATTTCCTTCAGCCTCATTCTCGTTGTCACAGTGTTGGATCTCTCTCTCTCTCTCTCTCTCTCTCTCTCTCTCTCTATATATATATATATATATATATATACACACACACACACACCTCTCCACTCCATCCCTTCATCTCATCCTCAGCCTCCTACTCCCTCTCCCCCCCTCAACCTCACTCTCTATCCTCTCCACATGGCCAAACCACCTCAGTGTGTTCCTCCTAACGCTTCCCATCACATCCACATCCACACTACAACGCTCCTTTATATCCTCGTTTGTCAGCCTGTCTCTCCATGTGACTCCACAGGCTCCTCTCAAATAACTCATTTCCACTGCTCTCACTCTTGACTTATGTCCTTCCAACAACGTCCAAGTTCCTTTTCCATACGTTAGAGTTGGTATCACAATGCTGTCCTGTAGTAACTTTTTCAGTTCCATGTTCACTTCCCTGTTTCTTATCACTGCTTTCAAGGAACCAGCAACCTTTCTTCCATGTTGTACCATTTCAAGCACTCCACCCTCCAAACTTCCATCCGTACTCATCACACACCCCAAGAACTTAAACGTATTCACATTTTCCATTTCCTTACTGTCCAACCTCACTGTTCATTCACTGACCACCTCTCTCAAAGACCATCACTTTACTCTTCCCTACATTCACCTTTAGATTCCGTTTCTTACACACACTTTCAAACTCATCCACCAAGCCTTGCAGCTCCCCTTCGTCTTCACTTAACAACACAGTATCATCTGCA
>NC_137008.1:14780116-14867540 GCF_032717465.1 Coenobita brevimanus | reverse complement strand
AGCATCACATTGTGAAAACACGACCACCACCACCACTACAACCACAAAATATTATAAACATCATCACCCTCACCACATGGTCTGGAGCATCCATATATAAAAATTTTTCATAAATACTTATTACAAAAGAAAAAAGAAGACCCATGAATGTTCATACTACCAACCTGAATCACTTAACGTTTCCCAGGAGTATTCCCTTCCCGTTCTGTACCCCTAATTGATATATATATTGTTACGGAACAGAGAAAGATAATGTACACTTTAAGTGAGAATACTAAAAATCACTACTGTCCCGTAAAGTTCCAGGTTCAAAACAAAAGAGTTAGGTAAAATTACAAGTTAAAGTTTAATGCTCAAACTAACAACAAAACATTCAGGACTCATAAGGATAATGTAATGGCAAAAAACAGGTTAAATATATGATTAACTGCAATAGCCTCTATTAACACGAAATTAGCAAGAGTAAATTTATCTAAGTCAGCCCTGATAAATGAGAATACACTGGATAATGCTCAGTTAATGCAAGATAAATTATTACAGATACAAACTATTAATAACAATTGGCTGACATAAAACCTTACATTAATCACAAAAACCTCACTAGGCCTACGAATTAACACCTTATGCTATACAGTACAAGAACAAAATGTAATAACACTCATACTCAAATTACACAGCTGCTAGATGGTTCGAGACTTCCTGAGCACTCACAATAATAACAACTGTACAGGGGAGGACAGAGATGTGAACAAAATGAGGAGTAGATCTAAGTGGCAATTAATGCAGAGACTGAGGCTCATTATATAGGGGCCGGCAGAGCTTAGAAGTACAACTTGTAAGAAGGATGCGCAAATGAAGCCATGGGGACAAAGAGTTGACAATCCTGCTCTGAACAACAGAAAGAACGACTTACTCTACTATAAAGGGAGGAGGGGGGATTGAGGTAGAACACGCTCGGTGATCAAACATGCAGCATACTGTACTTTAGAATTACACACAAGGATGATGAAATCATAGAAGCTATGTAACACCTCCCCACAAAGAAAAGAAATTTACAAAGGAAATTTCTTATTACCTCCTAAAACAATCTGTCTAAAGTCTAGATAAGCAATCTGCAATAACGTTTTCTTTCCCTTGACACATGTTGTATGTCTAATAGAATACTCCTGAAGAAGTGTGGACTCCATCTTGTCAATCTCTGATATTTATCTTTAAACTTACTAAGGAATTTCAGTGGGTTATGATCGGTATAAATGACTATGGGGTCAAAACCAGAACACAAATAAAATGAAAAATGCTGTAAACCCAAAATCAAGGCCAAAAGCTCTTTCTCAATAGTTGAGTAGTTCTTTTGAGGTGGAGTGAACTTCTTACTGTAGTAAGATACAGGATGTTCAATACCCTGATCATCCTCTTGCAGCAAAACAGCCCCAGCTCCTGTATCACTTGCGTCAACAGCCATCTTAAAAGGCTTAGCAAAATTTGGAGTAGCGAGCACTGGCTGACTTAACCCGCCCCATCCCGACCACTTTTCCACCACTGACTCCCCCCAATCCCGACCATTTTAGGAAAAAATTTTTTTTGGCTCAAACCTTTGCTTTTGGTGAGAAACATCGAAAATTCATAGAGAAATCGCTCACCTTAGGTTTAAAATACTCATTACAGGTAGGAGTGCCTCCTTACCTTACTGGGTTTTCTATCAGGCTGGCACCAAAGAAAACGAGTTCTATGGGAGGATAACTATTTCACACCACTCATAAACGGTATTTATTTATTTGCTGTTAAGAATTTATATGTAGTACAAGAGTATATTGGTTTTCAAGCAGTAATATAGGCATTATAAGCATTGTTTCACTCACTAATACCTGACCTTTTTTTGCCACATTACCTGATCATCATTTCTAACTGTTTCTTCCTCTAATGCTATGTAAAGTTTGTCCTCCACATTGTCATTGATTGGGGAATCACTCTGGCCCTGAATTTCGTACCGTGGCATGATATGGCTATACTGGCCGGGTCACTGATAACAGGTGAATTGCTGAGACAATGGCATGCAGGGGGGGGGAGGAGGTCATGCTGGGTAAGGCATTGTCCCTGCCTGGCATCTTGTTGAGGAAGGTGTCACGTGTATATGTGCCAAAAATCACTTGTGAAAATTGAAAATTGTGCAAATTAGGGACCTTGCATTTTTTTCGCGTTTATGTACGTCGATGGGATTGGGAGTGACAAAACGTGTGGATGTAAAAGAACGTCGACGGGACGCCGCGGATTAATAGGATAGCTTTAAGTTTGTTGAAAGAGAATTCACAGTTATCGGTCCAGACAAATTTAACTCCCTTTTTCAGTAGGTCTGTAAGTAGTGATACAAGAATTGAAAAGTTAAGAACAAATCTCCTGTAATAACCTACCATTCCCAAAAATCTTTGTAGCTCTTTCCTAGTTTTAGGTCTGGGAAGATCACTTATAACCTGAACCTTAGCTCCTGATGGTGCAACATGTCCATCACCAATTACGTACCCAAGGTACTGAACTTTAACTTGACCAAACTCACACGTTGATAAATTAGCTACAAGATTAGCCTGAACCAAACGCTCAAGAAATTTAATGACATGGCATAGGTGATCTTTCCAGTTGTCACTGAAGATTAATACATCATCAATATAAACAACACACCCTGCCAAACCCTCTGTTACAACATTCATAAGCTTCTGAAATGTGGCTGGTGCATTCTTCATACCATATGGCATTACAGAACATGCAAAAGTCTTTCCTAGTGTTACAAAACATGAGCTCTCCCTAGCACGTTTAGTAATAGGTACTTGCCAGTATCCCTTTAAGAAATCAAACTTACTTATGTACCTAGCCTTTCCGATCTTGTCTATGCAATCTTCCACGCGAGGGAGAGGGTAAGTGTCTGTTTTGGTTATCTGATTAACACGTCTGTAGTCAATGCAAAGCCGCTGTGACCCACCTGGCTTAGGGACTAGAGTGACAGGAGAACTCCATCCGCTCTGACAGGGCTCAATCATCTTGTGGTCTAACAGGTAGCCAAGCTCCTTCTGGATGAGAGGAACTTTCACTGGGTTCACACGGTAAGGAGGCAGTTTATTTGGCTTTGCGTCTCCAACATCGACATCATGCATGAACACAGTGGTTCTTCCTGGAGTAGCACGGAACACTTGCAGGTACTCCTGCAGTAATGCCGAAAACTCCTGCCTTTCCTTGGGAGGTAGATGAGAAAGCTTAGTCTGGAGATTATTCATTATATCAGGATTCTTCCCCAAACTATCACTCAGGCTCATGCTGCATGGGAGAACATCACTTGCAGACTCGGGTGGAACAGCTACAGTGCAGACTGGGTTATTTTCGTCCCGCCTGTGATATAACTTTAGCATGTTGATGTGACAAAGTTGCTTGTTCTTTCTACGATCTGGTGTGGCGATGGCATAGTTGACATCACTGAGTTTCTTCTCCACGAAATAAGGACCACTAAACTTGGCTTGAAGAGGTTGCCCATGCACCGGTTGCAGAATCAAAACCTGATCTCCTGGCTGAAAGTGGCGTAACCTGGACTTCTTATCATACCAATTCTTCATCTTCTCCTGAGCAGCTCCTAAATTCTCTCTCGCCAGCTGTAAAGCAGTGAACAGCCGTTTTTTGAACTTCATCACATACTCCAGCAGGTTGACGTCATCTTCCTCCGACAGCCAGCATTCCTTGAGTAGCTTAAGGGGTCCTCTTACTTCATGGCCAAACAGTAGTTCAAAAGGTGAGAAGCCCAGTGATTCATTTGGAGATTCTCTTGCGGCAAACACAACGAATGGAAGACCTTTATCCCAGTCTTTCTGATGTTCCAAACAGTATTTCTTGAGCATCGATTTGAGTGTTTGATGATATCTCTCCAACGCTCCTTGAGTCTGGGAATGGTAAGCTGAAGACGTGATCTGGGTGATGTCCAACTCTTTCAGAGACTGCTTGAAAACATTTGACATGAAATTACTTCCCCGGTCTGACTGTACCTCCTTGGGCAGACCAAACTTTGTGAAGAACCCTAGCATTTCCTTAACCACGTTCTTTGCTGAGATATTTCTAAGTGGAATGGCTTTAGGATAACGAGTAGCCATATCAATCAGGGTCAACACATAAGAAAATCCTGAAGAAGTCTTAGGAAGAGGGCCCACAATATCCACCAACACACGGGTGAATGGCGCCTCAAAAGGAGGAATGGGAACTAGAGGTGCAACCTTTTCGGTCTGATTACACTTCCCCACAACTTGACAGGTGTGACAAGACTTACAGTACCAGGAAACATCCCTGAAGATACCTGGCCAGTAGAAGTGTTTCAAAATGCGTGCCACAGTCTTCCTCACTCCAAGGTGTCCTGCCAAACTGGAATCATGAGCCACTCTAATGATATCCTGCCTACAAACACGAGGGATGACAACTTGATGTACAACCTCCCATTCACAGTTGGCTGATGCTGTTGGGGGTCTGCATTTCCTCATAAGTACTCCTGACTTTATATAATAACAAGTAGAAGCACCAGTTGACTCTTCCTCACTGCAAGCAGAGTTAGCAAGACCTTTCAACTCAGGTTCAGCAACCTGCAACTCAACCAACTCTTGACGAGACAAATTATCAACACTACGGGGTACTGCCTCATCTGGTGAGTGGTCCAAATTAGCAAGAAATGTGTCAGCTAGGATAACATCATCATCATCATTATCCTCTCAGTCACCAGTAACTTTAGACTTAGCCCTAGTGACAGCACATGCAGAGAACACATGAGGGACATCACAATCCTGGGTCGCAGCCACTGGCTCACTAGACAACTGGCGAGCTGGACACATTTGACTTCCACCAATATCATTTCCAAGTAAGAAAGTTACACCTGACATTGGAAGTGTCTCAACCAACCCAACCATAACGGAACCATTAACAAAACCAGACTCTAAATTCACTCTGCACAGAGGGACAGAGAAGTAATTATTCCCTACACCTTGTAAGATTTCAGTTTCATCAGAGGAATTAACATTAGAGCCTAGAACACTGGTCAGCATAAGGGATTGGCAAGCACCTGTATCACGATATATTTTAACTGATTTCCTGTCATTACTGTCCAGAGGACTGACAAAACCATCAGACAGGAAATTAGCACATGAACTCTTGAGAGCGTCACCCATGTTACTGCTCAAAAGAGGAGCTCCATCATGAGATTTTAATTTACCCCTCAAAGGAGGTTCAGTTAACTCAGTTAAAAAATTCTGGGAACTCTCAAGGGTGGACACTATACCAATTGACTGAATATTTAAAGACTCCTTTTTGTTGACATCACGCTGTCTCCTGAAACATTTCTCCTTAGTATGACCAAGCTTACTACAATAAGTACATTTACTTTTCTGAAATCTAGAGGTGAAGCTGGTATTTACTTCCTGAGAAACATCATCTTTATTCTCTTTCCTGTTACCTGTACTCTGAGTAGAGGCAACGTACTTACTCTCAGCTTTCCTTTTTTCTCTAGAATATCTCTTGTGAGTGAGAACATCTTCATCAGCTAAAACTGCAGCATCAGACAAATTATCTATTCTTTTCTCATCAAGATATAGGCTTACATCTTTATTAGTACACCTTTTGAAGTCCTCCAACAAAATCATCTGCTTAAATTTGTCAAAATCAGAATCCACATTCTTAGAATTTAACCACTGCTCTAACAGATCTTCTTTGATTTTTGCATACTCAACATGGGATTGCTCATCTTGCTTATAAGTTGTCCTAAATTTTACTTTATAGGCTTCAGGAACAAGCTCATAGGCCTTAAGAATCAAGCTCTTAACTTCATCATAATTATCAGATTGATCCTGAGGCAAAGATGCATAAGTTACTTGAGCTTTACCGGTGAGAACATTTTGAAGGAGTACTGACCAATACTTTTTTGGCCAATTAAAACCTGTAGCTACCCTCTCAAACAACTGAAAATACTTTGTTAAATCAGATTCATTAAAAGGAGGGACAAGTTTAACATTGTTAGCCACATCAAAATCATCAGAGCTAGATTATCCAGTTCCACCTTGTTTCATGTGATACTCATGGTCTGCTTGAATCCTGGCAAGTTCAACTTGTCCCTGAAACTCAGCCTCCTTAGCTTTTGCCTGAAATTCAGCCTCCTTATCACGAGCCTCCTGCAGGGCTAGCTGTAACTTAGCTAATTCAATCTGCATTTGCTCATTTCGAGGAGTTACATTAAACAAGCTTTCATTAATCATGTCAACAATTTGATCTTTAGAATGATGAGAACGAACAGCAATTCCCAACTGTTGAGCAACAAGCTTAAGTTCATTCTTTGTTCTGTTTTCTACATCACACACCGTTTGCACATTTGACAAAAAATCTTTGGCTTCATCAAGCGTAGTAATAGTAGACATCATGAATAAATCACAATCACAAAATATCAAGCAATATCCTTATGATAATATCCTGAATATCCTGATAAGAGGTCGCCAAATTTATGTTACGGAACAGAGAAAGATAATGTACACTTTAAGTGAGAATACTAAAAATCACTCCTGTCCCGTAAAGTTCCAGGTTCAAAACAAAAGAGTTAGGTAAAATTACAAGTTAAAGTTTAATGCTCAAACTAACAACAAAACATTCAGGACTCATAAGGATAATGTAATGGCAAAAAAACAGGTTAAATATATGATTAACTGCAATAGCCTCTATTAACACGAAATTAGCAAGTGTAAACATATCTAAGTCAGCCCTAATAAATGAGAATACACTGGATAATGCTCAGTTAATGCAAGATAAATTATTACAGATACAAACTATTATCACACACACCACAAAGCCAGTCAGGAGACAGGACGTGTGTGCTGGGCAATCCCCAGGTCCTGTCCTCCCCACTTACTGTTTTTTACCCAGCCCATACCTCACTGACCCGGCTAATGTATGGCCCGGCCTGCACTATATGTGCAGGGAATCTTTGAACGAACGAACGAACTATTATTAACAATTGGCTGACATAAAACCTTACATTAATCACAAAAACCTCACTAGGCCTACAAATTAACACCTTATGCTATACAGTACAAGAACAAAATGTAATAACACTCATACTCAAATTACACAGTTGCTAGATGGTTGGAGACTTCCTGAGCACTCACAATAATAACAACTGTACAGGGAAGGACAGAGATGGGAACAAAATGAGGAGTAGATCTAAGTGGCAATTAATGCAGAGACTGAGCTCATTATATAGGGGCCAGCAGAGCTTGATACAACTTGTAAGAAGGACGCGCAAATGAAGCCATGGGGACAAAGAGTTGACAATCCTGCTCTGAACAACAGAAAGAACGACTTACTCTACTATAAGGGAGGAGGGGGGGAGTGAGGTAGAACACGCTCGTGATCAAACATGCAGCATACTGTACGTTAGAATTACACAAAGGATGATGAAATCATAGGCTATGTAACAATATATATATATATATATATATATATATATATATATATATATATATATATATATATATATATATATATATATGGAGCCTCTGTGGTACAGTGGTAAAGTGTGGGCTTTCGTACTTTGAAGAACGAGGGTTCGCGCCCCGCCAGGGTTAAAAACTTTGGGAGCGTTCTTCTAGTCACGTACTGCATTGGCGGACACAATGGGTGCTGTGGTTGAACCAGTGTCGCATACTATAAAGAATACTTGCACCCAGCCGGCTTGTGCGGGCCGATTACACTTAGTTCACAGACTACACATACATCCAAGGCCATTCCAACACAAAAATTACGCTTACAAGCACTTCTCACCCTACATACAATCTTTACTAGACAGCCTAAGCCACTTGGTAGAGATACACTGGCTGTATTGTCCCCATTTCGGTAGGGATAGGCAGGTCCTGTAGTGGACACTCAAACGGCTGATGAGATGAGATGATATATATATGCAGAGAGAGAGAGAGAGACAGACAGACAGAGTACTAAGAGCATTCACTTTAAATGCCTGCCAAGGTGTGGGCTAAAATCGTAGACTCAAGCATACGAATCAAGGAATCTGCACATGTCCACCGCTTTTCTCAGGATCTTCTTTTGCCGCTAATAGATGTTGTACCAAGGAGACTCCATATCAGATTTACCTTTCTGGTGGGCCTTTGGTGCAAATCTGTTTATTTAGACATTGCCAGTGCATTTGACTCTCTCCGGTACCTTTATCTGACTTGTAATTAATCTTCCCGTGCATCTGTCTGTCATTTTGTGCCTTCATCTCAAGTTTCCCTGCATCACCACCTCCATTCTTATTCTTCATCAGTGGCCTCAGTTGTACTTTATGACCTTAAGTTATGTTTCTACGATTAAATCAGTAAGGTTTCTATTCGTATAAAGCAACAACGTCAATAACATTTGCAACAAAATTCACATGACGGTTTTCTAAAATTATATATTATTTCAGACAGGGCCGAAAAAACGTTGTTCTTTAGAATACCTTTCTACCAACACCAGTTTCCCATAAAAGTGTCTGATTCTCTTCTGCATACCATCATTATCTCTCAATATCCTCGGACCTTCTGATTGTAGCCACATTTTTTGATAATGAAAGTATAAATACTTGCAAAGTATATAGGGTGAGGCGATATTTGAATCTGTAGAGAGGCGGCCTGCAGTCCTAGTGGACCCAGGTTCAAATCTCCGCTGGTTCAGGGAACAGTAAGGATTTGAATTTAATAAAGACAGTCTTTCCTGATCTACCAGAAGACCCGCCGACATGTCGTAAAAGTACCTCCACTGTTAGCAATACACCAGTCCCGTATGAGACAGCCCTAGCAGGTATTCAATATGGACGGTGAGAGTCAGTGCCGAAGTAGTGACATGTGGTGTAAGAGGACTACTGGACCTTGGGATAGGCCACTGACACTGGGAAATAAGCCCTGAAGCCTGTGCCCAGAGTCAGACACATAAAAAAAAAAAAAAAACTGCGTGATGTAAATTGGGCATAACTAACCCCTTGTCTTTCCTTACGTTTTCAAAATTACTCACTCCATAAAAGTTGCATTCTTTTCCTCGTGTGCAATTTGACTGATTGATTGGCTGATTGTGTGTGTGTGTGTGTGTGTGTGTGTGTGTGTGTGTGTGTGTGTGTGTGTGTGTGTGTGTGTGTGTGTGTGTCGCACTGAAGTAGTGAACGTTCACAACATATTAGAATGTCTGGAATGTTGGTAAGATAATTACGTAGAATTTGGTTAGACATGCTTGTTAAAGTAAACAATTAAAATCTTTCGTAACTCTCAAACACATAAGTCTGAAATCATTATAAGCATTTGCCTCGATTTTTTCTGGACTTAAAGAACCCCTAAAGTATGTAAAAGTTCAAGCTAAAACATTCAAAAGCAATCAGCGAAAATTCCACTTTTTCATGGTCTCATTTCTTTTACTTCTCCTCATTTTTATTCTTCTTCTTTTGATGTACAAGATCTAAAATGGAATGACTGATCACTATATTTTTGCACAGCTGAGTTTAGTTTTTCAGTGGGCAAGATACGTGACGGATATTGTTAGAATAAAGGTTATACACCATAGTTTGGAAATAGTTCAACTATTATTGTTTCGATCTGATTTTGACTAAACTTGGTGAAATGTCTGGGACTGAGGAAGGATTGAAGTGATTCAGTTTAGAAAACAGTGGACCACAGGACAAAGTCAAACTGTAGGTTTTTAACTCAAAAATTTCTCATTTGATAGCAGTCAAACTTGCTAGAAGGTTTTGAGGTCAGCAAAACACGTGTTTGTATTTTGAGAGGAATTGGTTAAAGGCTACGGTACCAATGCAAGGTCAACTGAGATGCTCTTGATTCAGTCTAGACCAAACTTAGTGGAGGGGTTGCGAATCACACAGGGATGATGTATTTCAATTTTGTGAACATGGTCAAAAGGAAGTGTCATAAGTTTGACCTCCGAATGTTTGGAAAATATGCAAATTATCTATGAATGCTCTCTTAGGACATTATTTCCAGTCAATATTAATCAGCTCAAAGGAGACTTTTCACTCGGGAAGGCGACATTTCCAGCTTTCATTAACCATTCATCATTATGTGAGGGGCTACACAAAAGTCCCAAAAATTTGACTAAAGAAGGAAAGAAAAATTATATATCAAATCCTAATTACCACCGTCCCCTTCAAATTAATCTCCTTGGGCATGCATACATTGATCCCAGCGTTTCTCACACGATCGTAACGTGTTATAGAAGTCCTTGAACATCAGCTAGTTCAGGACCTATTGCGATTCCTACTGGACCTCCCCAGTGGTAACAAATCTTTGTTCTTTCAGCTGGATTCTTATTTTCGGAAAGAGGAAAAAATCACAGGGGGTCAAATCTGGTGAACAATCTGGAGACAATCAACATTTTTTTTTTTTTATAGCCCAAAACTGCTGAACAACAAAAGCTGTGAGCGCAGGTGCATTGTAATGGTGAAGCAACCATTTGTTTGTCCACCACTTGTCTGGACGTTTTCACCTCATGTCCTCCCACAGCCATCCGAAAACGTCAGTGGAGAACTTTGTGTTGACCTTCTGTCCTTCAGGAACGAATTTCTTATGAACAATGCTCTCCATGTCGAAGATAGTGACATTGCTCTTGGCCTAATGTGCTTCTTTGTTTGGGGCGAAGCTGAGTTCCTCCACTGCGATGATTGTTGTTTGGTTTCCGGGCCGTACCCGTAAACTCATCATTCATCACCAGTAATCACACTTGAGAGGAAGTTGGGGTCATTTCTGGCCAAATCCTTAAGCTCCGTGCACATCTCCACGCCATGCTGCTTTTGCCCATCGGTCAGGAGCCTCAGGACAAATTAAGGGGCGATTCGTCTCATGTCAAGGTCGCCAAACAAAATGCATTGGCAAGATCCATATGATACGCTGACAATGTCACAAACACCATGGATTGTCCTCCTGCGATCTTCGAGGATGGTTACACTTTGGCCACTTTGTCAGGAGTTGAACTGGTGGAGTAGCACTTCAGCGTGCTCATCATCTGTTGACGTTCGTCTGTTTTTAAAACGTTTAAACCAGTAGTAGGTTTGTGCAACCCCCAAAGCATTGTCTTCAAATGCTTGTTTTAACATTTCAAACCTTTTTGCTGTATTCTTCCCTAATTTCACACCAGACTTAATGTATTCAAGTTGCTCTTTCACATCCTCCATTTTTTTTAAGATGAAATTCGCAAACTAACCTAAACACACACACACACACACACACACACACACACACACACACACACACACACACACACACACACACACACACACACACACACACACACACACACACACACACACACACACACACACACACACACACACACATACACACACACACACACATACACACAAAAAATGCAGCAAACGCATTCACTCTGCACAACGCCACTTGACAAACTAATAAACAAAGGGTGTGTGCGCTGCTTTCAAATATCAGGAACTTTGGGGTAGCATTTCTTAAAACTCTTCTAAGTTAATAGCTTACAAAAAATGTGTATCTTTCTGACACAGTTGTTTCTAAGAAAGTAAAACAAAGTGAAAAATGAATTTTATGAATCGTATAAGGATGTAGGGTTATCACAGTGCCAAAAACCACAGACACGAAGTCATGGCAGGAAACGGACATGTAACCACACCCTTACATATTTGTTTTTTAACATTCCAGTAAGTACCCTTATCACGTAATAACGAAAGCATATATATATATTCTTTTTTTAATGTGAGGAAGAAGGAAACAAAGGCAATGAGCCCACAAAACTGTTCCTTCCAAGAGAAAAGCAAAATACAGGAGAGCCAAATTCAAGATCCAATCATTTTGAGATGCCTGGACACACTGCGTTTGAAAGACTGGAGATCATAGGAAACAGAAAATACAGACAGAGGGAGACAGTTCCAGAGTCTGGCATAAATCTTTAATTTCCAAACTGCCCTCTTACGGTTTCTATCCTTCTATCTGTGCCTTCATCTCTAGCTTCCTTTCTGGTCGTTCTATAGCCGCTGTTGTAGACGGCCATCGTTCTTCTCCTAGATCTATTAACAGTGGTGTTCCTCAGGGCTCTGTCCTATCACCAACTCTCTTCCTTTTATTCATCAGTGACCTTTTTAAGCTGTACATCTAACCCTATCCATTCATACACTGATGACTCCACCATTCACCTTTCCATTATTATGGTGTAATAGTTATAATTGCATGTCAGTAAAAAAAAAAAAAAGTGTTGAGATGAGTCCTTTGTTTTGCCTCGACCTCGTTCCTTTTGTGCTTGACATTGTGCATCCCTACACTTTCACACATTTAATACAATGAATTTTCATACTTTTTGTGTCAAACAAGCAGGACGTAAAAGGCTTTTTGACTCTGCCCTTCTCTCTCTCTCTCTCTCTCTCTCTCTCTCTCTCTCTCCCCTCCGATTTTGTAACTGTAACTTTTTACATGTGCTCATACAGTAAGGTGGTGGCTCTTCTAAACATCCTGCTTGAATACCCAACCTCCCGTTTCATTATTTTTAATCCAACTAGGTAGCTAACATCTGATCACAAATTTCACATCTTCACTATGGTCTCTATTTTCCTCAAATGCAATACGTCCAAACATACTGAAATGAATGGTTCTTGATTCTGGCCATCGTGTCTGAGATTCAGTGGAACGGAAGGTTTATGACTGATTCTTTCTATGTGCATAAAAATAATGAGGAAACCAGGAAAATCACGCACAGAACAGCATATCTGGCGGTGGAGACATGGGAAAAAACATTTGTAAAAGGGACGGAGTACTCGGACAGAGAGAAGAGATAATTGCGAGAGGTATGAAGTGAAGGACGGGGCAGTGAAAGATAACATTGTATAAGACATTGAAAGAGGAATCGCTGTTGAAATGGAATTCATTAGCTACGGAAATGATACTCAGAATGCAAATTGGAGGGGGGGGGGGTAGCTGTATTGCAACTGTGCTCTGGAGAGAATTGGGAGGAAGGTGAGGCAGAGGAGGAAGGCCAGACTAAGACAAGGTTGGACTAAACTGGGTGAAGACAAGACACTGGATATTGCAATTCAAGCAAAGTGAATAATAAAAGAGATTCAAGTGAAGGAACGAATAACGGAACAGAGGAAGCTGTAGTTCAGAAAGGTCTATGTGACCCAGGGAATAATAGTCATGTATTAGCCAATCGTTTTTTATTTCTCAGGCACCAAAATTTTATTTTACTTTACTTTAATTACCTATAGTTTTTAAAGCTTTTGCATCGTAATCAGATAATTTGTTCTTAAGAAAGTTTACAAATGTTCTAGTCTCCAGAAGTGATAATCTAGAAACTTTCTCAAAGAACGGACGTAAGATGTGACAGCAAAATATACGGACAGAAACGTGGCTGAACACAATATAAAGGAAGTAGTTTATTTACTGGAGTCATTGGCGTAGACTTATTCTGATTACTGGGTGGGACTGAAGGGGATTGACTTATAGGACTAAAAAGAATTATGATGCAGAGATCACAGAGGGCCACTGCCGCGGGAAGTGAAATGATACCTCAGTGTGCACTTAAACATAATTAAAGTAGGTGTACCGCAATCAGTTAGTCCTTATCAATTTTGGCATCATCGCATCATTACACCGATATTAGATTTAAAGTCTTGGCTTAATCCATCATGTCAGCATAGAACTGCTGATGTTATAATGTGTTCTGTAGTTTTGGTTTTCATTTTTTAAAAATGTATTTCATTGAAAACTCTATACGAGAATTATAAGAATAATGGTAGGCTTACCGTTCCATTTTTTTATTACCTAAATTGTAGGGGAGAGATGATTACATAGACTATCTACTTTGTCTGAGTTGTAGGATGGTATTTATTCTCCCCCCTCCTCCGCCCATCCTCATAGGATCAGTTCCCATGACATAGGTATTTTTAACTCATTCATTTTTGGAACTTTTTTTTTCTTTTTGCTCTTTGGCATTTTTATTCATATAAACTTCAGAGAGACTTTTCTTGATCTAGAACCTATATTCTACATTAGTTAATACCGTCATTACAAGTGGCCACCCTAAATTTGAGTGGAATCGTCTGTAGGTATGAATATAGCAATTAAACATCAGGGGTTAAAAAATCATAGAAAGGAGCCCTCGACGACCATCAATGCCAGGGGTAGACTAAGTCAGTTTAATGCAGGACGAAGAAATCATCCATGTTAATCCACTTTGACAAATTCGGCTTTTAGCTCGTCACGTCCAGTCCTATCCACCCTGTAAATTTTGGTACTCAGTCGTGTTCTCTGGCCGCCTCTTCCTCTTACCGCATGTTGGAGCTGCCACTATATTACATTGGTTTTCATGTTGTGACCCATCTTTCAAAGTTTTAGCCATGAATGTCCATGTCTGTAGTGACCGTGTCTCACACTCGGATATATTCCTTTATCTAAGAAACTGTTATATCATCATCATCATCATCAGCAGCAGCAGCAGCAGCAGCAACAGGAGTATCCTGTAAACGGGATGACAGGTATACTGTAACAGAGGCGGGAAACCACAATCGTAGAATTATGATTTTACAGATGCTCAAACGTGAATAGGTGGAACGTATTTGAACGAGTAAATTTGCTAATACTGATAATTTACCTACAAGATTTTGGCTAAAAGAAGAGTAAAGGTCTCATTCCGCTTGACTGACATAAACTACGCAGTTTGAAATTAACCACATTATTCCAGAACGTGCATGCCATCAGTTTACGTAGGGGCTTTCGACCATCATGCCAAAGCATGGCGTACCGTACACATACCTCAAAATCATTGCTCTGCTTGGTTTGTCTCAGTTCACCAGTATGTTGGCATTTTTTGGAGGAGTCAATTAGGCAGCACCGTATTACTCATGGATTCCATAAGAATTAAAACGATCTGTGTAACTCCACCGCAGCTTTTATAAATATCAAAGATAACTGAAGTTTTCTTTAGTTTGACAGAGAGGACTTAGTGCATATGCCCCTTCTTTTCCCAGCGTAATATATATATATATATATATATATATATATATATATATATATATGCAGTATCTATTTCTCTATATCTGTATATCTATACATGTATCTATCTATCCACTTATCTATAATTATATATCTATATCTCTATCTATCTATCTGTCTATCTATCTATCTATTTATCGAGAGAGAGAGAGAGAGAGAGAGAGAGAGAGAGAGAGAGAGAGAGAGAGATGTCAGGACTCTAAAATATCATAAATAACAGGTGACAGCATAGATGTAAGCTATAGGGTAAGTGAAAGTCACATGCTAGAGGCCAAAGGAAATGTGTTACCAAATTCTCTCACAAAAATGGCAAACAGCAAGGTATGACCGGAAAGCTACGATACACACATACACACACACAGGCTTCTAGAACATTCGACAACAGTGTAGCCCACTTGACGGAAGGTCTCATATACGAAAGGAAAGAGGGAAAGAAGTCAGAAGGAGTTAGGAGGCTGGAGGAGAAAGAAGCGAGAAGGAATTAGGAGAGAGAAGGAGATAGGGGTCTAGAATCGAAAGAGAAGCACGATGGTGTTAAAAATAGGTCAGGCTCACAATGTTAACTTAGTGTAAATTTTGAGATACAAAGCTGATATATTATTTTGGTGGCCATCCCACCGCTGCCACCAAAATTATATATCAGCTCTGTAATTGATTATAACGTAGTCGTAGCTGAGCGGTAGTAGACAGTGATTTAATTTGTAAGAGATAACCTCAGTTCACTTGTATATCAGCTCTGTAATTGATTATATCGTAGTCATAGATGACTGGTAGTAGTCAGTGATTTAAGTTGTAGGAGATTACCTGAGTTATCTGGTTGACTGTAGTTTTATTTTCTTCAAGGGGATATCTCAAACTTTATACTAAGTTACCTTCGTGAGCCTGACCCCTTTTTAACACCACCGTGCTTCTCTGTCGATTCTATACCCCCTTCTCCCGCTTCTCCTAATTCCTTCTAGCTTCTTTCTCCTCCAGCCTCCTAACTCCTTCTGACTTCTCTTTCCAATCGTATATGAGACCTTCCGTCACGTGGGCTACACTGTTGTCGAATGTTCTAGAAGCCTGTGTGTGTGTGTATGTGTGTATCGTAGCTTTCCGGTCATACCTTGCTGTTTGCCATTCTTGTGAGAGAATTTGGTACCGTAACACATTTCTTTCGGCCTCTAGCATATGACTTTCACTTAACTTCTAGCTTACATCTATGCTACCAGCTGTTATTTATGATATTTTAGAGTCCTCACACACACACACACACACACACACACACACACACACACACACACACACACACACTCAGAGAGAGAGAGAGAGAGAGAGAGATTTTAAGCACTGAACCATAACATTGCCCTGGTGCTGAAAGAGAATGGCACTGGAGACCAAAAGGATCTAATAGTCCAGTAATGACAAGAATTAAATGGTAATACTTGTATTTAGGTTAGTATAATGTTATCACTATGGTGAAAGATTTACCTGGTTATTTTAAATACAAAAATCTGTCTGAATGAAAAGGAAGCAACATATGTTATCACAGAGGGAGACTTAGCTTGGCTGAATAAAATTTAACTGAAAGAGTTATCCAATATGAATGTCAGAAATTTCTTTATTAGGCACACAGACTGCCTCGAAGTTGTGTTTAGTGTCAGATTTCGTGCCTTTAAGCATAAACCCCTGCGCAGGAGAAAGTTTATTTACTGTATTTCTATTTTGCCCACTTAAAGATCATGCTGTGGTGATGTGATAAATGAAGGGTATATACCACACTCCCTGGTTGAGGAGTCTGTTGTACGATGAAAATAACAAACTGAAAACCAATGTCAACATTGTGAAAGGCTTACTACGGGGAAACATTATCAGAAATACCACTCTGCAAAAGAGTCAGCTTTCATTATTAACGCAAAGCATCTAATTACATCATTCGGAAGAGGATAAGTAATAGAGTTTCTCTGGCAAAATTATCCACCATAGAGGAAACAACAATAGTTTTCTGACCAGCTAAGAAAAGCAACTTACACAACAAATCCAATCAGGAAACAACAGCCAGACGGCCTTAAATCATTATATAAAATTTAGGGATATCAAAAAAAGGTTCAATGCACTGAACAAATTAAACTTCACGTGAGCTGTAATGTGATCAGGATTGAAACTTTCTGACCGATCTAGACCAACACTTATGCTACAAATTTAAGTCAGTTACATTTATCCAAAGGTGCACAGAACATAAAGGGTGGAGTAGTGTATGAAGGGGCAATATAATTACACCAGAAGCCAAGAATAGCGTGTGAGACGTGAAGGAGAGAGAGAGAGAGAGAGAGAGAGAGAGAGAGAGAGAGAGAGAGAGAGAGAGAGAGAGAGAGAGAGAGAGAGAGCAGAATATTGTAAAAATAATACAATAACGATGGTATGGAGACCTTGGACAACGAAAGTTGAAGGAATAAACAGGGAGAACGTGCTGATAGCCGAGTGGGAGAGAATGCAAATGAGAGAGATAAGAGGAGGAGGGAGAAAGTAAAGGGCGATGTGAAAAATGGGGTTAGGGCGAGGCATGAGAGGCAGGTTGAGGAAACTAAAGTTGTCTATTATATATATATATATATATATATATATATATATATATATATATATATATATATATATGTGTGTGTGTGTGTGTGTGTGTGTGTGTGTGTGTGTTAGAGAAACACACAGTGCATGTGTGTTAATATGTGGAAACTTTTTTTTTTTCTTTACGCTATCTGGGAATCCAACCTGAGACTGCCAGATAGGACCTAGACACCCTTTATCTATACCATGACGTTTTAATAGCTACGCCACCTGAATTTTATAAAGAATCAGGTAGATCTGTTATGGCAGGATACTTTACAATCGGAACCCATTTGATGGCACATACTAGCGAGTCATCTGGATTTTTTCTTACCCCCAGGCAGCACATTATGTGACAGCAGTTTTAATCTATCCCACCTTGTACAAGCACCTTCCTATATGTTGGAGAAACACACATTACACGTGTGTACATATGTCGTAAGTTTTTAACACTCTGGACGGTAACTGAATCCGGGACTCCTGGATTGGAGCCAGGCAGTGTCGGTATATGAAGAATCAGGTAAATCTGTTACGGAAGCATATTTTTTAACCTGAACCCATATGATGACATATATTTCAGTCACCTGGATTGAAAAATATCCTCCTATAACGAATCTACCTAATTATTCATAGAATTCAGGTGGCTTAGCTTTTATTACCTCGTGGTATACCGACACGGTGCCTGGCTCCTGTTTAGGTGTCCCAGGTTTCAGTCCAGGTTAAAGCACTACTCTGTGTGTGTGTGTGTGTGTGTGTGTGTGTGTGTGTGTTTCGACTGCTTGGATTCCTCAACTGGTCACTAATATATCAGCTTGGAAACCCACAGCTGATCACCAATTTATATATCAGCTAAGACGTGACATTTCTAGTCCAAGCAAGGTTATAACGTTGAGCCTGATTGAAGTCACTTCCGGCTGATACATTCCACCAAAACGTCTTCTCACGCACTGGAGATGGTGGAAATCGGTGTAGAATCCTGTTGAAGGAATTTAGAGGTAGAGTGTGCAGGTGAACTGAAACTGAGCAGATTAAATCCATGTATATTGGCCACAGAAAGATACAACCGCGACACAGAGAGCTCAGAGATAATACGTCCCTTTTGTTCTAATGATACGTGCGTTCTGCTCTAGCTGGCCGGCGTCCCCTCTGGGTGTGGTGATTGATCAGCATAAAATAGAGATGCCAAACCCCACAGACAACTGGGATTTATACATGAACAGAAGCATCATAACTGTACCATGTACATTATACACCTCAATAAAACAGTATTGATTACATTAAAGTATACGACAAGGTAAATATTTCCCCAAGACTTTATACATATATACAATTTAGGGGAGGCGGTGGCTCATTCGGTAGAGAGGTGGCCTGGAGTCCTTACGGACCCAGGTTCGAATCCCGGCTGGGGCAGGGAACAGTTTAAGGATTTGAATTTCATTAAATCAGGCTTTACTGATCTACCAGAAGACCCGCCGACATGTCGGTGGCTCAATCGGTAGAGAGGTGGCCTGCAGTCCTTACGGACCCAGGTTCGAATCCCGGCTGGGGCAGGGAACAGTTTAAGGATTTGAATTTCATTAAATCAGGCGTTACTGATCTACCAGAAGACCCGCCGACATGTCGTAAAAATACCCCCGCTAATACCAATACACCAGTCCTGTATGAGACAGCCCTAGCATGTATTCAATATGGACGGTGGGTGTTAGCGCCGAAGTGGTGACATGTAGAGGTGTATGGTATGTAGGAGGACTGCTGGGCCTTGATAGCAGGCTGTGAAGCCTATGCCCAGAGTCGGACACATAAAAAAAAATATATATATATATATTTCTCTACCGCCTTCCCTTTACCCAAGGTTGTTTGAAAAAGGCTGTCTGATTGCGCATCCTATACCAAGCCACACTTTACAGTGAAATGGTGTTTGGTTGTTTATCATTGACACTATATTACACATTGTAAATTGTGAATAAACAACTTTGTATGTAATACATAACAATAGTGTGAAACTACAACTCGTCATGGGAAAATGATGTTGGCACCAGAACATTGCTCGGCCACACCTTTAACGTTCCCATCGACAGTGTTGTCCTAACTACTGTGTAGTCTAACCAACATGTAGGGTAGCTAACTATTTAGCCATGTCCACTTGCAATCCGCGAGTACGTACTCGTGGTTTTAGTGGGTTTCTCATTCGGCCTCATAGATAGTAACCCCAAACACAAACACAGGACAAGACCACAACAAGTAGAAGACCAACGTCAGGACCAAAATAGGAAGGAGAAAGGTATGAAGGGAGATAGGATAGTACATATGGTTCTAAATCAGTCTTGTTCAGGTGGGTGAGGAACTGTATCTCTTTGAGCACATGAGACAGCCTGTTCACATTCAAGGTAGAAATATTGAATGAAGGTAAAAAGGGTCGTAACTGGGACGAGAAGTTCACCGACAAGGCTAGATGGTGCTTGTTAGGTAGAATTGCGATCTCTTTAGTGTGTAACTCACAATAATCGGGTGGAACATAGTAACCCTTTACCGGAAGGAAGTTAAGGAACTGGTTTTGTGAGGCACATGTGAGTGTTGCATCCCCTGTCTCAGGAAAGAAGTATTGTTTCGCATGTACATAAGCATGGAAAACTGACTTCAATTGAATGGGTTGGAAAATGCAATGTTGCAGTGCAGAGGAAGTGTTTGTGTCCAACAAGGTCATCATACATTTCTCTACCCCTGACGGAATGAAGACAAAACGAAGAGCAGGACATACATGGAGATCAAGAAATGAGGCATTACACTTCTCAAATTCCTCCACAGTCGTTTCAGCTATATACCCTTTGCCATCCGACATAACTAGCACCTCTGGTCCCTCATTCAGAATAACAAGTGTATTGTTTGTAGTAGCAAAAGGGAAAGGAATGAACCACCATGCATGGTATGTTATAGCATTCCTCATGGGCGCAAATATCAGGATGCCATCATGGGTCAACTGGGCCTCTAACAATGGGTAATAATATTCCAGTTGACTCATACCAAAAGGTGGCGAAAAACCATGCTTCACCATAGCTACGTCAAGAGCATTGATCAAAATGTGAGTAGAAAGCAATAAAGCATTAACCCTATTCAAACTTGCATCGATTAAGCTGTCCACCATACTGGCTGCATGCGATTTCAAAGCAGTGGTTGACTCGTTGAGAGCATGTAAGTACTCAGCGATTAACACTAAGTTAGCCAGGGTTGGTAAGTTGGTTTGGATGTTGCTCACAACTCCTACGAGATGGCTGGTATTCTTAATTATCTCATTGACTTTGTTAGTGAACTCACCTAAATGTTCATACGGGTGTACGATTAGCCTGTTATTCGCCTTCGCCGCCAATGCCAAATCATGCATCTGTCTACCCAATTGCACTATGTCCTTGTCTAGCACTGTACCAAAAAGCTTTTGAGACAGGATACTTAGGAGATCCACAAGTTCTTTCTTAGTACATGCATGGACATGCTTGGAAAGATCAGAATCTGCATTAGGTAAAGCGACATACAATTTAGTAAGCCTGTCTGTGAGCCTAGGCATATATCCAGTGTGAAGCTTGCTTATACCATGCAAGGTTTGTACCAAAGCTTCATTATCTAAGGTCGTCAACTGATGGTTCCGGTTGAATAACTTGCCAACTTCCGACAATTGCTGTCTGAGGTGAAACAATCCCTTAGAGACCTCTTTAACAATATCTGGAGTTTGGAGATATCCTTCCAAATGGGCTCTTCAGTGCTCCTGGCATCAATGCAGTCGTATCCGCGTCCGATGTCGTTCCATAAGCCCACTCCAAGCAACACGAGAGGAGTACAAGCCACATGTTTGTAAGAGAAGATACTCTCTTAATCGATCTTACTGTGGGATCGTAGCTTGCTGCGATTCTCTTGGTTAGGGACAGGTACGGACGACAACACAGACTGCGGCAAAGACAGAGGGGACAACACATCAGACGATTGGTTTGATCCTGTCAGCATGTACTGCCTCCTGAGTTCCATTAGCATCATTCCTTTCGATAAGTATGTCGACGTACGTGTTCCACAATGATTTCTGGTCCGTGGAACTTAGGTCTGAGCTTGGAAATTCTCTTAGGGTTGTTGATCATAACCTTCTGGCCTATCTCCAACATCTTTTCTTGACTACCTTTGCGTTGTTTCACCATCAACTCTGCTCTTGAGGCTTTTAATCTTTTTCGTACTTCACTATGTATGTGTTGAAACTTTGCAAGCTGTAGTTTGGCATAATTCTCTTGATTATACACTGGGATAGGAGGTCCAGCTAGCAAATCATAGGGTAACACCTTCTCCTCTCCATAAAGGATATAATGAGGAGATTTCCCTGTTGACGAATTTTCTGAGGAGTTGATGGCCGCTGCTACATGTGGCAACCAGTCTTGCCAGTCAGGTTGAACACTAATTGCTGGTCTCAAGACTTCCAGTATCTTCCTGTTTGTCCTCTCCACCAGCCCATTTCTCTTGGGACTGTAAGGCGTAATAAAGACTTGCCTTACGCCTTACGTACGACAGATTTCCTCTAACGCTTGGTTACAAAATTCACTGCCATTATTGCTGAGCAATACCTTAGGTGCTGAGTATGGACAAATCACTGAGGTTACAAAAGCGTGCCCTGCCTCCTCTGCAGTTTTCATCTGTAAAGGTGCTAAAACAGTGAATGGCGAAAAATGGTCCACTGCCACCAATACATAGCTTGAGCCTTGAAGACTCCTTGGCAACGCTAAGAGATCAATGGAGACTGTATCCTACAGTTTTTACGGTAGGGGATATTCCAAAATGGGAGTCGGAGGTCCCGTCATTCCTCGCATTTCTGCACACTTGACACAATGACTAATATGGGCTTCTATGTCCTTCCTCATGGTCGGCCAATAGCATTTCTTTCTTGCTTATGTATGCATCTGTTGCATCCAGGATGACCCACTTGAGGTACGTCATGAACTAACTGTAACACGGCTTGCTGTAGTGTAGCGGGAACAACCAACTGATACAGTGTCCTTCCCAGAGGGCTGTTTATGTTGTGCATTTTGCCTTCGTCATCCTTTTGCTGTAACACTGCTCCCAGTCCTAAACCTGAGGCGTTCGTGCACAGGTAAAAAGGTTGAGTATAATTAGGAAATGCTAACACAGGAGTCTTTGTCATGACTTTCTTGAGGTCATTGAAGCTTTTCATTTCCGATGGTCCCCATTTCCATGCAGCATCCTTCTTAAGTAGCATCGTCAGTGGTGATGGGATTGCAGCATAATTGTGGAGAAAGCTCGTGTAAAAACCAGTGAACCCTAGGAATGAGCAAACATCGTCCTTGGGCTTGGACGTAGGGAAATTTACCATGGCTGTAACCTTATCCAGCAGAGCCTTGATGCCATCGCCATCAACTAAGTGCCCTAGAAATCTAACACATGCCTTTAGGAAACCGCATCTCAATAGCTTGATTTTCAGACCCACAGATCTTAATGTTTCCATCACTCGTTTTAACTTGCTAAAATGAGTGTGGATATCCTTGCTTACAATTATTAAGTCCTCTAGATATGCTAGGATGGCCTGCCCAATCATGTCACTAAACAACTGATTTATCATCCTCTGAAATGTCAAAGGAGCATTACTCAGTCCAAAACGCATCCGGAGAAATTCAAAGTGCCCACGGTGAGTGCTAAAGGCATTGATGGGACGCGACTCTTTGGTCAGCTCCACCTGCCAATACCCTGATGCTAGATCCAGGCAGGTGAACACGGTATTTCCTTTACCCAAGGACTGCAGTAAGTCTCTGAGATGCGGAATCGGGTAACGATCCGGTATGGTTACCTTGTTCACTTGCCGAAAATCTACAACAGGTCTCACACCACCGTCCTTTTTAGGCACTAGAAAGAGAGGTGTATTCCAAGGTGAGGAAGAAGGCTGAATGACTTCATCATGAATCATCTTTTCAACTTCCTATTCCACTGCTTTCCTTCGGCTGTGTGGTAGGCGGTATGCAGGCACATATATAGGCTTTGTACCAGGGCACAACCTAATATGATGCTTCACCTTGTCCATCCTACCAAGCGGTTCTCCAGGAAGTGGCACTACGTCTGAGAATTCTTTAAGAAATGCTAGTAACCGCATTTTATGAGCAAAATTATCTGTTACATTCACGTATTGTTCTAGCAGCTTTTCTCTCCCAAGATGTGTAGGTTCCAACTGAGTCGTTGTTTGTGATGTGACTACGGGAGAGATCACTGGTACGTCGTTGACTTCCTTTACAGGGGCACCATAGGACATCAAGTCACCTTTATAATATCCATCTCTGAGCTTAACTGCACCACCACTCATATTTGCGATGAAGAGGGGCGTCTTCTGATCTGGTCCAACACTACTCAGGGTGGACTCTAGCGACAATGCCTTATATTTTACGGTCATTGTTAAACATACGGTCTCTGTTAAACATACCGCATCAGTTCCCTCCGACACATCAGATACTCAGACAGGAATTTTGCAGACAGTTCAACTGGGTAAGTGGTGATTCCCGCTCACTATAGCCCTGTCCTGCTTCCAATCTATACCGTCTGGAAACTCCTTTCCATTAATGGAAATAGAATGTTTCTGAGGGTGTATAATCACATTATACTCCTCCATGTATTCAGAGCCCAATAACCCATCAGCTGGCAGAGGGAAATCCTCAACCACATAAAATGTAGCACTTAACACAGGAGATCGTTTACCTGCCCTCAGTGTCAAATGTACCTGGCTTACGATCTTCATTTTACTCCCTGTCACACCTGTCAAAATCATGTCAGGTGCTGACAACGTCCAATTAGCTTGAGGCATTTCATACTTCAGCCTCTCTAGCGCTTTACTAGTAATAATATTTGCACATGCTCCAGTGTCCACAGTCAAAGACACCTGGCCTTTCCCTATGATCCAAGGTATCAAGAGCAAATCCACCTTTTTAATAGCTGCCACACACGCATCGGTGGACTGTACGATTTTATTTACTTCTGCGTGTGGCCATGAGGTTTTCCTAAATTAACCTGGTTGCCCAGTTTTTCCCGATTTGCAAGAACAATTGGGGAATAGTCCGTAGAATAAGGACACCACCCATGGATGACACACCATCTTTGCACTTTTGGCTTCACAGCCTTGGTCTTTTGCTGTGGGGAACTAGTAGCTGTATCTCCCCAGCCCGAAGTTTGCAAGGCTTTGTTAGCTTCTGCATAGCATATGCCTGCCTTCGCTAAAACCTGACTTTCAGTACAGTTAGGATGCTGCTGTGCTATATCTATGAACCCAAACATCCAAGCATCCACCATGTAGCAGTCGCTTGTAAAAGTGTTAATTAGGGCTTCCTTAACCTTTTCATATTCATGAGCAGTAGGCCCGGTTAATGAGGCTTCTAGCATTTCTGCTGCTGGGGAATTTGGTTTAATATTTGCTTTAATATGCCAAATTTTTTCCCCGTCACTAGCAAGCTGCAGCCTATTTATTTGGGCCTCGCAGTCTCGTAACAATCGGTGGATATTGTAGCCATCTTCCTCAGTAAACTGTAAACTCGGTTGGGCTGTAGGTAGCACCTTTATACAATCTGGGTTCGAAGATGCCTGAGTAACAAACTGTCCTTGGGACTGTCTAACCGGCGCTACAGGAGGTGAAGTTGAAGGAACACTAGCAGTAGCCAGATTAGTGGTCACCATGTTAGGTTCATGCCATGCAGAAGGAAAATTCACCAGAGTTTGCATGCCAATACTGTTAGTATTCATGCTCCATGGATTAGCACAAAGATCCCGGGTTTCCACGCCAGTACTGTTAGTATTCATGCCCCATGTATTAGCAGAAAGATCCTGGGTT
Organism: Coenobita brevimanus; assembly: GCF_032717465.1. Lineage (NCBI taxonomy): Eukaryota > Metazoa > Arthropoda > Malacostraca > Decapoda > Coenobitidae > Coenobita > Coenobita brevimanus. Next base: position 14,842,064 of record NC_137008.1, on the reverse strand, counting down.
TGCATGCCAATACTGTTGGAATTCAAGCCCCGTGGATTAGCAGAAAGATCCTGGGTTTGCATGTCAATACTGTTGGTATTCATGCCCCATAGATTAGCAGAAAGATCCTGAGTTTGCATGCTAATACTGTTGGTATTCATGCTCCATGGATTAGCATAAGGAACATTAGCGAATAAATGGTCTTGTCCTTGCTGTCCAAGGGTTAATGGCGAACTGAACATGCCTGAGGTGTAAGTGAGTATGTGAGTGGTTGCATTAATATCAGAGATTACTGGACCATGAGTATCTGGTTGAGAGGCCAAGGATGCTGTTGTAGCCTGTTCAACATCCACAGTCTCTTCACTAGGAGTACCCTTATTAGCAAGACTAGTGGCCATTTTGGACCTAACTGAACTTTCAGGAACTGTTGAATAAGAACGACCAGAACGCAAATGTAAAGTGTTTAAGTCCCCACTATCCAGTTCATCAGAAATGTCCTGACTATCTTCAGCCACAAGATGTCCTTCACTGTAGAGTTTGACTTGTAACCAAAGTCTCAGTCCAAAGTCTCAATACGCTCACAAAATTCTGAGTCTAATTCACTAGACTGTTCTTCCATCGTGGTTGGTTTATCTGAATATCCCCTTAATTCGTCCCCACTTCACTGTATCCATCTACCCTTGTCAGAATTTATTTCCTCCCCAGTCACAGGAAAAATTAAACTGACACAAATAGATTAGTTATGGCTTTTAGCAACAGAGAATGGGACACAGACAAGATGTACAGAAAATGTATCTATTTAGGGGAAACTGAGAAACCTTTATTTTTACACACATTATCTAACTAACATGTGCTGCTTAACCCGCCGCATCCCAGAGAAGTGAAATCACGTCCTCACATTTTGTGCACTCATATCCCAGAGACGTGAATTAACGCGGCAACATTGCAAAGTCCCTAATTTGCACAATTTTCAATTTTCGCGAGTGATTTCGCTAGTGATTTTTGGCACGTATATACGGGACACCTTCCTCTATTCCCCTACAAGATGCCAAGCAGGGACAATGTCTTACACCGCATAACCTCTTCCCCCCCCCCCTGCACGCCATTGTCTCTGCAATTCACCTGTTACCAGTGACATGGCCAATAAAGACATTCAGGGCCAGAGTGATTTCCCAATCGATGACAATGTGGAGGACAAAGTTTACATAGCATTAGAGGAAGAAACAGTCAGAAATGATGATCAAGTTAGTAATGTGGAAAAAAAAGGTCATGAATGGTGATGAGTTAGTGAGTGTAACAATGCTTATAATGCCTACATTACTGTTTGAAAACCAATATACTCTTGTACTACACATAAATTCGTACCAAGTAAATAAATAAATAGTATTTATGAGTGGATAAAATAGTTACCCTCCCATAGAACTCGTTTTCTTTGGTGCCAGCCTGTTAGAAAACCCAGTCAGGTAAGAGGTACTCGTACCTAGATCGAGTATTTTAAACCTCAGGTGAGCGATTTCTCTATGAATTTTCGATGTTTCTCACCAAAAGCGGATGTTTGAGCCAAAAAAAAAAAAGGTCCAAAAATGTCGGGACTGGGGCGTACCACTGCCCAGAAAACGTTGGGATGGGGCGAGTTAAAAAGTGTGTCTGAAGGTTCACTGTGCATGTACACTACCTAGGTGTCATATGATGCTGAAGTTCCCAGTAGATTTACTGCAGGTCCTCACACTTCGCCAGGTTTCTCCTCCAACCACATGACGATCCTTCCCCCACGGTAGTCCTCAGGACACACTGCACGCTCACCCTGCCTCACTCCACTCCAGCCTCCATGTCCAGAGTTGCCAGATGTTTCTAGACGATCCCATCCTTCACCACACTGGCCTCAGTGAGCCAGTATCTCGCATACCAGAGCGAGATAATTGCCAGTTCGCACTTGAAGGTAGAGATATCTCACCAGGCACAGATATAGAGAGAATGAGGTTACTCTGATATCTGCTGTACTTACTCCGCAATTAGGCCCTTTGCAACAGGAGCGTAAGATTTTTCTGTTTCACCTGCAGGATCACGAGCGGTTGCAAGAGTTTTCCACTGCACAAATCCCTTTAGCGCCTTGTCGTATCCTAGCACTGAACACCAATGTTATGTGTGTCATCCCACTGCTGCCACCAAAAATATGTTTCGGCTGTTTTAATTCCTCAACTGGTCACCAATATATCAGCTTGGAACCCCACAGCTTATCACCAATTTATACAGTATATCAGCTGAGACGTGACCTCTCTATTCCAAGCAAGGTTAAAACGTTGCGCCTGGTCGAAGTCACTTCCGGCTGACACACTCCACCAAAACGTCTTCTCACACACTGGAGATGGTGGGAATCGGTGTAGGATCCTGTTGAAGGAATTTAGAGGTAGCGTCTGCAGGTGAACTGAAACTGAGCAGAATAAATCCCTGTATATTGGCCTCAGAAAGATACAACTGCGACACAGAAAGCTCAGAGATAATACGTCCCTTTTGTTCTAATGATACGTGCGTTCTGCTCTAGCTGGCCGGCGTCCCCTCTGGGTGTGGCACTGGGTCAGCATAAAATAGAGATGCCAAACCCTACAGACAACTGCGATTTATACATGAATAGGAGCATCATTACTGTACCTTGTACATTATACACCTCAATAAAATAGTATTTATACCAACAAGGCAAATATTTCCCCAAGACTTTATACATATATGCAATTAATATTTCTCTGTCGCCTTCCCGTTACCCTAGGTTGTTTGATTGAAAAAGGCTGTCTGATTGCGCATCCTATACCAAGCCACACTTTACAGTGAAATGGTGTTTGGTTGTTTATCATTGACACTATATTACACATTGTTAATTGTGAATAAACAATTTTGTAATACATTACAATGGTGTGAAACTACAACTTTTCATGGGAAAATGATGTTGGCACCAGAACATGTGTGTGTGTGTGTGTGTGTGTGTGTGTGTGTACACTGAACGAGATGAATTAAATAAGCTTATGAACAAGAGACAAGGAGAAGGAAAAAGAAAGAGAAACATGGATCAGATCAAACAAACCACCAAAAAAGGAAAAAGTCTGAAACTAATCCGAAGTAAAATGGCACTTGGATAGCAAGAAAATATACCACTGGAAGACAAAAAAGGTGCAGTCATTAAATGCAGAGATATGATGGTGAAGAGAGTTGAATAATTTTACATAGAACTGTATGCATCAACAACAGTAGTACCTATAGCTAACTTTTCACCTGACACAGGTGAAACACCTGACGTAAAGCCTGATGAAGTAAGTATTTCCCTTAAAATTATGAAAATTGGAAGGGTCCGGGAGAAGATGGAATAGTAGAAGATTTACTGTTGCATGCTGGAGTAGAATTACAAAACAGGCTTGTCCATTTGTTTATTCAATGCATATGAGAGAAGAAAATTCCCATAACATGGTTCAATGGAATAGTCATTTTATTTTACAATAAAGGCGACTCAAAAGATCTTAGTAAGATATTGACCCATCGAATTATTGTCAGTCATTTACAAACTCTTCATTAAAGTCCACACGAACAGAATAACAACAGGCTTGCAAGAAAACCAACCTCGTAAACAAGCAGGATTCTGAAGCGTGTATTCGACTAATGATTATCTCCACACAGTGAATCTGCTCATTGAAAAAAAAAAAAAATGATAAACCACTGTGCTTAGGTTTTGTTGAATACGAAAAGGCTTTTGACTCAGTGGAGCACATAGCAATTACAAATTCATTGTGAGAATTAGGAGTAAATGACAACATTGTAAAACTGCTAGAAAACATGTATAAAGAAGGAACTGCTACAGCTAATTTACATAAAGACTGGGGAGAAATAAAGATTGAGAAGGGCATCCGTCAATGAGATACAATTTCATCAAAATTATTTACAGCATGCCTAGAAAGCAATATCAGAAAGCTAGACTCAGCAAACAAAGGAGTAAACATGGATGGAGAAAAGCTAAAGCAGTTAAGATTTGCAGATGACATTGTCCTAATCTCAGAAACAGCAGACATTGCAGGTAATGGTAATTGACCGAGAAAGTCTGAAGTTAGGGCAAAACATGGACCGGCGTAAAACAAATGTTTAATACACATACACCAATGAGCGTCATCAGAATATATAATCAATGAAATTTTTGAAAAGTCGAGGCGTACAATTACTTGGGGCAAATACTAATTTTAACGAAAGACCATGATAGCGAAATAAAAAGATGCATTACAATTGAATGAAAAACTTTCGGTAAACAGAGAGATATTATGAAAAGAAGCTTGGCAATATGTATGAAACAAAAAATATATAACCAATGTATTATTCCAGTTGTGACGTACTCTTGTGAGACGTGGAAAATGACAAAATCAATGGAAAACAAACTAATCCATTCTCAAAGAGCAATGGAAAAGTCAGTGTTGGAAATATTTTTAAGAGACAGGAAAAGATCAACATGGGTGAGAGAGCAAATTAAAGTCAAAGACATTATTGAAGTTTTATGAGAACAGAAATGAAGGTGGGCAGGCCATGGAGCAATAATAAGAGATAACCAATGAAACAAGAGGCTCGCTGAGTGGTCACCAAGAGATTGTAAGCGTAGCAGAAAAAGGCCAGAAAGGAGGTGAAGAGATGAGATAGAGAAATTTGTAGGGGATACTTGACAAAGATTGGCTCAGTCAAAGAATTTGTCGAGAAGGTTGGGGGAGGCCTTTGCTCAGCAGTGGACTTGTGATGTTTGATGATGACAATATATATATATATATATATATATATATATATATATATATATATATATATATATATATATATATATATATAGCCTGACGACCTAATCCCACAAAGGGTGACCGCAGACAAAACGCCTCCAAATCACTCTGTCACCCACCATTTGACTGACCTTCCCCTAACTCGCTCCCCCCTCCCTCATATACCTCTCAACTCCATCCCTCCACCTCATCCTCGGTCCCCCCTTCACTCTCCCTCATTCCACTTCACCTACATACACACTCTTAGTCAGGCTTTCATTCTCCATTCTCTCCACATGTCCAAACCACCTCAGCATGTTTCTCCTAATTTTCTCAGTCCCATCCACATCCACACCATAACGTTCTTTCACTTCTTCATTCGTCAACCTGTCCCTCAATGTCACTCCACATGCTCCTCTCAAGTAACTCATTTCCACTGCTCTCACTCATGAATTGTTCCCGTCTAGCAAGGTCCACGACTCACTTCCATACGTCAGGGAAGGGATCACAATACTATCACGCAGTGACTTTAACTTTCATACTCACCTCCCTGTTACTCATGACGACTTTCATTGAACCAACAACCTTCCCTCCCTATTGTACCCTTTCGTGCACTTCATCCCCCAAACTTCCCTCCTTACTCATCACACTACCCGAGTACTTGAATGCAGTCACATTCTCTATATCCTCACCATCCAACCTCACTGTGCATTATGAGACTTCATTCCTCTCAAACACCATAACTTTACTCTTGTTTACATTAACTTTCTGATTCCTCTTCTTACACACTGTCCCAAATTCATTCACCAAACCTTGCAACTCCCATTCATCTTCACTCATCAATACTGTATCATCAGCAAACAGCAACACTGGAATCTTCCACACCTCACCTTCATTCATTAGAGCCACCCCCACATCCACTGCCCTACCTTGCACCTCCTTTACAGACCCATGCATGAATATAATAACAACTATGGAGACATTACACATCCCTGTTTCAGTCCCAGATTTAGATCAAAGAACTCACTCAGCTCATCATCCACTCGCACCGTAGCCCTACCTCCCTCGTACATACTCTTCACAGCACTCAACAATTTCCCATCCACTCCGTATATTCTTAATACCTTCCATATACCTTGCCTATCTACTCCGTCATATGCTTTCTCCAAGTCGATGAAGGCAGCATACATTTTCTTTCTTTTCTCTAGATACTTCTTCACTAATCATCTTAGAAGAAATATCTGATCAACACACCTTTTTCCTTTCCTAAATCCCGCTTGTTCTTCTTCAACTAGCTCCTCTGTTATATGACTAACTCTATCAATAAGTATTCTACCATATATTTTTCCAGTCACACTAAGAAGGTAAATAGCCCTGTGGTTAACACATACTTCTTTCTCCCCTTTTCCTATGAGTAAAGGTACAATTATACCTGATTTCCAGTCCTCTGGAACCTTTCCCTCTTCACAAGCCAATCTACGCAGCTTCCATATCCACTCCACAACAAACTCATCCCCATACTTCAGCATTTCACAACACACTCCATCAATGCCTGGGGCCTTTCCCATCTTGATCTTCTTCATTGCTTCAATTACTTCCGCCCTACTGATCTCTTCCTCCCTCCTCTCATCTCTTCTTCTCCCAGCCATTCGCCAACCACTCATAATCGTACTGCTCTCACTCTCTACATTCAACAAATCCTCGTAGTGCTCCTTCCATCTCCTCATTTTCTCTCTCCTCTCCACCAACAGTCTATTATTATTCCCATCATTCACTCCTCTACTCTTTCCCCTTTCACACTGTCTTATTTTCTTTACCTCCTCCCAAAACAATTTCTTCCTCTCCCTCCATTTCACACTCAGATCCCTCCCAAACTCTTCATCCACACACTTCTTTCTCTCCTTCACCAATCTCTTCACCTTCCCTCTCCTGCTCACATGTACAGTGCCTTTCTCTTCTCTCTCTCATCTTCTCCCCTACCTATTCTTGCTAGCAAGGCACTATAATTATGCCTTCTCCTTTTGTTCCACAGCTCGTTTCACCTCATCATTCCACCATGCTGTCCCTTGCACACCCCTTCATCTCCTCCTCACTCCACAAACCACCTCGCATGCTGTGCTTATCTCTTCCTTGAATATCCTGCATATTTCTACCACCCTTTTCATCTGCTCTAACTCATACCTTCCCAATCTTTCTTCCACTATGCTCTTATACTCTGCCATTTCTCACTCTCTTGCAACTTCACTCTTTCCAAAGGAGCTGTTTCCTCCTGTCTTCCCCTTCGTCTCTTCACCCACTTTCTTTGCAGCCTTATCGTGGGCATCACTAAGTGATGGTCCGAGATTCCATTCCCCTCCCCCCTCCACACTCTTGCATCCAACACTATAGTCGCGACGCGCGACTCTGAGTTATTATTATCGTACTTTGGCAACCTACCCCTCAACATTGCATCTGATTTCGTGAATGAGACGCATGTGATTCATGTATAATATGTTCGTATATAATGATATTCGTGTATAATATATTTGTGCATAATAATATGATTCGTGTATAATATGATACGAAATCGGACACACTTTTGAATGGTACGTTGCCAGGGTACGATAATGACACCCTCAGAGTCGTGTGCCGCGACTATAGTCTTCTCATTCGCACATCCACAAACACGTAATCTATCATTGCCTTTCGTTCAACAAGTTCACCATCAGTGGCGGATCCTGGATTTAGGAAAGAGGGGGGCTGTTTGTTAATGTAAGATGCACCGAGTGCCAAAGGCGCTAGGCAATATACTAGGGGGTCTGGGGTGAGCGGTAGCTCCCCCAGCGGGGTCTAGGGCGGAGCCCCGGCCGCAAAACCCTTTTTAAGATTTCACAAGCTTTTTAAAATCATTTTGGGGCAAGTTGTGGCACTTTTATGGTGGTTAATATTTAAAACCTTAAATAATTTGTTCTTAATAATACTAATAATAATAATAATAATAATAATATTATTATTATTATTATTATTATTATTATTATTATTATTATTATTATTATTATTATTATTATTATTATTATTATTATCATTATTATTATTATTATAATTATTATTATTATTATTATTATTATTATCATTTATTAGTATTATTATTATAGCTTTTTATTTATAATGACATTGATAATAATCAGCTCTTGTGGGTGCCGTTCATAGCTGAAGAGACGGTGGCCACCCCCTTCGCCCTCCGCCTGGATCCGCCACTGTTCACCATTCATCCTCCTTATGACTTTCCATGTATACCTGTGGATCATCTTATGCCGGAAGAAGGTGTTGGCTATTGCCAACCCCTTACTAGGACAGATGTCAACCAAAGCACTACCATTCCCATCTACTTCATCTGGCACAGCCCACTGACCAACCACTCCATCCACTCGTACATTCTCAACTTTGCCATTCATGTCTCCAATAAAAAAACACTCTCTCACTCCTCCCAAACTTGTCCATACGTGCTTCTACACTCGCCCAAAACTCATCTTACGCTCTTTCTACTCGGTCCTCTGTCGAAGCATACACACATACAATCGCCCAAGCTTGTATATCTACTTTCATCCTCACCCATACAATCCTTGCACCCACTGTTCCATACTCTTATATTCTTCTTCCACTTCTTGCTTATCATCAGACATACTCCCTCTCTTGCCCTCTCATTCTTATGAACTCCCGCACATATTCCTAAACCATACTCCCATTCTCTCACCCTGTCACCTAGCCATTTAGTTTCAGTCAATCCACATACATCCACTTTTGCATCCTCAAGCACCTAAACAATCTTTCTCTCTCTTTCACTTCATCAATCACTCATCTCACATTCCATGTTCCCATCTTTAGAATGTCCTTAGTCCATTCCTTCGTCGTCAACGTATGGTCCGTCCTGGTCTGAGGCACTTTGTTCGCTTGTTTAATTAGTGCTTTTTATGGGGTGGGGCATTAACCAACCAGCAACCCTTTTAGTTGCCTCATACGACAAGCAGGGATACTGAAGGAGTACTCTTGAAATCTACCTACCCCCAGAATGTCCTCAACAGTACAGGGTCGAACATCAGACACCTGTACTTTAAGTGCCCGACTCGGGGCATGGGCTTCACAGCCTGCACCCAAGGCCCTGCAGTCATCCTACATACAATATGCCTCTACATGTCACCACATCAGCGCTGACACCCACAGTCCACATTGATTACATTCTAGGGCTGTCTCATACAGGACTAGTGAATTGGTATTAGCGGGGTATTTTTACATGTCGGTGGGTTTTGTGGTAGAGCCTGATTTTATGAAACTCTAATCCTTAAACTGTTCCCTGCCCCAGCGGGGATTTGACCCTTCATCTGGTAGGACTGCAGGCCACCTCTCTACCGATTGAGCCATATATATATATATATATATATATATATATATATATATATATATATATACATATATATATATATATATATATATATATATATATATATATATATATATATATATATATATATATATATATATATATATATATATATATATATATATATATATATATATATATATATATATATGTATATATATATATATATATCTTATCAGCTGCTTGAGTGTCCACTGCAGGACCGGCCTATCCCAACCAAAGCGGGGACAATACACAGCCAATATATCTCTAACCATGTGGCTTAGGCTGTCTGGTAGAGATTGTATGTAGGGTGAGAAGTGCTTGTAAGCGAATTGTAGTGTTGGAGTGGCTTTGGATGTGTGTGTAGTCTGTGAACCAAGTGTAATCGGCCCGCACAAGCCGACTGGGTGCAAGCATACTTTACAGTATGCGACACTGGTTAAACCACAGCACCCCTGATGTCCGCCAATGCAGTACGTGGCCAGAAGAACGCTCCCAATGTTTATTACCTTAGCGGGGCGCGAACCCCTCGTTCTTCAGTGTACGAAAATGCACACTTTACCACTATACCACAGAAGCTCCACACACACACACACACACAAATACACACACACAAACACACACACACACACACACATACACACACACACACACACACACATACACACACACACACACACACACACACATTTATATATATATATGTATATATATATATATATATATATATATATATATATATATATATATATATATTTATATATTGTTACATAGCCTATGATTTCATCATCCTTTGTATAATTCTAATGTACAGTATGCTGCATGATTGATCACGATTCACCACGTGGATTCCATAGTGACCAGGCTTCCGTGTTCTACCTCACTACCCCCTTCTCCCCCTTAGAGTAGAGTAAGTCGTTCTTTCTGTTGTTCAGAGCAGGAGTGTCAACTCTTCGTCCTCTATGCCTTCATTTGCGCATCCTTCTTACAAGTTGAATCAAGCTCTGCCGGCCCCCTATATAATGAGCTCAGTCTCGGCATTAGTTGCCACTTAGATCTACTCCTCATTTTGTTCACATCTCTGTTCTCCCCTGTATAGTATATTATTATTTTTGTGGGTGCTCAGGAAGTCTCCAGCTGCTGTATAATTTGAGTATAAGTGTTATTACAATTTTTCTTGTACTGTATAGCATAAGGCGTTAATTCGTAAGCCTGGTAAAGTTTTTACTGTCAGCCAATATTAGTAATATTTTGTATCTGTAATAATATTATATCTTGCTTTAACTGAGCATTATCCGGTTTTCTCATTTTATCAGGGCTGACTTAGATAAATTTGTCCTTGCTAAATTCGTGTTAATAGAGGCTATTGCAGTTGACCATATATGTAACCTGTTTTGCCATTACATTATCCTTATGAGTCCTGAATGTTTAGTTGTTAGTTTGAGCATTAAACTTTAACTTGTAATTTTACCTAACTCTTTTGTTTTGAACCTGGAACTTTGCGGGGACAGGAGTGATTTTAGTATTCTCACTTGAAGTGTTCATTATCTCTCTCTGTTCCGTAACATTAATTTGGCGACCTCTTATCAGGATATTCAAGATATTATCATAAGGATATTGCTTGATATTTTGTGACTGTGATTTATTCATGATGTTTACTATTATTACTCTTGATGAAGCCAAAGATTTTTTGTCAAATGTGCAAACAGTGTGTGATGTAGAAAACAGAACAAAGAATGAACTTAAGCTTGTTGCTCAACAATTGGGAATTGCTGCTCGCTCTCATCATTCTAAAGATCAAATTGTTGGCATGATTAATAAAAGCTTGTTTAATGTAACTCCTCCAGATGAGCAAACGCAGATTGAAATAGCTAAGTTACAGCTAGCCCTGCAGGAGGCTCGTGCTAAGGAGGCTGAGTTTCAGGCTCGTGCTAAGGAGGCTGAGTTTCAGGCACGTGCTAAGGAGGCTGAGTCTCAGGCTCGTATTCAGGAGGCACAGGCACAGGCACAGGCTCAGGCACAAATTGAACTTGCTAGGATTCAGGCAGACCATGAGTATCGCATGAAACAAGGTGGAACTCGATCATCTAGCTCTGATGATTTTGATGTGGCTAAAAATGTTAAACTTGTCCCTCCTTTTAATGAAACTGATTTAACAAAGTATTTTCAGTTGTTTGAGAGGGTAGCTACAGGTTTTAATTGGCCCAAAAAGTATTGGGCAGTACTCCTTCAGAGTGTTCTCACTGGTAAAGCTCAAGCAACTTGTGCATATTTGCCTCAGGATCAATCTGATAATAATGATGTAGTTAAGAGCTTGATTCTTAACCCTTTAACCGCGGGCATTATTTTGCCCCGACTGTCCTCTCCCGCGGGGATTTCGACCAAAATGTAAACAAACTTTAAACCTTTATAACTCTGCACAGAATAAATCTAGAGCGAAAAATAAGGTACCATTAGAAAGCACTAACCTTCGGCTTTGCAATGATGTAGGTTTCATGATTTCGTTGACTATCACTGGATGGGCAGTGCCATTAGAAGTGAGCGATCTAAAATCACTATTTTTCGATCACGCACCATTACCTTCGCTCATACACCATTACCAAATGCCAACCTCATTCTGATAATAATACTATAAACATATATGAACACTGCACATACGATAAACACCCACTCTGTGTTCACTGAGGCAGGTAAAAGGCACTGTAATTAACCGCACTTCACTGCCACATCAGCGGTGTTGTAATCACTATTTTTCGCTCACACACCATTACCAAATGCCAACCTCATTCTGATAATAATACTATAAACATATATGAACACTGCACATACGATAAACACCCACTCTGTGTTCACTGAGGCAGGTAAAAGGCACTGTAATTGCCCGCACTTCACTGCCATATCAGCGGTGTTGTAATCACTATTTTTCACTCACACACCATTACCAAATGCCAACCTCATTCTGATAATAATACTGTAAACATATATGAACACTGCACATACGATAAACACCCACTCTGAGTTCACTGAGGCAGGTAAAAGGCACTGTAATTGCCTGCACTTCACTATCACATCAGCAGTGTTGTCACTCACACAGCTGGACAGATACCGATGCGTGTTTGGTCCGGGGTGGGGTGGGCGGCCCAGGGGGTGGGAGGTGGGGCCCCAGGGGGGGGAGGAGGGAGGTGGGGGTCGGCTGGAGTGAAAGAACTTAATAGCTACTCTCCCTTGAAACAATTGGCGCATGGAAAACACGCGGAGTATTCAAAATATTCACAAACATTCGAGAATGACACCCGCTGTTTGGTCCAGTTTTTGCAATGTCATTCTGGAATGACACCCACGGTTAAAGGGTTAAGGCCTATGCACTTGTTCCTGAAGCCTATAGAGTAAAATTTAGGGCAACTTATAAGCAAGATAAGCAATCCCATGTTGAGCATGCAAAAATCAAAGAAGATCTGTTAGAGCAGTGGTTTAATTCTAAGAATGTAAATTCTGATTTTTATAAATTTAAGCAGGTGATTTTGCTGGAGGACTTCAAAAGGTGTATTAATAAAGATGTAAGCCTATATCTTGATGAGAAAAGAATAGATAATTTGTCTGATGCTGCAGTTTTAGCTGATGAATATGTTCTCACTCACAAGAGATATTCTAAAGAAAAAAGGAAAGCTGAGAGTAAGTACGTTGCCTCTACTCAGAGTATAGGTAACAGGAAAGAGAATAAAGATGATGTTTCTCAGGAAGTAAATACCAGCTTCACCTCTAGATTTCAGAAAAGTAAATGTACTTATTGTAGTAAGCTTGATCATACTACGGAGAAATGTTTCAGGAGACAGCGTGATGTGAACAAAAAGGAGTCTTTAAATATTCAGTCAGTTGGTCTAATGTCCACCCTTGAGAGTTCCCAGAATTCTTTAACTGAGTTCATTGAACCTGCTTTGAGGGGTAAATTAAATTCCCATGATGAAGCTCCTCTTTTGATCAGTAAAGTGGGTGACTCTCTCAAGAGTTCATGTGCTAATTTCCTGTCTGATGGTTTTGTCAGTCCTCTGGACAGTAATGACAGGAAATCAGTTAAAATATATCGAGATACAGGTGCTTGCCAATCCCTTATGCTGACCAGTGTTCTAGGCTCTAATGTTAATTCCTCTGATGAAACTGTAATCTTACAAGGTGTAGGGAATAATTACTTCTCTGTCCCTCTGTGCAGAGTGAATTTAGAGTCTGGTTTTGTTAATGGTTCCGTTATGGTTGGGTTGGTTGAGACACTCCCGATGTCAGGTGTAACTTTCTTACTTGGAAATGATATTGGTGGAAGTCAAGTGTGTCCAGCTCCTCAGTTGTCTAGTGAACCAGTGACTGTGACCCAGGATTGTGATGTCCCTGATGTGTTCTCTGCATGTGCTGTCACTAGGGCTAAGTCTAAAGTTACTGGTGACTTAGAGGATAATGATGATGATGATGTTATTCTAGCTGACACTTTTCTTGGTAATTTGGACCACTCACCAGATGAGGCAGTACCCCGTAGTGTTGACAGTTTGTCTCGTCAAGAGTTGGTTGAGTTGCAGGTTGCTGACCCTGAGTTGAAAGGTCTAGCTAACTCTGCTTGCAGTGAGGAAGAGTCAGCTGGTGCTTCTACTTGTTATTATATAAAGTCAGGAGTACTTATGAGAAAGTGGAAACCCCCAACAGCATCAGCCGACTGTGAATGGGAGGTTGTACATTAAGTTGTCATCCCTCGTGTTTGTAGGCAGGATATCATTAGAGTGGCTCATGATTCCAGTTTGGCAGGACACCTTGGAGTGAGGAAGACTGTGGCACGCATTTTGAAACACTTCTACTGGCCAGGTATCTTCAGAGATGTTTCCTGGTATTGTAAGTCTTGTCACACCTGTCAGGTTGTGGGGAAGTGTAATCAGACTGAAAAGGTTGCACCTCTAGTTCCCATTCCTCCTTTTGAGGCGCCATTCACCCGTGTGTTGGTGGATATTGTGGGCCCTCTTCCTAAGACTTCTTCAGGATTTTCTTATGTGTTGACCCTGATTGATATGGCTACTCGTTATCCTGAAGCCATTCCACTTAGAAATATCTCAGCAAAGAACGTGGTTAAGGAAATGCTAGGGTTCTTCACCAAGTTTGGTCTGCCCAAGGAGGTACAGTCAGACCGGGGAAGTAATTTCATGTCAAATGTTTTCAAGCAGTCTCTGAAAGAGCTGGGCATCACCCAGATCACGTCTTCAGCTTACCATCCCCAGACCCAAGGAGCGTTGGAGAGATATCATCAAACATTCAAATCGATGCTCAGGAAATACTGTTTGGAACATCAGAAAGACTGGGATAAAGGTCTTCCATTCGTTGTATTTGCCGCAAGAGAATCTCCAAATGAATCACTGGGCTTCTCACCCTTTGAACTACTGTTTGGCCATGAAGTAAGAGGACCCGGCGAACCCTTAAGCTACTCAAGGAATGCTGGCTGTCGGAGGAAGATGACGTCAACCTGCTGGAGTATGTGATGAAGTTCAAAAAACGGCTGTCCACTGCTTTACAGCTGGCGAGAGAGAATTTAGGAGCTGCTCAGGAGAAGATGAAGACTTGGTATGATAAGAAGTCCAGGTTACGCCACTTTCAGCCAGGAGATCAGGTTTTGATTCTGCTACCGGTGCATGGGCAATCTCTTCAAGCCAAGTTTAGTGGTCCTTATTTCGAGGAGAAGAAACTCAGTGATGTCAACTATGTCATCGCCACACCAGATCGTAGAAAGAACAAGCAACTTTTTCACATCAACATGCTAAAGTTATATCACAGGCAGGACGAAAATAACCCAGTCTGCACTGTAGCTGTTCCATCCGAGTCTGCAAGTGAAGTTCTCCCATACAGTACGAACCTGAGTGATAGTTTGTGGAAGAATCCTGATATCTGAATGATCTCCAGACTAAGCTTTCTCATCTAGCTCCCGAGCAAAGGCAGGAGTTTTCGGCATTACTGCAGGAGTACCGGCAAGTGTTCCATGCCACTCCAGGAAGAACCACTGTGTTGATGCATGATGTCGATGTTGGAGACGCAAAGCCAAATAAACTGCCTCCTTACCGTGTGAACCCAGTGAAAGTTCCTCTCATCCAGAAGGAGCTTGGCTACCTGTTGTACCACAAGATGATTGAGCCCTGTCAGAGCGAGTGGAGTTCTCCTGTTACTCTAGTCCCTAAGCCAGGTGGGTCACAGCGGCTTTGCATCGACGACTGATGTGTTAATCAGATAACCAAAACAGACACTTACCCTCTCCCTCACGTGGAAGATTGCATAGACAAGATCGGAATGGCTAGGTACATAAGTAAGTTTGATTTGTTAAAGGGATACTGGCAAGTACCTATGACTGAACGTGCTAGGGAGATCTCATGTTTTGTAACACTAGGAAAGACTTTTGCATGTTCTGTAATGCCATATGGCATGAAGAATGGACCAGCCACTTTTCAGAAGCTCATGAATGTTGTAACAGAGGGTTTGGCAGGGTGTGTTGTTTATATTGATGATGTATTAATCTTCAGTGACAACTGGAATGATCACCTATGCCATGTCAGTAAATTTCTTGAGCGTTTGGTTCAGGCTAATCTTGTAGCTAATTTATCAAAGTGTGAGTTTGGTCAAGTTAAAGTTCAGTACCTTGGGTACGTAATTGGTGATGGACACGTTGCACCACCAGGAGCTAAGGTTCAGGTTATAAGTGATCTTCCCAGACCTAAAAGTAGGAAAGAGCTACAAAGATTTTTGGGAATGGTAGGTTATTACAGGAGATTTGTTCTTAACTTTTCAATTCTTGTATCACCACTTACAGACCTACTGAAAAAGGGAGTTAAATTTGTCTGGAGCGATAACTGTGAATCCTCTTTCAGTAAACTTAAAGCTATCCTATTAAGTCAGCCAGTGCTCGCTACTCCAAATTTTGCTAAGTCTTTTAGGATGGCTGTTGATGCAAGTGATACAGGAGCTGGGGCTGTTTTGCTGCAAGTGGATGATCAGGGTATTGAACACCCTGTATCTTATTACAGTAAGAAGTTCACTCCACCTCAAAAGAACTACTCAACTATTGAGAAAGAGCTTTTGGCCTTGATTTTGGGTTTGCAGCATTTTTCATTTTATTTGTGTTCTGGTTTTGACCCCATAGTCATTTATACTGATCATAACCCACTGATATTCCTTAGTATGTTTAAAGATAAAAATCAGAGATTGACAAGATGGAGTCTACTTCTTCAGGAGTATTCATTAGACATACAACATGTCAAGGGGAAACAAAATGTTATTGCAGATTGCTTATCTAGACTTTAGACAGATTGTTTTAGAGTAATAAGAAATTTCCTTTGTAAATTTCTTTTTCTTTGTGGGGAAGTGTTACATAGCCTATGATTTCATCATCCTTTGTATAATTCTAATGTACAGTATGCTGCATGTTTGATCACGATTCGCCACGTGGCTTCCATAGTGACCAGGCTTCCGTGTTCTACCTCACTCCCCCCTTCTCCCCCTTATAGTAGAGTAAGTCGTTCTTTCTGTTGTTCAGGGCAGGAGTGTCAACTCTTCGTCCTCTATGCCTTCATTTGCGCGTCCTTCTTACAAATTGAATCAAGCTCTGCCGGCCCCCTATATAATGAGCTCAGTCTCTGAATTAGTTGCCACTTAGATCTACTCCTCATTTTGTTCACATCTCTGTCCTCCCCAGTATAGTATATTATTATTTTTGTGAGTGCTCAGGAAGTCTCCAGCTGCTGTATAATTTGAGTATAAGTGTTATTACAATTTTTCTTGTACTGTATAGCATATGACATTAATTTGTAAGACTGGTAAAGTTTTTACCGTCAGCCAGTATTAGTAATATTTTGTATCTGTAATAATATTATATCTTGCTTTAACTGAGCATTATCCTGTTTTCTCATTTTATCAGGGCTGACTTGGATAAATTTGTTCTTGCTAAATTCGTGTTAATAGAGGCTATTGCAGTTAACCATATATGTAACCTGTTTTGCCATTACATTATCCTTATGAGTCCTGAATGTTTAGTTGTTAGTTTCAGCATTAAACTTTAACTTGTAATTTTACCTAAGTCTTTTGTTTTGAACCTTTGCGGGACAGTAGTGATTTTAGTATTCTCACTAGAAGTGTTCATTATCTCTCTCTGTTCCGTAACAATACATATAGATATATATATATATATATATATATATATATATATATATATATATATATCTTTCTCTCTCTCTCTCTCTCTCTCTCTCTCTCTCTCTCTCTCTCTCGAGAGAGAGAGAGAGAGAGAGAGAGAGAGAGAGAGAGAAAGAGAGTCTAAGTTTAAAAGTGTGAATGAAAGATTGTCAGGTGTTAATAGAGGAATGGCTAGAGAAGGTGTGGCCTTGTTAGTGAGCCCGGAAACACAGCAGTGTGTGACTGAATGGAAGGAGGTGTCATCGAGACTGATGTGGGTGAAAGCGAAATTTGAACATGAGTTGTGGGTATTTGTGAGTGCATTATGGGCCTCGTAGCGAAAGGGATGCAGAAGAGAGGGAGTCTTTCTGGAATGATAATGAGTGTCTGCAGAGTTTTGGAGCGAATGTGAATGTGGTCCTGTAATGATAGGAGATTTGAAAGCTAGAGTGGGAAATGTAGCAGTTGAAGGTGTAGTTGGTATACATGGTGATCCTGGAAGAAATGAAAGTGGGGAACGAATGATAGGGATGTGTGTTGAGCGAGAGATGGTGATTGGAAATATATACCTTGTTTGAGAAGAAAGATATTCATATGTATGCATGGGTGAGACAGGAGGTGGATGGTCTGTTGACAGAGCATTGATGGAGTATGTGGTTGTGTCCAGGAATGTAAGATGAAGATTGTTGGATGTGAGAGTTTTTAGAAGGAATGGTGGAGATACGTCTGTCCACTACCTGACAGAGGGAAAGTTGAGAGTAAGAAAGAGATGGGTGAGAGCTAGGAGAGTTTGGTGTGGCAGGGAGGTTTTGAAAGTGAGTTGGATAAAAGAGAGAAAATGATAGAGTATCAGGAGAAATTGAAACATGAGTGAAACGCAGTGATAGATCAGGAGAATGGCAGTGTGGAGGAGGAACGGCAGTTGTTTAAGAGTGCTGTGGTGAGGCATGCGGAAGGGGTGTGTAATGTGAGACGAGTGGCTGGTGGTGTAAGAAAGAGAAGTGAACGGTGGTGCGAGGAAGTAAGTATGGCTGTGGCTGAGAAGAGACGTGCAAATGAAGTGTGGCTATAGAGGAAGAATGAGGTGTCATATGAGAGGTATAAGGAAAAGAGGAAAAGGGCGAGAATGGCTATAGATGATGCTAAAGTGGCACCAGATGAGAGGTGGGGTAGGTGGTTGACTGAGAATTTTGTATAGAATAAGAAAATGTTTTGGAAGGAGGTGAAAAGGGTGAGAAAGGGAGAGTCTGGGAAGGAAGAACGAGAAAAAGCAGAGGATGGAAGGATGTTAACTGAGATAGATACAGTAAGGACAAGATGGGCCAAGTATTTTTAAAGATTTTTAAATGTAGAGGAGGAAAGGGAGGCTGAGATTGTGGCAGATGGAAGGGTGCAAGGAATAAATGAGTTGGGAGAGTTGAAAGGTCCTTTGATTACGAAGAAGGAAATGCAGAAGGCAGTAAAGATGAAAACAGGGAAAGCTGCTGGTATGGATAAGTGTGCTGTGGAATGTGTGATAGGTGGTGGAGCAACTAATATTGAGTGGTTAGGAAGATTGTTGGATGTGTGTTTTGTGCAAGGTATGGTGCCAATGGACTGGGCAAGTGCTTGTGTGGTTCCGTTGTGTAAATGTAAAGGTGATAAGTATGAATGTACTAACTTTAAGGATATAAATCTGTTGAGTGTTGTAGGTAAGGTGTATGGCAGAGTGTAATTAAGAAAGTTAGAGAGAGTACAGAGGGAGTGATTGGTGATGAGCAGTGTGGCTTTAGGAGTGGAAGGGGATGCAAGGATCAGGTGTTTGCCGTGAGCCAGGTGTGTGAAAAGTTTTTAGCGAAAGGTAAGGATGTGTTTAGGGCGTTCATGGATTTAGAGAAAGCGTATGATAGAACTGACAGGGAGGCTTTGTGGACTGTTTTAAACATACCCACTAGTGGTTTATGGTCGGTGAATAAGTGTATTTCGTAACCATATACCAAATCTCGAAACTTTTGTAATGCAAAAACCACTGCAAGTGCCTCTAAGTCTGTAGTGCAATAATTTTTTTCTGCACCTTTTGTTTGTCTGCTGGCAAATGCATTTGGTTGATTCTTTCCTCTTTTATCTTCCTGCATCAGTACAGCCCCTAATCCTTTAACTGATGCATCTGTACATATAATAAAAGATTTTGTGAAATCCGGATATGCCAAACACGGTGCATTTGTTAGTTTAGTTTTTAGTTTTGTAAATGCTTGTTTTTGTTCTTCTTCCCATTTGGAATATAGCATCTTTTTTGAGTAGTTGGAATAGAGGAAAGGCTATATGAGAGAATTGTTCTTCTTCCCATTTGGAATATAGCATCTTTTTTGAGTAGTTGGAATAGAGGAAAGGCTATATGAGAGAATTGTTCTTCTTCCCATTTGGAATATAGCATCTTTTTTGAGTAGTTGGAATAGAGGAAAGGCTATATGAGAGAATTGTGGTACGGATGACCTATAGTACCCAGCCAGACCTAAAAATTGTCTTACTTCGTCAGTCGTAGTGGGTTCAGGAAAAAGTCTCACTACCTGTATTTTGTCATCAGTGGTGCGAATACCATTAGAACTTAATTTGTGGCCTAAGAAATTTATTTCCTTAAAGCAAAATTTGCATTAAGAAAGCTTAATTTTTAAACCAGCATCACCAAGCGTTAGTAAGAGTAAGTCTAATTTCTTTATATGTTCTGTGATATCTTTCGTTGCGATTATAATATCGTCAAGATAAACAAATATTCCTTGTCCTAAAATTCCGGACAATACGTAATTCATAAGACGCTGGAATGTGCCCGGAGCTGTCCTCAGTCCCATCGGCATCCTTGTGTGCTGATAGTGTCCTCTATTTGTGGAAAAGGCAGTGTATTTACGTGACTCCTGTTCAACCGGAATTTGGTAATAACCATTTAGTAGATCAATCGTGGAAAATACATTATTTTCTGGTCCAATATCCTGTAGGACGTCACTTAGCAATGGCATGGGAAATCGGTCTGGGATTATGTGATTGTTTAGTTTACGGTAATCTACTACCGCATGCATTTCTCCATTTCGTTTGGGCACGAAGAATAATGGGGCATTCCACGGGGAGACTGATGGCTCAATAATTCCAAGTTTTATCATTTCATCGACATACTGATTTGCAAGTGTACGCTGAGATTGTGGGATGCGGCAGGCTGGTACGAAGATTGGTGGTGTTTCTGGGTGCACATTAATCATGTGATTAATCAGGTTAGTACACCCTAATTGTTCTCCGAGTATTGCTACGGTGTCCCTGTGTGTTTCCAGCAGGGTTAACAAATCATTTTCTTCATCAAATTCACCTGAGTGAATTAAATTCTCTTTTATGCTTTCTCTATACATAGATTTTATCTCACTTGTCACTCCAGCTATAATTATTTCCTTCACAGGGGCGGGACATTTTTCAGTATTAACTATGCAAGTCCCTTTTTTCAACTGTACTTCCCCATTCATGTGATTAATTATGAATATCAGAGTTTGCCCTTCGTCGTTCATCTGACATAATGCGTTTTCTACTGACAATCCCTTTACATAATTCTTCTAAGACAAGGACAGTACTATTCCGTAATTTGCTCTTTATGGTAACTTTCATATAGGAATTAGGTGGTATAACTAAATCATTGGTGAGATGGGAGGGAAAAACTGATAAATTAGTACTGTTACCTGGGTCTGTAATCATGGAGGCCGGGGCTGGTGGTGTGAGTGGATCTATACACTCATCTGTGTGTGTGTGTTTGTTTAAGCTTTTAATATTACCAATTCTGTTTTATTCTCTTTTACTAATTGGTGAGGGCTCTGATGGTATTTCCTCTATGAATTCATTGTCAAAGTCTATTCCATTCATTTGTGGGAGTAAAGTTATTTTCTCTGTTCTCATGCATCTTAAGCCGAGTAACATATGAGCTTT
The DNA here is from genome assembly GCF_032717465.1 of Coenobita brevimanus. Lineage (NCBI taxonomy): Eukaryota > Metazoa > Arthropoda > Malacostraca > Decapoda > Coenobitidae > Coenobita > Coenobita brevimanus. The sequence goes on along the minus strand of NC_137008.1, from coordinate 14,820,794 downwards.
AATTGCTAAGTTTTCAACGATATAGAAAAATGCAGAGATTGATCTTGTAGTCTCTGTGAAACTGATGTTTAAACTTATCATACTATTTACTGTGATTTTTTTTCTATCCACTGTATATAAATATAAATCAGATTCTTCCAGAAAAGTTACTTTCTTCTTATTTCTAAACATTCTATTTATTTCTTCTTGTGTTATTAAGTTCACTGGAGAGCCTGTGTCTAACATTAAGGAAACGTTTTTATCCTCACATATAGCTGGTATCAAGATACACTCATTTCCCAACATGCCTCCTATGGGAGTTTTAGACTTGCTTTTCTTTACGTTTGTTCGTTTTTTGTCAAGACTTGGTCTTCCCCCAGTTTGAACATAGACACTAATATTTCTACTGTTTTGCAGTTACTGGTCCAGTGCCCTTGGCACCTATGATATCTACAGAATGGACCAAATCTTTGTGTCTTTTGTCTATCCTCTTTTGTTTTGATAAAGGATTCATTCCTAGTGTGTCCTGGGTTTGCACAATAATGACAGAATGGACATATCTCTTGACTGTGATCTACGAGGTGACTTCCCATATTTAGTGGTGTCTGTGGCGCGAGATCTGCTTGGGCTGCGTGGAAACTTATGAAACTGTCTGTAGCCTGGTGTTTGAGATCTTACCCTTGACACGTTTAGTTGTTTGCTCTGCCTGCTTTCGGTTCGCGATCGATTTTGTTCTCTGTTTGGGGTAGTTGTAGCTGTTGTCACAGCTGATACTGTCTCAGACACTCATTCTACTAGAATTTGATTGAGTTTCAACAATCCCTTCTTTACTACACTGCATCTCTACCGAGTTCATTAAGTCTAGGAAGCACATGCTTAGGGTGTACGCGATCGTCTTGGCGATCTTAAGGGTCCTATCAGGTAATTTACACAAGGCAGCTATATAACCAATGATGTCCACGACGAGGTCTGGGGACATCTTTCCATCTCCTGTTATCCAGTTTGAGTTTTCTAAGGTAGGTAGTAATGTCCTTTTTATCGTGGAGACATCAGCAGTTATTTAACTGAGCACATGATTTGTAGTGTGCTCCCTTACAAGATCTACAATCTTCTGTAATTCTGGAATTATACCTGGCAAGAAGTTCATACCTCCAGAAAATTTTTAGTTTTAAATTCATCATATGTCTTAGCCTTGAGGAGCTTATCTGACCTTAGTAAATCGCTTGCTGGGCATCTTTCCTGGCTAATGCAAGAGGAAAAAATAGCAATTTTCTCTTGTTCATCTTTGACATGACGTTTGATGTAGATTTGTTCGCACTGATTGACCAATGCAATGACGTCAATACGGTTTTTCTCTGTGCCAGAGAATTTTGGAGCAATTTTATCTTCATGATAAACAAATATCTGAGCTTGATCTGTGGAAATCATTTTCACTGGTTGCTCTATTAATTTATCTTGGACTTGTTTATCGTTGTGTGAGGGGATGGTGGAAAATGATTTGCCGGAGTGATGAACCCTGTTAAGTATATTTTCATAGGTATGCAAGTCCGAGACAAAGTCCTCACTTGCTACGTCAGAGGGGGTTTGCCATTCATCATCTAGAACTGACGTATTTGTTTCTTGATATTTAGTTTGTGTTGAGGTTTGTACAATGGGTGTGTTGCCTTTGTGCTCTCCTAATTGTGTATCATCTGGTAGCATGGGTGGGGGCGAAAATATCCCTGTCATTAAGGTATGGTGTTATGAAATACACCTTTTGTTTATGTCCTAACTAAATTGACGAGTAAATGAGTTGTAATAAATGATAGATAGTGAGTGTACAAGTGTACATATAAAAATAAGTAAAGGAGTTGAATATACCTAATTTTAACACTGAGAAGAAATGAGTAAGTATAATTTCACCCACTTGATACAGATCGGAGGGGAGTGTCGACGCACTGTCGATTTCGGAAGATATGCAGGGTTGCATGAAGATCTCTCGATAATTCTAGGGCTGTGTTGATGGACGATATTACTCAGGAAATTCCATGGCCTGGTGCATGTAGTGGTTAACAGCTGTAGTCACAGGCCAACCTCATCATAAAACGTCGAATTTCCAACTCAATACTGTGGAAATAAATGAGTATGAGTAGGAGCTATGTGAATAATGAGTAATGAGTACTGGGTGAGAAGTGCTTGGTGTCAGTCATATGTTGATTGATGGGGCGTTGTCTCAGCAACTCGCGTGGTGATGTCGTCTCAGCAGATACACATAAGAACATAAGAACATAAGAAGAGAGGATAACTGCAGTAGGCCGGTTGGCCCATGCTAGGCAGCTCCTAGAAGAGTAACTGAACTACTAGAATGAGATAAGGATAGCAAAGAAGAAGGCTCTCCCCCGCCCTCCAAACCCTCCAGCGGAAGCCGGCAGGAAAAAGTCAGAAAGAACACCACGCCGTATAGAAAAACTGGCGTGGACATTTTACAGGAAAGTATGAAAGGAGAATAGAGACTATCATAGTGTAACCTGAAAAGAAAATTTATTTTTGAATTAGTATTGGTTATAATATTTTCTTTATTCTATATCCACCCCTTATTTGTCATATGCTTATCTAGCCTATGCTTGAAACTCTCAATGGAAGAGGCAGCAACTACTTTACTAGGTAGCTTATTCCATTCGTCTACTACTCTATTACCAAACCAATTTCTACCGATTTCCTTTCTGAAACGGAATTTTTCTAGTTTGAAACCATTATTTCTAGTTCTATCCTGTATGCTCACTTTAAGTACCTTGCTAATATCTCCCTTATTTATACCATTCATCCACTTAAAAACCTCAATTAAGTCTCCCCTTACTCTACGCCTCTCTAGCGAATGCAGATTTAGTCTTTTCAGTCTGTCTTCATATGACAGGTTCCGGACGTCATGTATCATTTTAGTCATTCTTCTCTGTACATTTTCTAACGAATTAATATCCATTCTATAGTAAGGACACCAAAATTGTACTGCGTAGTCTAAATGTGGCCTTACTAATGCTAGATAAAGTTTCAGTATTACTTTAGATGATCTATTGCTCACGCTTCTCGAAATAAATCCTAGGACCCTATTTGCTTTATTTCTCGCATTAATGCACTGTTGCCTAGGTTTAAGGTCGTTACTAATCATAACTCCTAGATCTCTCTCGCATTCCGATTTGCTAATTTCTTTGTTATCTAAGCTGTATTTAGTATCTCCAATGGTCTTGCCTACGTTAAGTACTTTACATTTTTCAACGTTAAATTCCATTTGCCAAGTTTTAGACCATTTGGACAATGTATCGAGGTCTTTTTGTAAGTAATGGCAATCGTCAGTCGAGTTAATGATACGCCCTATTTTTGTATCGTCGGCAAATTTGCTGATTCTGCTATTGACTCCTAAGTCTAGATCATTTATATATATGATAAATAATAAGGGACCGAGTACTGAACCCTGTGGTACACCGCTAGTTACTAATCCCCAGTCCGACTTAGTTCCATTTATTAATACTCTCTGCTTTCGTCCTTTCAGCCAGGATTCTATCCATTTTAAGATATCGCCGTCTATACCGTGTGCTCGAACCTTTCTAACTAACCTTTCGTGTGGGACTCTATCAAAAGCTTTACTAAAGTCCAGATAAATAACATCGTAAGCTTTATCGCTATCTACTGCCTCATAGACCTCCGAGTAGAATGACAACAAATTTGTGAGGCAGGATCGTCCTTGCCTGAATCCGTGCTGACTTTCGTTTATAAGATTAAATCTTTCTAAGTGTTCTCTAATCTTATTTGCCAAAATTGACTCTAACATTTTTCCTACTATTGACGTTAGACTTATCGGACGATAATTCGACGCAGCTGATTTATCACCCTTTTTAAAGATGGGCACTACGTTTGCGGTTTTCCACGCCTCTGGAACTTCTCCTGAACTTAAAGAGTCATTAAATAACGTTAAAAGTGGCTGACATAATTCTTCTTTGGTTTCTTTTATAATTTTTGCATATATATCGTCCGGACCTGGCGATTTTTGAGGTTTTAACTTGTTAATTTCTTTCAATACGTCCTCCTTACTAATGGTTATTTTACTAAGAATATTTTCCGTATTCTCATGGTAAATATTTGCTGCTTGAGGGACCAGGCTTAGATTTTCCTTGGTGAATACTGATATGAAATAATTATTTAGGATGGAGCACATTTCTTTATCTTCACTGGTAATGTCACCTGATTCTGTTCTGAGTGGTCCTATCCTATCTTTATTTTTCGTTCGGTACATTTGATAAAAACCCTTGGGGTTTACTTTTGATTCACTTGCAACCTTAATTTCATAACTTCTCTTTGCTTTTCTTATCTCCCTCTTTACTTCTCTATTTAAAATTGTGTACCGGTTACGTAAGTGTTCCTCTCCACGTTTTATTTTTCTATATATTCCTTTCCTTTGGCCTATGAGAGATTTTAATCTGTTATTTAACCATCTTGGTTCTGAATTGTTAGTTCTAAACGGTTTTGAAGGAATATATCTATCTTGGCCTCCGTATATTATGTTTATTAACTCGTTATACTTCTCACTGGTCGAACGTCTGTTTGGTACTGGAGCTGAGTTAATTTCCGTAACCTGGACTACATTCCTATCTACCACCTCCCCCCTCACAGACACCTGACGGACGTCCCCACGTGCTTCCTGCGCCTGACCTATGACCTGGGGATCCCCACTAACCTGACATTCCCTCAAATAGCTAATCTCCCTGTGGAATACCGTTCGAAAATAAGCTCTTAAGCCATCGAAATCTCCTAGACGAAAATTAGGAACGGTGGAGGTATTTTCAGTGGAACAGACATCCCAAATAAATTTGAACTTAATTTCTTCATGATCGCTATTACCAAGTCGTCCACCAACCTCTATATCGCTAATGATATTTTCTTTATTAGCTAAAACCAAATCTAGTATATTATTACCTCTGGTGGGCTCCCTGATATACTGATAAAGGAAATTATCCTGTACTACCTCTAGAAATTCCTCTGACTCTGCATCTCCTGTCTGATTTCTCCAATCTATCCTTGGCAGATTAAGGTCCCCAACAATTATTACTAAGCTGGACTGTGATGCTTTCCTAATTTCCTCCCAGAGGTATTTACTATCAGCTCTACTTAATTTTGGAGATCTGTAAATTGCTCCTAAGACTAATTTCTCCCTTTTGTTACTAATTTCAACCCAGACACTTTCTGTGTCCCTATTTACTTTAATGTCTGCTTTATTGTTACAGTTTAATGAATCCTTTACATAAATAGCTACCCCTCCCCCCTTTCTTCCCTGACAGTTTGACACAAAAATATTATAGCCTTTTATCTGATATTCTGCTAAAAATTCTCGAGTGTCTGTATTCATCCAAGTTTCACTAATAACGGCAATGTCTATTTTCTCTGTACAAATTAAAGCCCTCAGTTCATCCATTTTATTACGTAAACTCCGGCTGTTTGTGTAGTACACTTTCAGATTATTACGAGTAGTTATGCCTTTACCTTGGCATTTACTGTTATTTATTTTATTACTAACTGGGAAACTCTTTACTTTACTAATATAACAATTTTTTGTACTATCGCTTATCGCCCTTCTATCATCGCTTGTTCTATCATCTATCATCGCCTGCTCAATTTGAGGTGCCTGAGTGGATGTATCTACACTATTGGTTGAACTTTTGTTCTTAATTTTGCAAGTATCGATGCATCTATCCAAACATGGTAATAATGATTTCTGACTGTAGTTGCTGCATCTTCCTGTACACCTACTTCTCAATCTCGAAAAAATCCCTCCAACTCCTATCTATCATTCCAGCTAAAACAGTAACTCCTTGCCTGCTAAGATGAGTCCCATCCCAACTATACAAGGCACTTCGTCCATAAAACCGGTCCCAGCTGTCTATGAAAGGTATTGCATTATCTTTGCAATACCTTTCAAGGCGGCAATTAAACCCTATTGCCCTGCTCAACCATTCCCTTCCAACCCGCCACCTTGGTAAAACACCAAGCACTACAGGGGTTCCTCCCCTCTCCCTAACCTTTTCTAACATCAACTTGTACCTTTTCCACAGTACCTCACTCTTACGGATACTAATATCATTGCCTCCTACACTGAGGCACACAGTGGGTTTGTCACCACTTTCCTTTACGATATTTGAAATTTTATCTACCACATTAGCCACCCTGGCCCCTGGAAGACACACATGTTTAGCGAGTGGAGTATACATGGCCCTGTTCAGATATCTCACCTGGGAGTCTCCAACAATAACAACATTTTTCTTACCTTTCTTGTTCTGTTTATACTTACCTGTACTGGAAGTTCTCTCACCGTCCTTCTCCTCTACTTCCCTCTCTGCCTTCCCTTCACATTCGTCCCGTAGTGTGTCGAATGTATTAGTTGTCTTAATTTCCGTTTGCTTTTTAAGAGTGAACTTCGTTGCACCCTTGTTAACAAGTGTCCAACCTTCAGCCTTTTTCTCTTTCTCCTCCAACATCTCCAACAATTCCCTCATTTGTGCCTTCTCCTGCCTGAGAATTTGTACCTCCCGCTTCAGTTCGAGAAGTTCCTCCTTTAATTCAAGGTAGTCCTTTTCAGTACCTGCAGTGGGGACACAGCTCTCTGCCGAGGAAGCCATTACGCACTAGTTCACACAAGGTAGCACACACTATCACGGGTCACTACGGGTCACCACAACACACACACTCACGGATCACTAGCACAGCACTATCGCTGATCACTACAACACACTAACACAACCACTATCACAGATCACTAAAGCACACTAGCACAACACTACCACAGGTCTCTAGCACGTCTGAGCTGACTGGCCTCACGAGAGCGACTGAGCTGACTGGCCTCACGAGAGCGACTGTCTGGCCTCACGAGAGCGACTGACTGGCCTCACGAGAGCGACTGACTGGCCTCACGAGAGCGACTGACTGGCCTCACGAGAGCGACTGACTGGCCTCACGAGAGCGACTCTGGTGACGTCGGCTTCCCACACTGGTAGTTGTGGTGAGTAACTGAGTAGTGATGAGTAACCTGGGTGAGGAAAGGTGAGTAAGGTGCGTTATAAATGTGGCTCTGGTGTTTTGCTGTGTGTCTTGACCTCTGCTTCGCGATGGAGGTAGGCGGGAGAGAGTGTTGGTTTTTTTTGTGCTTGTTGCTCTGGTCTTTCTTTTACTTTACTTGCTTTGTTTTTTTTTGTTTTTTTATTCTTCTTGCTGCTGCTTGATGTTCCGTAAAGATTATAGAGTTGTCTTGTAAACTTCTTATTTGTAATTAATCGTAGAGCTTGTTGATCTTCACTCGTAACTCGTTGCTGCTACTGTATGCTCGTAGACTCGTAGGTGCGTAGACTCGTAGGCTCATAGGGCTCGTAGACTCGTAGGCTCGTAGACTCGTAGGCTCGTAGACTGCCACCAATTAATGTTAAAGCTTTGTAGCCAACATTTTCATATATGTAACTCTTAATTCTTGTAATAGGTGAGTCGAGTTGATTGAAGAGCAGGAGGAGTTAAAGATGAATACAGGGAGTTGATCTTGATTTATTATCTTCAGAGAAAGTCTAAGTTGAGGAACGTATGTATTACAGAGACTTAACATACTAAGTAAGTCAAGTTGGACCCCTCTTCTTATTCACTCTCTCCACTACCTGTTGGTTCTATGGCTAACCTCCTTCTGAGCTCTGCCTCCTAAATTCTGGTGTAGCAGGGGTCATGTCACGTGTGTTACACTGTTGTTGAAATGTTCTAGAAGCCTGTGTGTGAGTATGTGTGTATGTGTGTGTATGGTCACGAGGCATTGTTCGTGTGCCTACCAAGCATTCCTTGAGTTAGAGTGTGCAAGCATGTTTTGCATTGCTCGATTCTCACAGACAAGTACCTATCTCATCCCCTGACTTGCTGCTTCTATCTGTCTGTCTATCTATCTATCTATCTATCTATCTATTATGATTTGTAATTATAATATGGAGTCCTGACACACACACACACACACACATCACTCTTGGGAGTGGTGAGAGCCAATTATTGTCATTCTTCTTTATTATTATTCGTAGAGGTGTGTGTGTGTGTGTGTGTGTGTGTGTGTGTGTGTGTTAGTAGTAGTAATAGTAGTAGTAATAGTGGTAGTAGCTGGTGGTGGTCGGAAAGTCAGACCAAAGAAGAGTGGGGTTAGGTGAGAGAGGGTCAGACGGCTGAACCTGCGTAACATTTACAAGGAGGTGGCAGTTGCTTTCTGGGGAAGGGTAGGGGGATAAGAGGATGAGTGGAGACAATGGACTTTAGTCTGGATGAGAGAGAGAGAGAGAGAGAGAGAGAGAGAGAGAGAGAGAGAGAGAGAGAAGGATAGTACAGAAGGATTGAGTGACAGATGGTGTAGAGGGAGAGCTTTGCGTGGTCAGTAATTATGGGATCAGGGTTGGGTTGGGCAGGCTTGATAAAGGGTGTGAAGGCTTCAGACAAAGAGGCAGATGTAGGGGAGGAACAGGGTGGTCATTATGACTCTGGTGCTAATTGTACTGCACATCAATGTTGGACGCACTGCAGTAGCAGCATGAAGGAACGGATATAAATTCGTTGGAAAATGCACAGAGAAGAATGACAAAAATGAGACATGATATTCGGAACCTTTCATATGAAGACAGACTTACAAGACTAAATTGAGCCTTGAGGACTTAGGATCAAAACAAAAGGCTAGCACAGATACACACACACACACACACACACACACACACACACACACACACACACACACACACACACACACACTTGGGATCATGGAAAGGCAGGTCAGGTAGAGATGCTGGGGCTTCACAATGTGTTAGAGGAGTGGTAGGGTTAGGATAACTGAGTCATACGAGTATTCGTATATCAGGCATACGCCAAGTCTTCTTTTTTATGAACATTGTAACCATAACACCAAATTGCCCAAAACGCTCTCAGTCATTTAAAAAATCGTTCCCTAAAGCGCAATGTACAGCCGTTCAAATCATCTTCCAAAGTTGCCCAATCTGGCGCGAAACTCGCGGGACTTGGCAGGACCCTGTGATGTCATGCATTGGCTTCTCCAAAACTTAACCAAGCGTAAGACGACTGTATATTACTTAGACTGTGGTAAAGGCTATGACGAAACCCGGCTACCACATGCTCAGAATTTGATTTTAAAAGTTAATATGAAGCCAGAGTAATTTTTCTTTAATTGTGGTAACATGTATGATCTACATTATTAACTCGGAAGTTTCTTTAATGAAGCTTATTCTAACTTGTTAGACACAAAAATAACGAACAAAATGAATGCAGTATTATCTCGAAAAAAAAAAAACAATACTGAAAACCAGTGACTTCATACTGCATAAAATTTAATTCTCTTGGGTGCAGTAAAAAATAAATCATGCTAGTTTGGTGAAAATCGTTTGACGCTGGTGATTTTTTTCAGTCTTTCCAGAATGACACTGTGTGCTATGGTGTGTGGGATGGGAGAGAGAAAAGAAAATCTAGTGTTTATTACACATTACTTGCCGCAAAAGATCATATTCACCTCCCTGCGAATAAGTTTTCTGCGTCGCCTAAGATCACTTTAATTATTCCTGGGAGTCGTTTTCTTATGCCCGTAGTTTTCTCATTTTGTAAAGCACATACTTGACTATGTTCTTACAACACTACAGGAACTGCATCAAACAATTTCTAGTCTATCATCACAACAATACCAGTTTACAGGGATATTGAACTATATTATAAAACTTAGTTACTCTATTATTGCAAGTTCATTTTCACTGCATCCTGTGATCATTTTCCTGTACTTATACTTTTCCATATATTTTAAATTCATATGTAGAAAATTCACTTAGTAAGTCCTTACTCCATTACAGGAACTGCACAAAATTATAACTAGTTTACTATCACAACAAGACCAGTTGCATATATATTGCACATTACTGTAACACTTAATTGCGCTTGTAGGCTATTGCGAGTTAACTTACAATATGATCTGAGAACGTTTTCTTATACTTGTAATTATCCTTATACTCTTAATCCTTATGTAGTAAATTCACCATCTGTTTACACTATTTACGTCTTCTCATACACCAATGCCTAGTACCTCACCTTGTTGTGGTAACTGAAGAAGTTGTCAGAGCACAGTGTCACCTTGCACACTGCACTGGTAGTGCATTTCCTTACATATCTGCTGCCATTGATGACTATTCAGGTAGATATGGCACTGCCTGTACAGCTTTTTCCTTAAAAGTGTGTACCTCAGGTTCATCAAGTAGTGACATGAGGTAGTCTGCCTGGGTAACCCTGTCATTTATTGCAGTGGCACTGTGTCTACCCTGTGCAGCTGGCTCAACACGTCCATACTGTGCAAGCAGCTCGTGCACTGCTTCCTTCCCAAACTGCATTAGGAAAGACCTGTGCCATTAGCCCGCATGAACAATACGAATGTGTTAAGCACAGTGATATCAAGAAGGTGTAGGAATGCCTTGTACCAACTGCAGCACTTCCTAAGACAGGCAAAGGCACCAATCTGAACATCAGACTTGTCAACGAGCTGCATGTTTATATTATTATCATTGACTGCATGTTTATATTATAATCATTGACTGCATCAGGCTTGACCATGGACTTCTTGGTCCTGCGATCCTGCTTCCCAGTGGCCTGCATCTCCCCCTTATGAAATGTGGTAAACATGTTGACTTTCCACTTACCATGCCAGTGGATGGCCAATATGTTACCTCTTAGTGAGTAATGCCCCCTTTTCGGTCTCGTCAGGGAAGGCAAGATTGTGCTTCGTATTGGGCCTGACTTTACCGTAGGTTCGTATCCCATGTTCAAGGAGAAACTTCATCAATGTTGGGGATGTGTATGCATAATCAGAGATCAGAAAGTGGTTAGGCCCGAAGTGCTTGTCCATCAGCACTTTCACTACGGCACCTGAGAAGCCATGAGGGTTGTCACTTGGGATATTCACATCAGACGCCTTACAGGAGTCTACTGAGGTGTCAGAAGGGTAGTGGATGTCAGCAGACACTGGAGCAGTGTTGCCACCCTTGGGGAATTATCCCCAGATTTAGGGAATTTGGGGTACAAATGGGGAAATTGGGGAATCGGCTTTCAACCTGGGGATTTTTTGCCAGTGGTAGGATACTTAACCCATAAACTGAGCTGTAGAAATTGAAATAGGTTATTTTTAAATATCGTAATTTCAGAGTGACTGTATTTTCTAAAGTGATAAAATAATGCATGTTTTTCTTCATCAATAAAGTCAATATTTTGTGTGCATTCGAATGAAGGAAAATGGCTGACAACAGCAGCAGCAGCAGTAGCTGAGATCAGCTGACTGTTAATAATGACAATGATGCCTTCCACAACTGTACCCATTATTAATTTTCCTGTCCAGAAGTAACTGTACAGAAAAAGAAATTAGACATACCCTGAGTTAACTCAAGAGAAATTTGAGTGATGTTAGTTTGTGTAATGTTTTTCTTCATAATTCAGGGGTGCTTTGATGAAGCATAATCTATATATGTTTCGTATATTGCAAATTCCAAGGCTAACCCAAAAGCAATATGGGTAATATTGTTTCTACCATTCATAAGTGAAGTGTAACACTACCAATTTTGATACTATATGCTTAATGTTCGTCATAACCCCAAACGTACATATCTTCTATAGCTATTGTATTTATTTGCCTCAAAATAATACGATACACAATTAGAAAAATATGTATTTTAATAAATTAATTGTGAATAACTATTTCTTCTTAATATATTTGCGGTATTCTGTCTATTAGATTACACTTGTACAATAATAATTAGAGATTTTAATATAGTATTACTGAATGGGGAATTTTGGCTAATTTTAGCCTGAAGCTGTGGGGAATTTTGATTGTCACTGGTTGGCAACATTGCATTGGAGAATCTTCAGCAGCTGTTAAAGGATCATCATATTCGCTTTCAAGTGGCATAAGGGAGCTATGGAAGGAGACACGGGAGGGCAATTGGGGTACATCGTTCTCCTAATGATAACTCCTGCTGCCAGATGTCGTCTCACCCCTTGATAATGACGACATCCTTATTTCCATCACCCAGCCAATCGCATTGCCACTCAATCCCTTCCCTGGATTAGCAAGAGATTTGGCAGGGGTGGAGGTGGCGGGGGTTGGGTGGCCGTTCGTAGCAGTAAGCTAATTGGATGATGCAGACTCAGAACCTTTTTTCCTGTACTCCACAGTAACAAGCAGGAAACTGGTATTGGCACCCATGCGCCTCCTAGAATCCTACGTCACACACTGGTCACCACAGAAATGGGTAGGAATTCAAACGTTGGCAGGAAATGCAAAGTGTCTATTGCCATCATTCGAGACTCCCCAAACACCTGTTTTATGACGGCCATATAGCGGCTATCATCTGAGCCGTAGGGGTTAATGACTTTCCAATGCCTACTGATACTGATGCATACATAGCTTTTTAGAACTGCGGGGTTATTACCAATGGTTCATAAATGGCTGTGCGCAAACAGACGCACCTTCAAGAAAATGAGCTTCTTTTTTCTGGAATGATGGTCAAGTTAGTGCCTTTAATTGCTTGAAATGCTCATTTGTTAAGGCTCCTGTATTGGTATTCCCTGCTTAGAGTAGTCTTTTCCTTTTCTACTATGTACTGATGCCTCTGATGTTGGTCCGGGTAGGATGTTAATGCAGGTAGATATGGGCAACATGAAAAGTGTAATAGCTTCTGCCAGTCTTGTCCTTAACTCTACACAACTTAACTGCTGTATAATGCACTGGGAGACAATTTTTGTTTGAACATTGAAACATTTTCATGACATTATACAATATGAGTATCCAGTTCACATGCAGGCAGACAATTTGCCTTTGTAACTTGTTTAAAGGCACACTTCTAGATCGTGGTCTTGTCACTAGTGCTGAACGTGTGCTTCAGTATATGGTCTCATGTTGTTTGTTTCCTAGAGTCTGGTGATGATCTGTCTTATACCTAAGTTGTCAGTTCCAGTGTCTGAGTTTGTGATACTTAAGACAGTTTGCTTTGACAAGCGGTCCTTACTGGCAAGGCTGTGCCTAACAAAGAAGTCAAGCAATTGGTTGTTCTGATAGACTTGATTCCCACTGCCTTGCTCATTATTCATGACACCCCACATGCATCTCATCCAGGTAAAGATAAGCGTTTTCGTCAGGCGCATCTCTCGTTCTGCTGGCCTATGATGCATAAGGATGTCCACGCTCATTGTGATTCTAGTGTTTCTTGTGCTAGACATAAGGAGTCGACTCACCCACTGGCATTGAATATTTGTTCGTCACAGTTTGTCACATTTTACGTTTCTGTGTACGCGTGCCTCTGAGAGATAAATCCACGAAGAGTGTTGCATGTCCCTTCATTGATTTCATTATTTACCCATTCACAATGCCTAATACGATTATTACAGATGATGATACTGAGTTGAATAACTGTCTTCCTATGGAAGCTTGCCGTCAGTCTAGTATATCTAAGTGGAATGTTGTGCCTCCTGAACCTGCATATAATGATCCAAAGGAGAGCTAAACTGTAAGGTGATGGAGTGTCTAAGCCAAGGTATCACAGCATCACATGGGATGTGTGGATCCCTCATACGGCTGCCTCAAACAACTGGTCCATAACAGGTCAGTTGGTGAAACGCCATTCATTGTATTGCATGATGCTGGTATCACCTACCTTACCCATTACTGAAGGCAAAACCATGTCCACCATATAACATAGATAATTATACTATGGTAAGACTGTCAGATTTGATTATACTAAGGTAAGACTATCAGATTTCTAAGAATAAGTCTCAATATGCTCAGGATAGTTGTGATCTTTCCACTGCAGACATGCTGCGCAAACAACACAGTAATGCCTCAAATGTTGGTATAAAGGGGAGAGACTTTTTTTACTCAGACACAAAACCGGAACTAAAGATGAGAAATTTCAAGAACTTTTACGTGCACTCACCAGTAGGAATAATGAATTAAAGATTAAACTCTGAAACCAAATCGATACAGGATGACTGCTCCTGAGGAGTCATCTTTTCCTCTTTCCACACACACACTTCTGTTCCTCCCCCTTCTTCTCTGTCCTTGCTTTCTTCTTCTTCCCTCTGCATCTTCACCTTAACAGAAGCTTCCTTTTGCACAACGCTCTACGTTTCCGTGTTTCACCTCATCTAAAAACATTTCTTAATTTGAACTCTTTTTGTAGGTAAGGTATTGGGAGGAGTGTGACTGTCTGTGCACAGCCTGGCCTTTCTTGTTTCATCACATGATTTTGGTGTCCTGGGTCAAGGGCGGTGGTGTGTCCCTTTGCCGAAGTCATGGTCATGGAGGACGTGGTACCAGTACGCTATGGTCTTTAACCGCTGATTTCGGTAACTTGAACTGCCAAAATTCCCTGATTAACTCCGTCATTTTCTCACTTTTGAATAGGGATGGACCGGCAGTGATGCTACTTTTTGGACACCTCTGTACGATCCTCTGAAATGGAAATTTACTTATGTAGAAACATAGTTAGTACATTTAAATGGTATGCTTGCAAGTGGTTCTCCTGTAGGATGGTCACGTGTTAAACATTGCTTTTGATTTAGGTGGAGAAATTTAGAGTGGAATCTTTGGCCTCGTGACATCTAAGGGTCTTTTTGGCTTTCGGTCGCCCTTGGTTCTCAAAACAGGGTCCTTTCTCCTCATCATACTTTATTACAGATAGGAGAAACAAGACAGGCAGAGACAGGACTCACGTTTCGCCTAAGAGGAATCCTACGGAATAACAAATGTGAATACAATGGCCGACTTAGATCAGGCCTGACGTATGGCAACATTTACATCTGACTACGAGCAAAACAGGTGCTCTGGTAGCTAGAAAGTTGGCCATTGGTTTGGCTGACATAAGCCATTGTCTTGGTTAAAATTATCCCTGGATACAATGAAAGCAGCCTGTAAACACCTGCACCAACTGACATTGTTTTCATAACTCGAACTTCGACTCCTTCCAACTGATTCGATTACTAGTTTCCCATCTGCTTCACTATAGCAGTGGGTAGTCTGAATCTTTTCATGTCATACTCATGCTGATCATTTTGTTTATACCTCGAAATGTGTCACTTATTATATCTCTTTACAATCCACGCAAAGAACCCTGTACACTCCTTCACTCCGTCCATCTTCCTGTTGCCAGTTGGTGTCGCTAATCCTGGTCATCGTGTTCGTTCGCTGTGAGCTCAGGGCTTGTACAGAATTATCAAAATACCATTTCCTGTTACTGGCAAAAATACTTTCGGACTAATTCGTCTGGAAATTTATTCGTGAAACCGTGAGTATGGGTGTTGATAAGAAAAATTACACCAACTGGAAAAAATAAATAAATATATAAATAAACAGAGATGTAAAAATAAGATTTTAAAAAATTAAAATGAAAATGAAAATCTTTATATATATGAGAATCTGTATCTATATCTATCTACCTGACTATCTGTCTATATAAATTCTGAAGGTAATAGGTAAACTAACTGCATGCTTCGATATATCAGTGAACATGTGTCTACACCCATAAAATGTTCAGGGCAATACTATCCAGCAAGAAGCATTGTTCATATCGTTTTCCTGTAGATATATTGCTCAGAAGAACTAATGGGTGAGGAAAGCTCCTCTTACTTTAGTTGTGTACAGATAAAGCTAGGATCAACATCTAACTAACTCGCTTCGACAATACGATGTGTGTGATCTGTGCATCTCCACTGCAGTCATATACCTTATATCTTTTGTCCCCTTTTCTAAATCACGCTCTCCTTTCCCCTTCCATCACCACCTTTCCTTGCCTTACCAGCTGTACTTAATTCTTTTCTAAGTCTATATTTTATCTCCTTCCAGTCACGATAATTCTTTCTTTCAACCTTGCAATCCCTCTTTATAGCTTTTTATATGTTTTCTCAATTCGTTCACCATTTCAAGTCTTTACCTATTTTTTTTTTCGAGAAAACTGGACTGCTTGTAGGTATGCGGAATTAAGTTAGCCATGAAGCTAACAAGGCAATTCTAGAAAGTTACTCTTAGAAGCCACCAAAATTGAAGTTAGGTAGTAAGATGTATTTACTGCAGTTTTTGTATCCCCATCAAGTATCAAATTTTTCCGTTGGTGCTCAATGTTTTTTTTTCTTTTTTTTAAATAGTCAGGGGACATATTTTATTCACTCCACCTACAGACAATTGTGTTCACGTTTAGGAGAAACTATTGGAACTGGAAGAGTTAAATATATCCTTCAACATCCTTTTCACTCAATGGCATCTCTCGTAAGCTAGATAAAATCGTCTTAAGGTAGCAAGAAAATATTTGAACATATTGGAGTGAAGAGATTATTTTAAGGAACTTTGTGGACAGACTCCTTTACCTAATTTTTTTCTTCCTGTAGAAAAACTGGGAGCCTAAAGACATTCACTTTTGCCACCATGATATATGCAACAAATCCCAAAATGTTCCATGGATTTCAACTCAGGATGCTTCCCCACCCGCTTGGCCTGTTCCCTGTCCCCCTGACCTACTAATTTCGAGGCTAACTTACGAGCCCTTCCTTCTTCCCTTCCTGAACGAGCCCGGTCCCCTGACAGCTCCATAACTCACGCTCAACCTTCCTTATCCTCCCTTACATTTGAACTCACTCTCGCCCTTCCTTACTCCGAATTATATATATGCTAACTCTCACCTCGTCTTTATCTGTCTTAATATTTACACTCATCTCTTCTTTCTCTGGATTTCATTTGAACTCATCTTACCTTTCCATATTCTGACTTACGTTACTCATTTCCATCCTTTCTGGCTCTGGCCTAGTCACTCTCACCCTTCGTCACTAATTTACATTTGCTTACATTTACCCTTCCTTATTTTGACGCACATGTACTCATTCCTGTCTTTCTTTTATTTTATTTACTTGATTGTTCCTTATCAGTTTTGCTTCCTTCTTCACTTTCTCCTTCCTCATTTCCACCTATTCGCCCTTCAAGTTTTACTCACTTCTCTTCGAACATTTCCTTAATCTCTTGCTTAACCATAAATACGCGCAATTTTCGTTCATTGATTTTATTCCACACGTTAGCCACTTTATTACGAGAACCTGCTTTATATAGTTATCATCCTTGTTCCATTCAGACGGTTTTATTCAGCTTTGGAGAGACTTTTTGACCAGGAGGGGTTAAATATTGCTTCCATGTACCTTTCTGCTACCAGCTTTCACCGTAAAGCCAAGAGCAATAGTTCTAAGGTAGGAGGATTAAAAAAATAAAATACGTCACCGGACTGAAGGAGTTAACCTGAGGCCTGCGTCCTTATTCCAGCCACAGTCCCCAAGTACATGTAGATTAACTATTCAGGACTATGGCATCTTTTTCTAAACATTGCCGATAACACAGGACTATCGGTAAGCGCGATAATGCCTACCATATAGTTCGTAATATGTTGGTATGGCTCATGTTCAAATGATGTCTCGTACATATACTAATTGTCTCTTGACAAGAGCGTTCCAGTCACCTGATAACTAAGCTGTCAATTAAGTAAAGAATGGGAAACTGGCAGCTAGATATTAAGTGAACTGAATGCTGATCGATGAAAGTAAGTCTTGAAGTTAGTGGAAGTCATCAACCCCAGGGCAGTAAAACTCCAGGGAAAAAATATACCAGTGAACAGCAAAGGTGGAGTCAAATGAAATGCGTAACAGATGCATAAGGTTAGTACCAAAAGATACTAACTGGGTGTGGCCACGCTAGGATTCCAAGTGGAAGTTTCATATGATCCGTGTCGTGTACAAAGGATTCTTTGTTATCGCCCGCCTTTAGAAGGCGGAGCGATAATGTTTTTGCCTGCTTTTATGTGTGTGTGTGTGTGTGTGTGTGTGTGTGTGTGTGTGTGTGTGTGTGTGTGTGTGTGTGTGTGTGTGTGTGTGTGCGTATCTGTTTCCATTTTATCTCATGAACGGCTTGAGCTATCAACATGAAACATTCAGATTATCAAGATATGGCCAAAACCCTGGACGAATTCGAAAATGGGCATTCGGGGTCAAGGTCAAGGTCACCAAAATGGCTGCCAAAGGTCAACAAATTTTTATCGCCTGCCTTTAGCACCATTATATCTCACGAACGGCTTGAGCTATAACATGAAACCTTCAGGGTATCAAGATATGGCCAAAGTCTTGGACTTGGCCAACAGCATATTCTGGCAGGTGATCAGCATTCGGCTTCCGAACGCCTTTCTTTCATTATGATCTGATCTCATCTTTTGCAAACAGTGTTAGACTGTGTAATCATTTTATCGGGTGGTATATTGTGCAATTTAACCTTAACCATCAGCCTCACCTACACGCACACTCACACCCAAACCTACTCCTAGAACACCCCCACATCCCCACCTGTATGCACAGCATATCCTCTGCCACCACACTCTCACCAACACCCACACTCTCACCCACATTCACACTAACACTCATACCTCTTCTCAGACTCACAGCCACAACACGTGCACCGACATCCACGTCCACATCCACACACACCTACACAACAACACTCTTACCCATTCGCACACCCACGCCTACAGCCACACTTACATTTACATCACTTCCATATCCATAAGCCTCGTTCACAGTCACACAAACACCCTCAGCTTCACCCACATACACATTCTCACCAATACACACACGGTCACACACACATCCACAGTCACACCTACAGTCACATTCACACCCACACCCATAGCCACAGCCATACCCACATTTAACTCACATTCACATCCACATCTGTACACTCCCCCACGCCCACATTTACAACCATATCCACATACATTTCTGCATCCACATCCACATCTACAATGAAATCCTCATTTACACTTCCACAAACACCCTCAGCCTCACATATACCCACACTTACAGCCACACTTTCACTTACACCCGCATACGTATCGACATCCACATCCTCACCATCACCTGCACCAACACCCA
The DNA here is from genome assembly GCF_032717465.1 of Coenobita brevimanus. Lineage (NCBI taxonomy): Eukaryota > Metazoa > Arthropoda > Malacostraca > Decapoda > Coenobitidae > Coenobita > Coenobita brevimanus. The sequence goes on along the minus strand of NC_137008.1, from coordinate 14,801,798 downwards.
TACTCATTTCCACACCCACATTCACATCTACACTCTCACCTACACCCACTCCCTCACCCACACCCACAAACTACCCATCGCCTTTGCACACTATCTAATGAGGGAGTGACAAGCGCATATTTATTTTATTTTATTTTTTTATGTTATTTTGACAATTTCCCGTGAGCAGTTTGAAGATATGTTATGAGTGTACAAAACAGTATATCTTTAACTCTCATTGCAGTGATGTCAGTTTCATGCCTGTACTTTCGTAAATGAAACCGCTCTTTGTCTCTGTGGCTTTGGAGTTGACCTGAGCATCCTGACCCTTCTGACGTGGACACACCGTCACGTGGAGAGGATTCATTTGACACCCTAGCTGTAAAAAAACAGCTCATAACTACGGCCTGTAAACCGCGAATGAACGGACGGTAAACGGGAAACTCTCATCCTGGTTCAGCCGTGTAAGGTCCTAACTTCATTTCCGAGAGTAAAATGTAAGTACAGGGTTAAAGAAATATGAACCGCGTGGCAATTAAAGGCGCAGAATTTATGATAAGTGATGATGATTAAAGATATGCCAATAATGACGAGATCAAATTTGAAAGTGGACCAAATTCTAAAAAAAAAAAATAAGCAAAAGACCTAACAATGTACTGTATTTGTGATGACAGTAAATTGAATAAACGAAACATTTTTTTTTATTTTCTCATACAGGAGTGCTTTACGTTTTAAAAATATTAAAATGTTTCTATTAACGCTACATCGGAGGTGGTTTACAGTCTCCTGGTTTTTATTTTTGTTTTCCTGACAAAACATAGGGCACTTCGCCACGACACTTGCCCCATCATTGAGAAGCGACTTTTATTATATACGTTGCTTGTCTGTGCTGGTGTGTCAGTGTAACTCCAGAACAGAACACCTACTGAATGTAAGCCTAGTCTTTACAGAGTTGCTCATGTAGCTCACTGATATGTAGCCGTAGCTAGTTCTATACGTTTTGTCCGCCGTTGGGCCTCCGTGGATGGGATGTGTTTGTCATGTAACTGTTTGGTTGCACGAAATTGGCCTTAAAGTTCAAGTTGCGTCTTCCTCATTTGCTTGTCTTGTTTCTCTCTTATGACGTGTATATACCCCTTCACATTATCCCTTTGGTTTACGCATCAGTGTCCGATGGAATCAAATGCAGTAATATATTGTATTCTACATATTATAGGTACGGAAGAATATGGATTCCACACAACGAAAACTTTACTGGATATTTTGGAGAATTTTTGGTTTGGGACTTCAAAATACATCAAGATTTTCCCAGTCTTGTTTGAACTAGCGACACAGATACTGTATTTACAAAACCAGAATTGTCAACTGTATTTTGGGCAACCTTTCATTATATTTTCAAACTATAAACAATATAACGTAAAAATAAGTAGCATCGGATGTTTTAACACTTGTATGTTTAAATGAGAATATTTATTGAACAAAGACCCCCATATGCCCATTAAAACTCATCTTCCCTCTGTGTACCATCTGATAAAACAGAATGAAGCACTCAGAGAATGCAACACCCAAGCCTGTCATCTGGTCTGACGGCCGAATATTTGAATTTGCCCTGTAACCCTGACCATCATCTGAATACTCTCAACACCTATACACTTCACTCTCGCCCTGACAACTTGGGTTCAAATCAGATGGAAACTGTCTGACCTTTGACATTTTCCTCCTTGTCACCTTCACCTTCGACTGATGGTTCTCAAAAATAAAACTTCCTTATTTTTGGTTTAATTTAAGCACTTCGGCTACATCGAATAAAAACTGTTTCAATTGACCTCACCTTGTGACACCGACCTTGACCTTTGACTGACTGAAAAAAAAAAAAAAAAGTCTACTTGGCACACCTTCAACCCTTCCACCAAATAGGACTAAAATCTGATTAAAACTGTTAGTTATTTTGTCTCTCTCTCTCTCTCTCTCTCTCTCTCTCTCTCTCTCTCTTTCTCTCTCTCTCTCTCTCTCACACACACACACACACCGCTCAGAACATAACGCACTATCGTTCCGCAAGCGCAGGCGTGAATAAATGTACACAGCAGTGGTTTCATCGAAGGATTATAAAGGGGATGTTGTGTGGGAGGGGGTAAGTGTGGGATTAAATACCAGATGGACAAAATTTTTCTAACTGACACCCACTAAAGTCCATGAACTCTTGTCAGCTGGATGACATTTCTCTGTATATTCTTGACAACTCTAGACAAGTCTATTTGTCTATCTGTTTATCTATCTGTCTGAGCCAGAAACTAACACTGGCCATAATCAGACTGATTCATTTATTTGTATGTAACGGTTTGTTTCTCTGTTAGACTAATTATTGCTTACCCGAATCTTTCCATTCGGCAAGCATGTTGGTCAGTTCCGTATGTTTGTTGCTTGCCGGAATCTTTTGATTTGGCGGCCATGATGATCAGTTCCAAATGATTGTTGCTTGTCGGAATTGACAGATTCGGCAAGCATGTTGGTCAGTTCTGTATGGTTGTCTGTCTGTCTGTCTACATGTCATAATTTTGGGCCATTCATTCTAAAGAAAAAAATCAGAAGGTTGATATCGATAAATCCTGGAAGGCTATATTTTTCATCACAATCGGTCCAAGGCCCTGGGCTGGGTGGGGGTTGAAACCCCTCAATGGCCGTGGGTCCGGAAATCGTCGGGACCCAGTGGCTGGCTCAAGCACCAGTTTCTCAGATTTCGAAAATCATTTTTTTTTTCTTACCAGACTAATGAGAAACGACTGATGCACCTGGCAATGCAATATCTGGTTTCCTAAACCCATCATGTGCTTTGCAATGAAGCGCGAAAAAATTTCGCCAAATGACTTCCAACACACCTGTGAAAACTAAGCAGACACAGTCGGCTCCATCCAGCAAGCACTCTGCCTATGGCAGTTTCATCTGATTGTTTGTCTGCAATCTGCGGGTCACAATATTGCGCCAATCGCTCTGTAAAAAGAAATAATAATAAATAATCAGAAGGTAGATACCCATTAACTCTGGAAGCCCATTGTTTTTCATCAAAATCGGTCAAAGGCCCTGGGCTGGGGGAGGGGTTGAATCCCTGTGTTTAACATGGGTCAAATTTTCACAAATTCATATCTCCGTCAATTCTCATCGGATCTTTATGAAATTTTATAGACATATAGAGGATGGTAATGTCTAACGTCAGACTCAATCGGATACATCTGGCAAGTGCTCTGCCTGTGGCAGTTTCATTTACCAGTTAGTCAGTCCAGCTTTTCATATGTCAGTCATTGAATGAATCCACCAGTCTGTGTCATCTTTAAGGTCTGTTACATTTCATTGCCCATTTAGCAGACACTCATGGATAATATACGAAAAATGGTAAAGGATACTTGGCAGCATCTCCTTCCTAGGGAATTCTTGTGCATTTAAAACAGTAACATTTTCCTGCATGTTAATATTAATACGAACATAGTTTGTGTTAATAACGAAGAAGAGGATACTGAGAAGTAGGAGGTATCACGAAACTCTCGGACTCACGTAATATGCGACCCTAATTGTCAAAAAAAAAAAAAAAATGGGAAGTTGCTAATAAGTATATCAATAATGAAAACATGTCTAACGCAAATGTGTGAAATGTGTGATGTTTACGAGAGAGAGAGAGAGAGAGAGAGAGAGAGAGAGAGAGAGAGAGAGAGAGAGGGGGACTATTTTAGATTCGTCTGTATATCTACCGTTACGTGTAAATGAATTTTATTTTATTTATTTATTTTTTTTTTTTTGGCATTTCACCAAAATTACATCATATTTGAATTATTCTGCCCACTCACAGAAGGTTCTATTCACCTTAGAAACAGGAACTTTTTTTTTTTTTTTCTTTTTTTTTTTTTTAAACTGAGGAGCACTCATTCAACTTTCAATAACCTTTTCAATCAGAGAGGTGTTTCCTGAGTTTAATAATTATCATTTGATATATGCATAAAAAGAATTCTGTTACTGTGCTAAATGAGTTACATGGTTCTTCCTTCTTCTTATTTTTTTTGTCACCTGTTTTGTCAAGAGCAATGTTATATAGAGAACCAATCAAAGGAAAATCTTAAAACCTTTGCATCTCAGATAAATCCAGGATTTTCTTCTTCCAAGACTTAATGACGCCTCAGGTGAACAGTTAATAAAAGAATGGATACGGAAAAGAGAAAAAGAAGGGGGTAGAGAAGAAAGGGGTACAGACCGAAGAAAGAAGGGGGTAGAGAAGAGAGGGGTACAGACCGAGGAAAGAAGGGGGTAGAGAAGAGAGGGGTACAGACCGAGGAAAGAAGGGGGTAGAGAAGAGAGGGGTACAGACCGAGGAAAGAAGGGGGTAGAGAAGAGAGGGGTACAGACCGAAGAAAGAAGGGGGTAGTGAAGAGAGGGGTACAGACCGAAGAAAGAAGGGGGTAGAGAAGAGAGGGGTACAGACCGAAGAAAGAAGGGGGTAGAGAAGAGAGGGGTGCAGACCGAGGAAAGAAGGGGGTAGAGAAGAGAGGGGTACAGACCGAGGAAAGAAGGGGGTAGAGAAGAGAGGGGTACAGACCGAGGGAAGAAGGGGGTAGAGAAGAGAGGGGTACAGACCGAAGAAAGAAGGGGGTAGAGAAGAGAGGGGTACAGACCGAGGGAAGAAGGGGGTAGAGAAGAGAGGGGTACAGACCGAGGGAAGAAGGGGGTAGAGAAGAGAGGGGTACAGACCGAGGGAAGAAGGGGGTAGTAAAGAGAGGGGGTGCAGAAAGTAAAGTGGGTAGAAAAAAAAAGGCGAAAAAAGAAGTAGAGAGGAAAGAAGAGGACGAGCAAGGAGACGAGGGAAGGTGTAGAAAAAAGGAGACGTAAGAAGGAGAAGCGGAGGCGGTAGAAGAAGTAGGTGAAGGGGACAAAAGAAGGGACAGAAAGCCGAGATGGAAGATTGGGTGTGGGGAAGCAAAGAAAAGAATGGGTAGAAAAATGTCGAAAGTGGGGTAGAGAAAGGAAACTGAATAAAGAACAGAGAAAGAGGAAAGAAGAAAATGCAGACTATAATTCATTTGATTACAACGCATCGCCAGGGGATCCCACCGAGATAAAAATTGCAAGAAAGGAGGAGAAAATGTGTTTGCTCATTTTGATACTCTCTCTCTCTCTCTAACTTTTTCCCTATTAAGTTGGCATGAAGTTAGAGAAAAGTTTCATGTTAAAGTTCCATTACTACTATTGCACTTAAAGCTGTTCATTCAGGTTTCGTAATTTATAGTACCAGGCGTAAGAAAAACTTTTGGAATATATCTCAGACTTAAAGTGAGAAGTGTCTGTAAATAGATTATTGAATTTATACTTAGCAATGAGGAACAGTGTAGGATACGAAGAAAAGCTCTTAAGTAAATATCAGAGGACTTCAACACACTATAGGAATAACAAGACTAGACAAAGAACCAAGAGGAAAAAAAAAAAAAAGGAAAATGGCTAATGAAGAGCAGAAAGGAGAGGCAAAAACCGAGGGAGGATTATTGGAGGAAAAGAATTGGGGATAGAAGAAGGAAGAGGAAGGAAACAAAACAAAAAAAAGTAATCATGAACGTAAATGAGAAGGCATGGCAAATTGGCAGAAGTAAGAAGAAAAATTTTCAGAGAGAGAGAGAGAGAGAGAGAGAGCGCGGAAAACAAAGGAACCCCGTGATTAGTTAACCGCACCAGTACACTCGCAGCTGGAGAGAGTATACTAAACTTCCAACTTCGGTTCAGACTCACAATCAGGATTCCTTGCTGAGGAAAACACACAGCTCTTTCAAGGGAGAATCACAGGCAACTTTTAATCCAATGATTCCAGGGGTCTCTTTTTCACCTTAACTGTATGCAGCTTGGGAGATATCTTTCAAACTGGAGGACATAAGTATAGATTTCATTAACCCTTGTAACAGTATCGATATATTTTTTTTTTTTTTAGTGGAACAAAATAATTTTGGGGAAACAATAAAAAAACACACAGCTGGAATAAAGAGGTTAAAAAGAGAAAGAATATTGTATACCATTTATTACACCTGAATGCAAGTAACTTGTAAGCAAACCCTTAATTTATAGTAGTTTTTTTTTCTTATGTGTTCGACTCTGGGCATGGGCTTCGCAGCCTGTTCCCAAGGTCCAGTAGTCCTCCTACATTCCATACACCACTACATGTCACCACTTCGGCGTTAACACCCACCGTCCGTACTGAATTCATGCTAGGGCTGTCTCATACAGGAATGGTGTATTGGTATTAGCGGGTGTATTTTTACGACATGTCGGCGGGCCTTGTGGTAGAACGGTAAAGTCTGCTTTTGATGAATTTGAAATCCTTAAACCGTTCCCTGCCCCAGCGGGGATTTGAACCGGGGTCCGGTAGGACTGCAGGCCACCTCTCTACGGACTGAGCCACCACCTTCCCCAATATTTTTATATCCTTGTGATGATACTTTAAAAAATATTTCGACAGTATTTCTTATATAAAGCAAAAAGGGACGAGGTAGAACTGCCAGATACGAGTATTTCTGATTATCTATCATACGTGTAAACAAGGGCACACCCGCGCCCCAAAACTGGTCTAAGGGTTGAATATGGGACTCTTTCCTGTGCCCGCGACCTTTCACAGGCTGCACTGTAATTGGAATTATTTCTTTCTTGCTCAACCCATGATCTTTCCATCAGGTTTGATTCAAAGAAGATAAAAAATTTGAGTTAACTTTGCCCAGTGAACTTGATCTTTGATCTCTCACTTTGACGGTGACCTGATAACGATTGTTCTCATTTCTTTATCCTTGTCTTACCTGAACCCTCCCATAAAGTTTGGGCCAAACTCTGAAAAAAAAAAATGTAAATCGACTTTTCTCATGACCTTGACGTTGACCTATTATTCTAAAAAAAAAAAAAAAAAAATACAATAGAGCACCATCTTGGGTGATCCTCTACCTATCCACTGTTTTGACTGAAATAAGATTAAAACTGTTCGCACGCGGATGCGCTGTCGAAGATTCATCTTGCCCTTTGCCCTTTACCTTTGACTGATTGTTCTCACATTTGATTTCTTTGTTCTTGCTTGACTCTTGATTCTTCCACCAGGTATGGCTGACATCCGATCAACACTGTATGAGTTGACCTTACTCCGTGACCTTGGCCTTTGACCATTTCCTGTAACCTGGACATTTGACTGTTTTCAAAATCGAAACCCTCAGTCCTGACCACACTCAAAACACTTGGGTTAATTTTCGTGGAAATCAGATGGACATTGTTTAAGTTAATTTTCCCACGTGACCTTGACCTTTGACCTCTCGTTAAAAAAGCTGAAACAAAAACAAGGTCAACCCACTGGATAATCCGGCAAGTTCGGTAGTACAGTATTTAGAGCACAGCTGTACAAGTAATGTTTCTCACACACAGACACGCACCTGGAATTTGACGATGCCCAGTGTCCTTGAGCTTTGATATACTGTTTTCTAAATTAAATCCTTTTGTTCATACCTGTCATCCCTTCTCCCAAGATTGATTTAAAGTGAATAAAAACTGCTCAATTTCACTTTATCAGGTCATACTTTGACCTAGCTTTCATACCTTGGCCTTTGACTTATAGTTAAAAAACAATAGGTTTACTCACGGCCTGAATCTCAACCACCCGTCAAGGTTGGTTTAAAAAATAAAAAAAAACTGAGTTATTAATCTTAATACACACACACACACACACACACACACACACACACACACACACACACACACACACACACACACACACACACACACACACACACACACACACACACACACACACACACACACACACACACACACCAGTCAAAGCATAACACTCACTCTCGCAATGCAAACTAGAGTGTAACTAGCTCATCAACCCGTCTCCAGCTACGTCCCCTACATGTCAACCTCCCACCCACACAATTTCCCTCTGAGACCTGTTCCTGAATTTTCAAATGTTTCTCTTATGGATCAATTTTTCCTCATTGGATTTCTTTTCCTGGTGGACCTATTTATCCAATGAAACTATTTTTCCAAGGGTCACATTTTTCCAGTGGACTCAATTTTGCTCACAGACATAATAATATGGACCTTATTTTTCCGTGGACCTACTTTTCACACGGATCTATTTTCGCCATGGAGCTCATTTCCCTCATGAAAACATTTTCTCCCCATCATGAAGGACTGAATTAGAACATTATCCTATTTTCTCCCAGGGACCTGTTTTCCCCATGGACTTACTTTTATCTATTCATTGTTATTTTCCTTTTTCCAAATGTAACTCTTCCTACCATGGGCATTTTTATACCATAGACCTGAGCCCTATAGACCTAATCTACTACCACCTGTCCACCCATCTATGCACCTTTCCCACCCATCCACCCCTCTCCCACTTATCTACCCACCACACATCTACCCCAACCATTCATCACCCACTCCAACCATCTTTCCTGCCAACCTTCCATCTATCCCATCCACTCATATCACCCATCTTACCCACTCACCCATTCCCCTCATCTTATCCACTCACCTTACCCAATCCACTCATCGTGCGTGCTAACATCCCTGACCACCCCTTCCACCACAATCACCCTCCTCATCCTGCCCACCCTACCCACCCACTTCATCAACCCCTCTCACTCTGCCAACCCAACCCACCCACCCACTACACCTATCCTGCCTCTCCACCCATCTCATCCAGCTACCCAACAGCCTAAACATTCGGCCACCAGGCTCTGCTAGGATGCCTTGCAAGTTATAATACACACGAACACACTTAGAAAGAGGCACAGCTGCTTTTATAGTATAGATAATGGTAGACTGGGGTTTGACCTTTTGATGTCGTTTTCATGATCGACACGTAGGGTACACTCAAAGAATGCATCAACAGCGTCCACTAACTGATCTAAGGGGCGATAATTTGACATTGTCCTCTGACCTTTCCCTTCGCCAGATAATTCTCAAAATCAAACTACTTCATTCTTGCCTAACCCTTAATGGCTCCATTTCAGGCCAAAACTGTATGAGTTGACTTGGACCACTGACCTCGACTTTCAACATTTTCCTGTGTCCTTGGCCTTTTAATTATCATTCTCAAAATCAAGTATCATTATCCTTATTTTAACATGAACCCTTCCACAAAGTTATGCCAACATCAGATAAATAATTTTTGCCTTGTGACCTTCACCTTTGATTTATTGTTGTAGAAAACAATAGGCCAACTTCTTGGGTGACTTTCATTAGTCTGATCCAAATCATATTAAATATCATTTACTGATTTTTTTCAGATACATAGGTTGCACTGTGACCCAGCCTTGTGACTTCGATTTTTCATTGATTTTTCTCTAAAGTAACACCCCTCATTTTGGTATGACCCTTAACCCTTCCACCAAGCTAGATTCACATCAAATATAAACTGAGTTGACCTTTTGTAGTGTCCTTGAACTTCGACTAGTTGTTCTCAAATTCGAATCTTATTATTCTTGCCGAATCATAAGCCCTTCCACAAAGTTTGCTCGAAACTAGATAAAAACTTATGGCCAGCTTCATGTTGCCCAAATTGTTAGTCGCATTTTTCATTCCTTTATGTTTAATTGTGGCAGGCACTTATACCCTTCAGAATTAACAGATTATGACCGAACCTGGATACAACGACTAGCCTATGATCTAGTTGTGTCTGCAAGGTTTTGGTTGTTAGGCAACTACTCGTTGCCTTGCAACAGCCGAAAACCAGTGTATCACCCCCTCTCGTATCCCCAGTTAGGAGTAAACCAGAGATCTTGAATGGTGTATAACGGAGGTTTATTGAGAGAAGAACTCCACAGGTCCAACCTGCTCGGTGTTCGCCCCTCCACTGCCCGAGGGCAGAGAGAGAGCAGAGCCGGCTGCTTGCGTTTGCAATTTATGAAAAAAGTGGTTTAAAACATTATGAATGTATGGCTATATAGTATGGTTAGGGTTATATAGTAAGGTTACAAAAACGTAGTAGTCACAATAACATAGTATGGTTACAATACTCCCCCGTTTAATTAAAGTGGTGTCGCCTGACACAATGAGACATTATAATACAGAGGGTTTATTTATTTAACTATTGGGGTGGGGTCAGTTTTACTAGGTACATAAGTACTTGGCGTGATAATGATTATAAGGTACAGTAGAATTATCCAACAGAAGTTGTAGGAAGTAAAAGAAATACAGTATATACAATACGTAGCCATGTGAATTAAGTAAGAAATCTTGTACTGTAATATGTAAATTGAATAATAATAAGTATACAGTGGATATATATATATATATATATATATATATATATATATATATATATATATATATATATATATATATATATATATATATATATATATATATATATATATATATTTTATATATAAAACAGTATTTTTAGAAATTATATAGTTCAGCACTTATCACACAATAGTGAATTCCATTGTACACAGCTATAATAATAAAAGAATACAAGGCATACTGATATTTCAATGGTGGAGCACACAAGTATTGTCTGGATAAAGTCCATTATATATAGAGATGTTGTCCTTTTCTTTTCCTTATGTCTTTCTCTTGTCTCTCTCTTGTCATTTATTTGTTTGTTTCAATAATTTCACAGTCACCTATTGTTCCTCGTGATTATTACACTTTTAGTACTGTTCAAATTATTTTCTATTTGTTTTTCTGTGCTACTAGTGTGATAAATGTCTGTGCTCTTGTTCTTTACTATTGTTCTTTTCTCACTGTATCTCATTAACTATTTCAGTGTAGTCAGTGTACTTTTTCACATGTTTTAATTCTTTTCTTTTTTTTTTGCCAATTTTCTGTCCACAGATGCAATCTGATTCATTTTGCACTGTTAGTCATTATATGTGAGGACACTAAGAACTGCAAGCTTCAACCTCCTGTGGAGGCCGAACTTTTCCTGTTGTGATTCTGATTTCGTGCAGTCTGCGTACCATCTTCCTGACACAACAATGCTCCGCACAGACTGTGAGAAAGAAACCCATGAAAGAGCTAGCCACTGCGGGAAACCCAAATATCGGGTGTACCCATGAACAGCTGAAGGCCAAGGCAAACTGATCCATAATGAAGTCACTCTCATTGAGAAATGTTAACATTCGCAAGTTGGCAGAGGTGATGGAAAGATTATCGAAAGGTAGGGAGGAAATATGGTAGGTGGGGGCGCTCACCATCCACTCACTCGATGTATTGCTGCTGTCGGGTGTCTGCCCTTTCCTCTCCTCCATCCTTCTTTCCTTCCATCCTCTTCTGTCTTCCTTTCCTTCATTCTTTCCTTATCCTTCTGCCTACGGGTAACTTTATACTCCCTCTTCTGTCTTTGCTTCCTTCATTCTTTCCTTTCCTTATGCCTGTGGGTGACTCTACACTGAGTGACAAGCCAAATGGTTTCCTGTACACCAGGAAACCATTTACTACGCTGGGTGGTAACCATATAACCAAATTTTGGCGCCTGGTGGTTTAGTGGGTAATTATTGTGCTCCAATCGGATTGAGCCGGTGAAGGTTTATATCCAAGGGATGGTTGGGGTTGATTGCTCATGTAATGCCACTCAGGGATGAGTGAGGCTGGTCACTCATCTTAAATGTCAGGACCAACTGCCTAGCCCCGGGCTCCTAAGCTCCTCATGGGGCATTGTAGGATTGAATGATGGATGGATGGTAGGGAGGAAGTCATGTTGATGGGTTGAAAGATGTTATACGTGTGATGGCGTACTGCCTGGTGGTAACGAGTGGCATAGGTGATGACAGACTCAGATTTAACTGTACAATAGTCAGGTGCTTTATAGAGACCACTAGCACGCACTGAATGAACAGAAGTTCCAGGACACATGATACTAACAGAGATGGGGACAGAGATGAAGTACTGGATGTGGTTCACATGGGCATGATGCACTAGAATTTTAGGAGCCGGAACAAAGGAACAGGCAGAGTGTACAGAATGGTTGCGAACCAAGGCAGACTCGCAGGGTGCAACGCTACTAGGGAAAATGGCCAGAAGGTGAGCAGCACAAATACAACGCGTAGGGGTAAGGAAAGAACATCTGGCGAGATCACTGGAGGAGGTGAAAACAATAGAAAGATGATCATGGGATAGGAGGAAATATTCTGAGAGAACAGGTGCTTGCAATAGGGAGTTATTGAAACAGAAAGGAACAGGAATAATTTGGAAGAGGCTGAAGGTGATGGTAGAATGAAGAAGAATATGAACTACGATGTCCTTAGCGAGGACGGTGACCTCAAGTACTGGATAGTAGAATTCTAGAGAGGAGAATGAAAGCACTGGAGACAAGTCAGATGTAGAGTGAGCCCATTCTAATACAGAGCGAAGAGCAAAGACAGGTACTACGTCAGCACTGACACGACCATAGACAGCATCGACTAGAATACGAACTAAGGTAGAGACTTGCGAGAGAAGAGAGTCAGTGGATAGTTGAAGGTTATCCATATGGAGTTTAACATAGAGGAGCTCAGAAACAATGTTAATTTTAGAAATTTGCCGCTTCAGAATTCCTGTGAAGTTATTTAGAGTGTAAATAACCTCATTTAGGTGGGCTGTGATCTGCAACATAGTGTGTTGTACCTTTATTACCATGTTTTGAGACTCAAGGCCATTGGCTAAGTAAGCTAGGTAGGATTTGAAACCAGAGAGGTCACGAGCTGTTGCAGCTCCAAATAAGCCACTGAGAATTTCACCTCCAAAGTCAAACAGATCTCGCTTCACACGTGACCGACATACAGGTGTCCGACTGGAAAATGTGTCATTTAGTTGAGAGAACTTGTCCTTGATATACTCCAGTTGCCAAGAAACTGGTACATAAAGAGGGTACCAAAACTGATCTGGGTTGTGTTTCCATACAATGATCGATAGTTGAGTCTGGATTTCATCCAATTGGCGTGCGTAGTGAGGCAGGGCGATGGCTACGTCGGCCATGGGCTCAAGATCGTAGCACAGGGAGACTACATCCTCAAGCACCATTACCTTGCCTCCTGAGCCGACCAAGGCCCTGGGATGTACTCCACCATCGTCCTCACCCAACCCGGACCCTATTAGGGTCAGCACTGCCTTCAGGTAGACCGTAAATATCTTACCTAGAAAATAAGTTCGAATTAATGGGAGAGGTCATGAAGAGGTTTATGTGCAGAACGCAACCTTGATGGATAATCATTGGTTAAAGAAGGGGGAGATGTGGGTGAAAAATGTTCAGACTGAGGAATAGTTGGAGAAGAAGAAGTACCAGTAGGTTGTGCAAGTGACTCTTCCAATACCAGGCCTCGCGGTGCATGCTTAAGATCGTTCGCATACACCCACTTGGTATCTCTAGTTGACAATTCTTGTATTTCAGACTTGTTACCCTGTTGAGTTATCACACGGTGGGGGCCTGTAAATTGTCATCCAGTTTAGAGATGCGCATAAATGAACAGGCAAATACTAGATTTCCAATACTGATACTGACAGGTGAGGTGGACTTATGATGGCATTGCAACATGCTCTCCTGAGATGAAGCCAGATTTGCTTTTACATATTGATGGATTTGCTGGAAATATGTCATTTTGACCTTCACATAGTCATCCATATTATAGATGGGATCAGGCCTTAAGGACAAGATGGAATAGGGGAGGTCTTTATCGAACCCATAAAAGACAAAGAGGGGAGATTCGCCACTGGATGCATTGACGGAACTATTTATAGAGGCTGCAACTTGGGGTATCCATTCATCCCTGGACGCACTATGTGATCTTAGATATCTTAGACACTCCAAAACTTTTCAGTTATGGCACTTTGAGGCCATTTGAAGCGGGATGGTTAGGGACAACATTGCATTTGTTGACTTTGTACTGTTTACAAATTTCATCCAGGTGACTGTTGTTAAACTCTGTGCTATTATCCGTAATAATTGTAGTTGGTGGAGCGAATGGGCAAATTACCTGGTCTATGAAGGCACGCGCCACACTCTTCGTGGTCTTATCTGAGTGAAGCACCAGGACACAGTAGCGTGAGAAGTGTTCTACTGCTACAAATAAATACTCAGCTCCAGATTCTGTAAGAGATTGAATATTTAAGAAGGTCAATAGAGATAGTTTCCCACGGGCGTGATGGAATTGGGTATTGCAAGAGCGGTGCAGGTGACCTGGTTGATCCTTTGTGGTGGTAACAAGAAATACAAGGGTCATAGTTTACGTTAATGTCTCGACGCATAGTTGGCCAATAGTATCCGAGACGTGATTGTCTCAAACATCGATCTTTACTCGGATGAGATGCACGAGGAGTGTCATGGACGATTTGAAGTACCACAGGTATTAGGTCAGTAGGGACAATGTGTTGGTGTACTTCCCTATTGGGTAAATCCTTTCCTGTAAGTAATGTTTTCCTGTATACGATACCATCTCTTAGCGTGAACCCATCAACTGGCACTGGCAGAGTAGGTAAGGTCTAATTATCTCCCGATTCTAGGAAATAAATTACCTAGGACCATACAGGGTCCTTGCACTGACAATTTTGATCAACCTTGGCTGTTAATGATTTTGCTTGGCTGGTATGATGTGACTGCCGCTGCTACATGGCGTGAAAGTGCGTCTGCGACAACATTCGATTTCCCTGGAACATACTGAAAAGTTGGATTAAAATCCTGGATGGTGTCTGACCATCTAGCTAGCCTACCTGTAAAGTTCCATCCCTTGAACAAATTACACAGAGGGAGATGGTCTGTCTGGATATGCACTGGGTAACCATATACTGTATCTCTGAAATGTTTCAGGGAACAGACCACTGCTAGGGCTTTGAAATCAGTAACGCTGTAATTACGTTCAGCAGGGTTGAAGGAGCGACTAGCATATGCTATTACACGATTCCTTGATGCCTGATCTAGTTGCATCAAAACCGCACCAAGTCCTGCGCCTGACACATCCGTGCACAGAGGAAAGGGTTTTGTATAATCAGGGAAAGCCAAAACTGGGACATTTACAAGGGCTATTTTTAGTGCTTCGAAGGTTTGTGACTGATCTTTACTCCACAGGAATGGCGCTTTTTTTTTTTTTTTTTTTTTTTTTTGTAACTGAGTCAGAGGAGAGGTGATTTGTTGAAATCCTTTAATAAATTGTCGGTAGTAACCACACAGCCCCAGAAAACTCTTTACATCATCTGTACTGGTAGGTTCTGGGAAGTTGATGACTGCCTTGATCTTATCTTCAGTGGTATGAATACCATCAGCATCAACTACATGCCCTAGGAATTAAATTTTCTTTTTTAGGAAGTCACACTTACTGAGGTCAATCTTCAGACCTGCCCTCTCAAGGCGCTCAGAAACTTGTTGAAGCTTAGCAAAATGTTCAAAGATAGATTTGATCCCTACAATTATGCACTGCAGTCAGCAGTACTGACTTGAAGAACACCCACGTGTGCAGTACCAATTAGCAGTGACCTTAAATTCTCCAAACATGACACTGAATTAGTGAAAAAACATAGAAGCTACAAGCTAATATGCGAAAGTCAGCCCACATACAGAAATAAGAATGAAGTCCAGTCCTCTCTTTGTACACTTGTCTTGTACACTCTGAAACCATAATCTCTAGCCCACCTGGGTCGGTGCCGGAGGTTAGTACAGCGACCTTTCTGGACGGCGGCCCACTCAAACTATCACGACGTAACACACGCACGAACACACACAGTCCTTATGAACCATTCGAGGTTTCGCTCTGAGTGTGTCGTATGTTTAATCATCCTGTGTGTCTAATGTTAAGCAGTCATAGTATGGCTATATAGGTGTCATTATGTATAAGAACTGTATGTGGCATTGTCTACTCATTAAATAGGGACACGAAGAAAAATTAATGTAAGTTGTAGTTACGAAAGTAAGAATGGAAAATATAGACTTCCAAACCACCCAGTGATTCGATTCAATGTATTCAGCGTTTGTGTGTGTGTGTGTGTGTGTGTGTGTGTGTGTGTGTGTGTGTGTGTGTGTGTGTGTGTGTGTGTGTGTGTGTGTGTGTGTGTGTACTGTATTGGTATCATCAGGCATCAACCCTAAAACAGAAGGTTATTATATACGGTAATTAGTTCATATACGAGACAATTCAGACAAGCTGGTCTGAGCATAGTGCCAGATCACGATGCTTCCACCACACCCCATCTATATCTTTTATTTCCCCTTCATTCGTGTAACTACGTATATGAAAGACCGTATTTAATTAACCATATATTTAATCAAACTTAACATGCACGTCAATCAGTCACTCCTCATTTGACACACTTATAGCGTAATACTTTGACCATCCCACCTGGGCATACGGAGGCCCACGGTAACTCCCACGGGCAGTCTGACCACAAAGGGCAGCAGAGCGATCATCACTCTCAAGTGCCGCTCACATAACAAGGGAAACAGGAGTTCAGTGTCACCCGATAACTACCACGAGGCGAATACGGGAGACTGGCAGTCAATGTTTCATCCCAGAATGTAAGGAAACCTTAACAGAGAAGGAAGCATGGGAAAGGTTTGCTGAGGTGTATGCGGATGTGGGATTCGATATTTGGAGGTCCGTCATTTTCACCGATGAGAAATGTTCACATCTGTCGCAGCAGTCGGGCGCCAGTGTCGGCAATTACATAATACAAGATATGACTGAAGACACATCCATGAGACATCGACAAGCTGTCGTGTAACAACCTCCATGCATGGATGGATGTGGTGGTGAGGTGTTGTTGAACATACTGCAGAGCAGTATATCAAAATTCTAGAGATATCCTTTTTTCCATTGGTGCGAGCATATCCCATCCCAGACTCACAGTTTATTTACATGGTGCAAGACCGCAGTCCAATACCTACAATCCGGGCAGTCAAGCGTTGGTTTCAGGTGCACTCACAAATTATTCTATTGGACTGGCCCTCTAATGGGGTCGATTGTAATCCAACGGAAAATCTTTGGACGCATATGGTTGCTGAATGTGGTGTTGAGGAGAAAACGAGGGAGACAGTGAGGAGACACGCACATAACGTGTGGGAGGGAATAAGGAGGAGGCAGAACATCTGCACCAATCTACATTTGCAGCATATCTCTTGTCGCGGCAAGACCTCCCGGCGGGACCAGCTCTCCGCAGCAGCCACATCAGCCGAGGGACGGGACCGTCGTTCCTATCTGAGGGAGTGTCCTGATCTGCCCACCAGGAGGTCGAGGCTCCTCCGCCCTAGACTACCCGGCCGACGACCCTCCCTCTGCCACGACCTGGACCGAGGCTGTGCCATCTGTGACGACCAGGACCGGGCCTCCCCTTTCACGCTTCCACCTGCTGCTGCTGGAGAGCTGGGCGAGTCTATTTTGCCCTCTCTACCAGGGGCAAGGAGGTTGAGAGCAGCGTCGGGGCTTTTCCACCTGAGCTCGTCAGCGCCTCCTCCATCGGCGCCGCGCTGTCTACCCTGCTCTAGTCCTGGCCAGCCCTCTTTCGACCATCATGCTGCCGGTGTAGCGTTATGATTTGTCCCCCTGTCCGCCCCCTACGGCGCATGCGCGGGAGTTGTCAGAGGCCGCCACAAATATGCCATTTGTCCTCTGATCTCTGTAGGGGTAACATGATCAGAGCCTCTCGCCCTTTGCTTACAAACGGCAAATGGTCATTCCGGCTTCTCTTATCATTCGTCTCAAAGCTTTCTCGGGTAGATTCCGCCCTTAAATTAAATTAGGTTAGGCGGAAAGCAGTAAAAATTCGAATTTCTAAGGTATGAATGAGTTAGGTTGGATAAACACAGATATAATTAATTACCTGGGGACGAGTTATCTAATCTGTTAGGCGTGAGGATTGCCTTAGCTTTGTATCTTTACAGGAATGAGTCAAGCTCGTACTGTCCCGTGTATTAAACCATTTTTATCATACATATCCTGGAAATTATAAATAGCTTTGGCACACACTACCTCATTCGGTTGTGCATTCCACTGATCTATCTATCTATTGCCAGACACCATAATCCCGTAGGGGGTGGCCATTTGACTCTGAGTTATTTGTTTTACAGGGAGGGGCACTAACCCTCCACCAACCCATTTGTTGAAACGTAGGGAGCACGTATGGTTTGGTCAATTGTCCTATTAGGGAAACTGAATTTCCTTACATCTTTATCACCTCTCTTTTTATGCTGTATTTTGCAATGTCCTCTTGCTGATGCTTCACACATATGATATATATTCATTTACGTCTATTTTCTGTTCCCCTGATATGCATTTATGTAGCATAATCATGTCTCCTCCTCCTCTCCTGCAGCGTTGGTAAAGTCCGTCTTTCCAGTCTTTCTCAGTAACTTCAATCCCTTAAGCTTGGTACCCATCTTGTAGTGGCCCGTTGTACTTTTTCAATCTTATCTGTGTTTTTTGAGATGAGGATTCCAGACTACTGTGATGCATACTCCAGAGTTGGTCTGATGAATATCTTCCTCAGCATATCTTCATTTATATATGTGAATGCTATTCTCATATTAGCAAGCAATGTATACATGTTTCGTACCTTCTTACTGATGTGATCATCAGGAGATAGTCTGTTACTGATAATTACTCCTAGGTCCTTCTTTTCTGATGTGTGTAGGGTTGATCTTCCTAACTTATAATACCAATCTGGTCTTTTCTCACTTTTACCAAATTTTATTACATGACACTTATCCACATTAAATTCCATTTGCCATTTATTGCTCCATTCATGAAGCTGTTCAATTCCTCCTCTTGCAGCTCTTTGCAAGAATCTATGTTAGTAATTTTCTTTTGATTTTTGCATCATCTGCAAACATATTTAGATAGCTTCCGTTTCCAATATTACTATCTATGCCATTTATATATACTAAAAACATAATATACTAAAAACATAACTGAGCCCTGTGGAACTCCGCTGGTCATTTCCCTCCATGATGAGTAATTTCCCCTTAATATTGTTCTCATTTCCCTTTTCCTGAGAAAATCCTGCATCCAACAGTGGAGATTACCTTGGATACCTCCTTGATAGCACAGCTTCCATAAAAGTCTTTGGTGCGGTACTCTGTCAAATGCTTTTTAAAAATCTAAATAGATACTGTCCACCCATCCTTCTCTTTTCTGTAATGTTTCTCTAACTTTGTCATAATTGCTTAGAAGATTAGTAACACATGATTTTCCCTTCCTAAAACCGAACTGCCTCTCTTTTATGATACCATGTTCTAGATGGTTTACCCAAACTTCTCTTATCAGCTTTTCTAGTATCTTACAACACTGGTCAGTGATACTGGTCTGTAGCTGAGTAGTTCTCATTGTGTTAAATTTGACTAATGTACAGGTATTTGTAGACCTCACAGGTGGTTAAGAGGGATGAGTAAAAGACTCATGAATGGAATGGAATGGAATAATTTAAAAAAAAAAAAAAAAAAAAAAAGGAAAGCGAGCACCAAGCCACTCAATGACTAAGTTTCCCCCTGGGGAGGGGGGAATAGAATACCTCCTCAGTATCCCTGCTTGTCGTAAAAACCGTCTAAAAGGGGTACTTTAATCTTCATCCTTCCTCTTTTCCCCCTCTGCTTCTTGTACTTTATCTGTCCCACCTCTTTGCCCTATATTTTCACTTTAATACCCACCCAACTCCTATTGTAGTGCCATATAGTCATTGAGTGGCTTGGTGCTCGCTTTCCTTTTTTTTTTTTTTTTTTTTTATTTTTTTAATAATCCATTCCATTCAATGACTAAGTTATATGGCACTAACTTGGGTGGGTATTGAAAATATATGGCAGAGAGGTGGAACAGATAAAGAAGCAGAGGGGGAAAAGGGGAAGGATTTTAATCGGCTTTTACGACAAGCAGGGATACTGAGGAAGTATTCTATCCCCCCCTCCCCGAAGGGAAAGGATTCGTGAGATAACCATGACTGGGAGCTGGCTTAGAGTCCATTGATCGTACCCCTCTGGGGAGGGGGGACAGAATACTGTCTTAGTATCCCTGCTTGTGGCAAAAGGGGCACTTTAATCTCCATCCTTCCCCTCTTCCCACTCTGCTCCTGTACTTTATCTGTCTTACCTCTCTGCCTTACATTTTCACTTTAATACCCACCAAACCCTTTTCCATTATAGTGCCATGTAGTCATTGTTTTAGCTTGGTACTGGCGCTTATTATTCACCTCCGCTTGTACTTCATTTGTCTTATCTCTCAGCCTTATATTTTCACTTTAATAACCACCCAACCCCCTTCCACCTCAGTGCCATATTTTCATTGGCTTGGTGCTAACTTTTGCTTTTTTTTTTTATTTATTACTGTGTTCAATGCATTTCCACTGATAGTACAGTATATAAATATATCCTGTGCTACTGGACACGACAGGATTTATGTTACTGCACATGTGTGCAGATTTAAATAAACGATTGGTATTAAAATATGCCAATCAGTGATGTGTAATAATGTACCCAATGTGCTGAATAACCTAACTTAGGATTTTTTTTTTCCCATAACAACTAGTATCTGAAGTGATCTCAGTAACGTAACTGATAAGGGTTTTTACTTTATCATTATCCATTGAATCAGTAGAAGTGCTGTAACAGTGTGAACAGGAAACTTCACTAAGCATACCCTACTGGAGTGCATACTGTTTTCATAGTGTTTGGCGTTAAAAGCACTTTTCCAGAAATGAAATTTTGAGGCTAATTTTTATTTCACATTGAACTTGAACTATACTGGACTAGCCTAACACTCTTATGTGAGATTCCTCAAAACTAAAGGATGATGTAAGATTTCTCAAACTGAACGGATTGGATTGGATAATTAGAAAAAAAAGGAAAAGGAAAAGCTAGCACCAAGCCACTTATTGACTCTATGGCATTTAAAAGGGGTTGGGTGGGTATTAAAGTGAATATATAACGCAGAGAGGAAGCTATCTAAATATGTTTGCAGATGATGCAAAAATCAAAAGAAAATTACTAACATAGATTCTTGCAAAGAGCTGCAAGAGGAATTGAACAGCTTCATGAATGGAGCAATAAATGGCAAATGGAATTTAATGTGGATAGGTGTCATGTAATAAAATTTGGTAAAAGTGAGAAAAGACCAGATTGGTATTATAAGTTAGGAAGATCAACCCTACACACATCAGAAAAGAAGGACCTAGGAGTAATTATCAGTAACAGACTATCTCCTGATGATCACATCAGTGAGAAGGTACGAAACATGTATACATTGCTTGCTAATATGAGAATAGCATTCACATATATAAATGAAGATAAATTATGCTGAGGAAGATATTCATCAGACCAACTCTGGAGTATGCATCACAGTAGTCTGGAATCCTCATCTCAAAAAACACAGATAAGATTGAAAAGGTACAACGGGCCACTACAAGATGGGTACCAAGCTTAAGGGATTCAAGTTACTGAGAAAGACTGGAAAGACGGACTTTACCAACGCTGCAGGAGAGGAGGAGGAGACATGATTATGCTACATAAATGCATATCAGGGGAACAGAAAATAGACGTAAATGAATATATATCATATGTGTGAAGCATCAGCAAGAGGACATTGCAAAATACAGCATAAAAAGAGAGGTGATAAAGATGTAAGGAAATTCAGTTTCCCTAATAGGACAATTGATCAGTGGAATGCACAACCGAATGAGGTAGTGTGTGCCAAAACTATTTATAATTTCAAGGATATGTATGATAAAAATGGTTTAATACACG
>NC_137008.1:14765116-14775116 GCF_032717465.1 Coenobita brevimanus | reverse complement strand
AATGCCCAGAGTTCCTTCGTGGGGGAATTTGCTGGAAGGGAACTTAACGCAGAGCGGCCTGCCTGTCTGCTCATAGTCCTCCAGATGATAGGTCTGTTCCAACGCCCCCCCCCCAACCTACATTTACTGCAATTCTATTTCAAGACGATCTTATTCAGCTGGAATTATTATTGAAACGGGTTGGCTACATAGAGCTTTCATTAATGTCTTCACTGTGATGAAGTCTTCCGAGTTAAATAATTTGACGGTACCTAAGACAAAACTGTGAAAATTAGAACCGAAGAAAGAAAATTCGCCTAGAAGGTTAAGACAAAAAGAAAAAAAGAAAAAGAAATACTGTTAACTGCAGCATATAGGACAGAACGAGAGCATATTGATAGTATTCAGTTTCTCTGCCATTTGGCCACCACCGCCAGATTACCCAGAGGCTGACTCGAATGAATACCACTTGTTCTCACTTTCTGCTGAATCCTCTCCAAGTTGCGGGACTACTGCAGACGACTAGCCCTTCAGCACACGGTTAACTCAACAGCAAAGGGATTGTTTCAAGATGAGGAGAGAGCTAGTGTTATAACTTTTATTAAAATGCTCTCTCTCTCTCTCTCTCTCTCTCTCTCTCTCTCTCTCTCTCTCTCTCTCTCTCTCCCTCTCTCTCTCTCTCTCTCTCTCTCTCTCTCTCTCTCTCTCTCTCTCCATATTGCTGATCTCCCCTTCATTTTCTCATTTCTCGTTCTTTATGTTACGTCTCTCCCTTTACTTTCTGTGTGATCTTAATCAGCCCCCCTCCCCCCACCCCCCCTCTCTCTCTCTTGTATCACTTTCCATACATCATTCTCTTCAGCAGATTTGATACTTGAACATGAGAAAAGAAGATCCCGAAGTGATAACACGTTCGACAGAGAGAGGGAGAGAGAGAGAGAGAGAGAGAGAGAGAGAGAGAGAGAGAGAGACTCTGATACGAAGCAGAATAACGAAAAAAAAAAAGTGACTCACTATAGTTGACGATTGGCGTCTGAAAGAGGTAATGTTATAACAGATAAAGTGGCTGAATCGGTAGAGAGGCGACCTGCAGTCCTGATGGACCCAGGTTCGAATCCCGGCTGGGGCAGGGAACAGTTTAAGGATTTGAATCTTATAAAAGCAGAGTTTCCCGATCTACCAGATGACCCGCCGACATATTGTAAAAGTACCCCCGCTAATACCAATACACCAGTCCTGTATGCGGCAGCCCTAGCATGTATTCAATATAGACTGTGGGTGTTAGCGCCGAAGTGGTGACATGTGGAGGTGTAGGAGGACTACTGGGCCTTGGGATAGGCTGCTGCCCCCGAGATACAGGCTCTGACGCCTTTGCTCAGAGTCGGACACATAAAAAAAAAAAAAAAAAAAAAAGATGAAGAGCAGAGAACATGAGATTTGAGGGGAGCAAGACAAAAATGGCAAGGAAAGGGCAAACAACAGTAAAGCAAGAAGACATAATTAACTTGGACAACACAAGCGTCCACCCACTGGTTTAAGGGACGAGTATTTGTCGTTGCCCTGTGATCTTGACCTTCGGGAGATTAGCTTAGAGATCAGATTACTTGATACTTGCCTAACCCTTAACTATTACACCAAATTTGGCTTAAGTCAGATCAGAACTGTTATCTGATTTTGCCCAGTGACCTTGACCTTTCCTCTCGTTACGTTGATTTTTTTTTTTTTTTTTTTTTTTGTTACAGATTGTGCCCAAACTACCATCTCATTATCTTTCTTTGAACAAATGCCGGCAACAAAGTTCAGTCTACAGTCCTCAACAAAATTTAGTCTACATTGGATAAAATCAATTTCGATTGACCTTGCCATGTGACGTTGATCTTTGACTCATTCTTCTAAAAAACGGGTCAACTCTTTGGGTGACCATCAACCCATCCACCAAGACTGAGCCAAGTTAGATGAAAACTAGGTTACTTCGTTCACAGACAGACACCGGTCGAACTTGCACCTTACCCTGCGACCCTGGCCATTGCTTTTTCTCAGAACTGAATCTCTTCATTATTGCCCAAACATGTTGCATCGCATCAAGTTTAGTTTAAATAGTATCATCCATCCATCCATCATCCAATCCTACATTGCCCCATGAGGAGCGTAGGAGCCCTGGGCTAGGCAGTTGGTCTTGACATTTAAGATGAGACTGACCAGCCTCACTCATCCCTGAGTGGCATTACATGAGAAATCAACCCCAACCAACCCTTGGATATACACCTTCACTGGCTCAATCCGACTGGAGCGCAATAATTACCCACTAAACCACCAGGTGCCAAAATTTGGCTATATGGTTACCACCCAGCGTAGTAAATGGTTTCCTGGTGTACAGGAAACCATTTGGCTTGTCACTCAGTGTAGAGTCACCCACAGGCAGAAGGAAGAGGAAGGAATGAAGGAAAGAAAGACAGAAGAGAGAGTGTAAACTCACAAAAATTATTAATTGATGACCTTTCTATGTCACCTTGGCTTCTGACCTTCCTTTTGACCTTGGCCTTTGACTTCTGTGACCTTGACCTTTTATTGGTTCTTCTCAAAACTGATTCCTTATATTCTTGTTTTGTCCACAACCATTTCACGAAGATTGAACAAAATCGGATAAAACAGTCTAATGTGATCAACCCCTGTGACCTTAACTTTTGGCCTATTGTTCTTACTCAATACGTCAGCACCTTGACTGACCTTAAAGCATTCCGCTAAAGTGGGATATGATGCGATCAAAACTGATTGAGCTACTTTGTCAACACACACACACACACACACACACACACACACACACACACACACACACACGGACTTCCACATGCGCGTGCACGCTCAGACGCCATTTACAATGGGACATACAAGTTCCACAAGCGCGGTGTAAGGGCGACTTAAAATTATCAACAGAATTAAATAGGGTTTTGAGTAAAGAAAACGGGTAGATGAGATTTACTGAACTAAAAAGTGATGACAATAAGAGTAAATATAAAGCAAAATAAAGATGACAGTTACTGATTGGGAAGTATGAAAGGAAAGAGAGAAAAAGAAATATGAAATGAGAGGTATTGAGGCAGACTTCTGAGGGCAAGAGGAAGTAAAAGAAGAGCAAGATAAATGTACGGATATTACTGTGAGAAATGACTGATGAGGCAGGGAAAGAAATTTAATACTGAAGCAGAAAAAGGATGTAATGAAGCGTTAAAATGACAGGAAGATAAATGACAGAAATTCCTGAGAGAACAAAGAGAGAGAGAGAGAGAGAGAGAGAGAGAGAGAGAGAGAGAGAGAGAGAGAGAGATGTGAATTACAGGACAAAAGAATGACGAAAAACGAAAAAAAAGGCAGAAAATTTTTGACAATAAGATAAAAAATTAAGGTTAGTCATGAGAACTGCTGGCTGAAATGTGAGCTGAGAGAAGAATATTGAAAAAAACGGGAGACTAATGATGAGCTGAAGAATGATGACTTGAAGATGTGAGAGAACAGCAAGACAAAGCGTGAAAATCATGAATCAAGAAATGGATGATGAAAGAGAAAACGGTGAGAATTACTGGATGACAAGGAATGTGACAATAATAAGGTAAAAGAATATCGAGGCAAAAGGGGGAACTACCAGAAAAGAATCAACTGAGGAACTGGTAGAGGAAATAGGAAAGCTGGGAAGTGCAGAAGGACAATCGACTTCTGAAAAAGAGATAAGAGAAAAGATGATTCATGTTGTAACTCCAGTCTCATCAAGACGTGTAACCAGATTACCATAGGAAACTGGTCACTTCAACCGGCCTCTCCCACAGATCTTTTGTTGAAGCTATGTTGAAGGAGAGTCTGTGCAGTGATAGTGGGGTAATTACTCGTTGGTATGTCATGGTGTTGGGACCGTCATGCTATAAGGGTCTAAAGGATTGCTTGTGAGGTGTATTTTGAGTTGACATTGTAGCAGGGAAGGGTGCTGGCCGGACCCTACTCTGGTTAGGTACGCTCGTATTTCTTTGGGTAGGCTAGTTGCTGAATAATGGTTGTCTTTGTGTATGTGATTGTTTTATGCATTTTGAAGTATTGCGTTAGGTGGAGAGGATGGAATGTTAGTTGAAAGCTTTGTGTAGAGGTATATAGTTGTTTGATTTTTCTTTGCGTGTGGAGAAGGGTGGCACAACCTAAAGCTACAAGGATGGGAGGAATCCTGAACTGAGGAGATGAATTGTGTGCCTCTCATATTCATTTGATCGTTGGCTGGATGTATCTTTGTTTCTTGACATAAGTGATCTTTGTGGCGCTCGTGAACTCTTTTACTATTCTTAAATTCCTTTATAATATTTCAGGCTTATGGTTATAAAATTGGCTGACCACTTCAGCTACCGCCGTAGATTCTTGTGTTGTCCAAAGGTGGTGCCTGCAAGTGTTTTCAAGGCACAGTTCTATCTATTTATTTTCTTATTGCCAGACGCCTTAATCCCTTAAGGGGTGGCCACAAGCAAATCGCCTCCATGTCACCCTGTCTCCCATCATTTCACTGCCCTTCCCCTAGCTCACCCCCCCCCCCTCTCACATATACTGTACCTCTCCACTCCATCCCTCCATCTTATCCTCAGCCTTCCCCTCCCTCTCCCCTCATCCACTTCACTCACATACACTTTCCTTGTTAGTCTCTCGCTCTCCATCTTCCCCACATGGACAAATGACCTCAATGTATTTTCCCTAACGCTTTCTATCACATCCATGTCCACACCACAATGTTCCTTCACTTCCTCAGTTGTCAGTCTGTCTCTCCACGTAACTCCCATGCTCCTCTCAGATAACTCCTTTCCACTGCTCTCACTCTTGACTTGTGTCCTTCCAACAAGGTCCAACTTCACTTCCATACGTTAGAGTTGGTATCGCAATACCATGTAACGACTTTTTTACTTCCATGCTCACTTCCCTATTTCTTATTATTGCTTTCAAGGAACCAGCCACCTTTCTTCCTTGTTGTACCTTTTCAAGCACTTTATCCTCCAAACTTTCATCCTTACTCATCACACTACCCATGTAATTAAATGCGCTCTCATTTTCCATTTCCTGACCATCCAGCCTCACTGTGCATCCAGTGACTCAGCGTCTTTCAAAAACCATGCTTTACGCTTCCCCACATTCCACATTCACCTTTACTGTAGATTCCTTTTCTTACACACTCTCCCAAACTCATTACCAAGCCATGCAATTCTCCTTCATCTTCACTTAACAATACAGTATCATCTGCAAACAACAATACAGGGAGTTTCCAAACGCTGCCCTCTCTCATTATGGCCACTCCAGCAGCCACTGCTTTACCTTGTAGCTTTTTTATATCCCCATCCACATACAGATTGAATAACCATGGAAACATGGCACATCCCTGTTTCAATATAACATTCAGATAGAAAAATTCACTCAGTTCACTATCACACACACTGCAGCCTTAGCCCCTTATACATACAGGCATACCCTAGTTTAATGATGCAACTATTTAAGTAAAAATCCATCGCTAGGCTGGGTGCGTATCTCGGGGTAGATATAACATGTTAAGTATAGGGATGCATTTTTGAGCCTTGGGTTTTTCCCCCAACCAAGTCCTAAACCCACCCAAATGAGTCCAAAAACAACTTTCTTGCTAACCTAAACCCCCAAATAGCTTTAAAACAAGCAAAAGTAAGCCTAAAAGCAGTTTATAACTCACCTAAACCCAAAAATAAAATTTAAAAATAATCAAAGATAAGTGGAAAAAATCAAACTTAGTAAACTGTACCCCAAAATGACGATGTTCACCCTACCTAAGACTAAAACACATTAATTTGGTCTAATAACAGTTTATAAATCAACCTAAACATAAAATGTATGTCTAAAATTTCATTAAAATAGGTAAAAAAACAAAAAACAAAACCCATCGTTATACCAGGGTTCGTCCATCATACGTTGGGGTAGGGTGGTATTTCTACCCCCATGGCTATGCTGGGATATCCCAACTAGGGGTATCGTATCTTGGGGTCTGCCTGTTCTCTTCAAGGCATTCAACAACTTTTCATTTACTTCATATATTTTTAGCATTTTCAAGGTCTTTGGATGTGGAACCGCGTCCAACCTGGAATGTCCAACTGGCCGTTTGGATGCAGATCTGCGTCCAAAGAAACAAATAATCACTATAAATCAGGAATTGCATCTAGTGCCCTGAAATTTGGTCTGATATTTGTCTGATTGAATTTCCAGGTCGATAATACTATTTTCATTCATGGGAAAATTCCATAGTGATGAAAAAATATTTGAAAAAGTGTTGTAAACTTTCATATGCACTCTTTCAACTTATACTCATCATAACTATTTTACTTTATGTAAAATCACTTTCTTTTTTCTTTCATCTTACTCTCCAAGGTCTCAGCTTTCTAACGGTATAAAAACCAATCTGCTATTCCGAATGTTTGGGGGTGAAAATATGATCGGAATAGAAAAACTCGAGCATGCGGGTTTGGTATAAACATTCGTATGTGCTCTTTCAAATTATAATCGCCATTACTGTCTTACTTTACGCAATATCACTTTCTTTTTTCTTTCACCTTATTACACTAAGATCCAGCTTTCTAACAGTATAAAAACAAATCCGCTATTTTTGGGTGAAAAAGTGATCAGAAAAGAAGAAACTCGGGTGCGCGGCAGGGTAGGAGGGAGGAAGAGCGGGAGGAGGGGAAAGCAGGAGGGATCTGCTAGCTGCAGGGGGGTCGGACCGCGACAGTGCTATTATTTTCCACATTCCTTGTCTATCCACTCTGGCATATGGTTTCTCCAAATCCATGAAGGCCACATACAACTTTTTTCCCTTCTCTAG
This sequence comes from Coenobita brevimanus, assembly GCF_032717465.1. Lineage (NCBI taxonomy): Eukaryota > Metazoa > Arthropoda > Malacostraca > Decapoda > Coenobitidae > Coenobita > Coenobita brevimanus. The sequence continues at coordinate 14,768,278 of NC_137008.1, read as the reverse complement.
AAACTTATCCACTAAAGACCTAGCGATGAATATCTGATTTACAAAACCTCTTCCCTTCCTAAATCCTCCCTGTTCTTCTTCAACTAATTCCTCTGTTATTTCCCTAACTCTGTCAATAAGTATCCTACCATATACTCTGCCTATTACACTAAGAAGACAAATGCCCCTACTTATTACCAGACACTTCTTTTTACTTTTCCTTTGTACGAGGGAATAACTGCACATCTTCTATAGTCATTCTACTATCTCTCCCCATGCTTCAGCATTTCACAACACACTCCATCAATTCCTAGGGCTTTCCCCATTTTTCTCTCTTCATTGCTTCCACTTCTTCCATCCTACTGATCTCTTCCTCCCTTCTCACCATACTCCTCCTCCCAGCCATTCTCCAGCCACTTATACCCGCATTACTTTCATTTTCTATGTTTAACAGTTCCTTAAAATGTTCTCTCCATCTGCTTTTTTTTTTTTTCTCTCTTCTCCGCTATCGATCTACCATTTTAATCTTTTACTCCCTGACTAACTTCTTTATCATCCTGTCTAATTCTACCTAATTCCAGAACATTCTCATATATTCCCTCCACTTTGCACTTAAATCCTTTCCAAATTCCTCATCCACTCTCTTCTTACTCTCTCTCTTACTGATCTGTTCATCTCTCTCTTCCTTTGCACATATAATTCTCTCTTCCATCTCTCAACTTCCTCCAAGACTCTGCTTCCCATCCACTAATGTGACATGTAGAGGTGTATGGTATGTAGGAGGACTGCTGGTCCTTGATAGCAGGCTGTGAAGCCTATGCCCAGAGTCGGACACATAAAAAAAAATAATAATAAAAAAATAAAAAAAACTATGTTTTCTTCTTTTGCGCCACAGCCTGCCTCACCTCTTCATCCCATCATATTGTTCCTTGTACCCCCTCTCGTATTCTTTTCACCCCACACACCACCTCACATTCTGCACAGATTTCTTCAATGAAAATCTTGCACATACCTTTCACCTCCCCCATCTGATTAAATTCATATTTTCCCAATCGCTCCTCCACTTCTTTCTTATATTCTGCCTTTTTGTCCATCCTCTTGCAACATTTCTACCCTCCTTTTATGAACTACTTCCTCCTGTCCTTCCCTCTTTCTAGTCCTCCATTGCACTTGAATCTTGACTCTCACCACCACCAAGTGGTGGTCAGAAAGTCCACTCCTGCAGCATCTGTATGCTCAAGCATCCATTACTTACCTTCTCATTCTGTCATTCACACACATATAATCAACCATTGCCTTCCATTGATTCAGTGCGGCACCTACCCTTCTCATCGCTCACCACATATAACTGTGGATCATTCTGTGTCAAAAGAGGGTATTGGCTATCATCAACCCCCTCCCTGTACAAATGTCCACTAGAGCACTGCCATTCTCATCCATTTCTGCAGGCACACATCACTCACCAACTACTCCATCCTCCTTCACATTCCCTACTTTTCCATTCATATCTCCAATCAAAAACACTCTCTCACTCCTCTCAAACTTTTCCATGCATGCCTCCACATTTTCCCATATCTCTTCTTTTACTCTGCTTGCATGATATTCGCTGGTGCATTCACACACACAGTTGCCCACGTTTGTATTCCCACTTTTAGTCTTACCCATATTAACCTTGAACCAACTGATCTAAACTCTCTTATATTCGCCTTCCATCTCTTGCACACAACAATACATACAATCTCTTCTGCCCTCTCATTCTCACCTACTCCCGGGTACATACCCCATTATTACTCCCGCACTCTCACCTCTCTTTTTAGTCTCAGTTAATCCACATGTTCGCTTTTGCACGCTCAAGCACCTGGGCAATCTCTCTCTCTTTCACTTCATCATTCGCACCCCTTACATTCCAATGGTCAGTCCTTACCATGTCCTTCGTCCGGTCCAAGGCACAGTTGTTGTTTGTATATTGATAAAATGTCATATGTGTGTCCAGTGTCCAAGAATGTTTTGCGGACTTTCAACGTTTCCATCAGTTTTGGTTCAAATGTAGGTCAAAAATTGTTTTAGCCATGATGTTCCCACACATACCCGCATTAGTCTGAGTTCAGCCTTTACTTGTGACCTTGGGCTTTGACCGATAGTTTTCAAATTCTAATCTTGATTTCCCATTAGCTCTTTGACATAAAGTTTTCTAAATCAGATATAAAATGTTAGAGTTGAACTTGCCATGTGTCACTGATCTTTGACCTGTTGTTCTCATAAACAGTAGCAAACCCCTTGGCTAATTCTAAATCTAAAAAAATTACAGCAATTTCGGTACAAATTGGAAAAAATTCTTTTAGGTATACTGTTAACAGTCACACAGCTTACACACACACACACACACACACACACACCACACACACACACACACACACAAACAAACAAACAAACAAAAGCACACAGTCATACAAGCAGGCAGGCGCGACACAGACACTCTGATACAATTCTCTGTCACTCTTCCAGTGCTTTCGAGTATGACAAAGGAAATAGACAAGAGGAAGGAAGGGAAAGAAAACTGCGAGGAAATCGTCAGTGCTACAGTCACCTTCATTTCCAGGGAGGAGACTTAAGTTGCTTTCATGTCATCTTATTAAGTTTTTATTTTCTTCTGAGGCGACTCGAAGTTTTGTTTTGCTAACTCATAATTCTTAATATCTCCTTGAAATAATGTACACAACACGACAAACTTATTACACATTCTTGGCTACATCTACGCACTGTTCTTCCAGCAATTTCAGATGCCCTCTCACTTCGTGTCCAAAAATCAGTCAAAAGGAGAGTTACCCAGTGACTCAGTGTCTCTTTAATAGGAAACTGTTCGATAGGTACACGATTGACCTAATTCTTTTTGTACTCAATATATCACTCTCTCAACATAAATTAATGTCTGATGAAATTTCTCTGGGGCTCCCTCACTCGCATGATGGCATGCGGAGATATGATTTCTCCAATTTCCAGTTCCTTATAAGTGTGTCTTAAAACTTTAGACATAAAACTGCTGCATTGATCCGAAGGTACTTCGTTAGGCAACCCATCTCACTCAGATCTATAGTATACCAACTAATGTTTTCTAATTCAGTCATTAGGAAAACAAGTTTGTAATCACCTGTGATCCTTCTTATATTGTACGTGTAGGTTTTC
>NC_137008.1:14675116-14762616 GCF_032717465.1 Coenobita brevimanus | reverse complement strand
TGAGGTTCGCATGAATCTGGTTACTAGTCAAACTGACTTGCACTTGGCTATCAACCGAGCTGGAAAGGGTTAGGGTAAACGCGCTATAGTGAACCATTCAATCCAGTGACGTATATTTCATTACATTCTTGCTCTGGATATGTTATTTTAGTTCGTTTGAAACTTTAGGAGGGAGACTTTTAGGGTTACAAGAGGCCTCCACAAAAGCTGCATTAAATCGTTTATCTGATGGCATGAATGAACTACACATGTCACCTTCGGTTGGAAGATGCTAGCGAGTTGGAGTTATAGGGTAGTGATTTGTAGCCGTTTTTTGTCGCTCTTCCTCCTTCGTGTAGGTTGCAGTGGGTCCTTACAGCACTTGCAAGTTTTCCTCCTACACTGCTCCATCAGTACTGTATTAAGTAGTTCTGCACTGGTCCTTCTTTAGGTGTCTTGTTGTGCGGTTTTGCTTATTCCACATGTAAAGTCCCTTTCTTTAGTTGCGTTTTGGTTCTACTTCTACATCCTCTCATTTTTCATTGGTTTCCTCGTCTTTCGTTTTCACACTCAAAGGTTCTTGATCTTTATTTTGTATAGATTTTTTTTTTTTTTTCAGGTTTCCACACTATTTTGGAGACCTATTGTATTTGTTGTTTCTTTCTTCCAAACACTGTTCAGTTTGGTGCCACTTCTTTATTTCTTCACAATCTTTGCTTCAGAAACTGCTATAATTGTTCCTTGGGCAAACATCGAAGTACAATTTTTGCATATTCGATTTAAATACCTGTGTTTTAAAGTGATGTATCTGGTCAAATGTCAAACCATAAAAACACACACATTTAGGGATCCTATATTCCTGTATGTTTATTAATCATAAAAGCAATTATCACAGCGGTATATCTCCTGCTGCTGTGTGTAGACCATCTTCCATTTCCTTGAGAATATTTGTTTCTTCATTGCCTTCCACTGCATCTTCAATTGGTCTTCTTTCCTAACTCATTGTCTTGTGTCACGTTTCTGTCCTCATTTTCTTCTCTCTGTGTGTCCTCTGTTGTGCTATTACTCTCTTCTGTCAACGTGCCCACGCGGCTGTGATGTTGTCATAGTTGACTAGTGATGTCAATTATAAGTTTGTGTTTGTCCTGAAAGCGGTTGTTCAGTTAGCAACGTTGTTCCTAGGGTTATAGCTTCATTCCAATGTGTTCAAAAAATTTTCTTACGATTCTTTTAATAATTTACGCCTCTCATAAGCAAGTTCTACCTTGATCTCGTGTCTGTTGACTTTCTTCATGGCAGTAAGGGGTTGATTTTCGGTGAAGAAGTTGTGTTGGCTACAGCTGCGTAGGTTCTATATTGCTGTTCTGTTCTTCTGGAAATGGTCTTTGCTGTGGTCTTCATATCTTGTGTCACTGTCATTTCGTTCTTGTAGATGTACTTCCGGGTCGGGCGATGGTCTTCTTTCCTTTTTTGGGCAAGAGCGCTGGCTGCTATGTAAACCTATCCTCAATGTCAGACGATTCACACGTCAAGTAAAAATGTTCAGAGTTCATTTTGCATGTTGGTTATATTTATTCTTTTTTGTTGTGTTGTAGGAGTTATAATCGTGCCATTGCTGAAGCTGTAGCCACCACTCTCATTTGATAGGGAAGGCTGGTATCTGGAAGAAGCCAATCTTCACTCCACTCTTGACTAGAAAATCAGTATCTTCTGGTGTTCCTCGGCGACCTTGTTTATGATGAGTTAGGTAATTTCCTGACCTTGTTGGCGGTCAGTGAGCCTGCCTTTGTTGTGTAGTTCAATGTCTGCCTACCCAAGGCAAAATGCAGCTCCTCCAACAACCACGATCGATCATCAGGCTTCAAACTCTCCAGGCCTGGCGACCTCAAAACTGGCCTCACTGTTCCTTGTTAGGCAAGAATAATTGATAATTCCAGATCACCAACTTGAGGAATATGTAATCATAGAGTTATCAATGCTTCATTATTCTCATATTTCCTCTCAGGATTGGTTTGCACACCTGAGATTATTGCTCATTATGCAGAAGGAATACCATCAGTGGGAATCGTTAATTAATTTCAATTTAAGCATCTTGCAAGCACATTTTTTGGGGGAATATAGACGTGGTACCGATAAATGAAGGGAAACAAGCTGTCAGCAATGAGACATAAGTTCCGGAAGGGGGGGAGGTGATTGGGGGTGGCAGTGGAGGTGAGAGGAAAAAAGAAGACAAAAAATAACAAACGAAGGATTAAAATATATAGAAGTGAAACAGAAGTACAGGGCACAGGAGGTCTATAGAATAATAAATTTATCTCCCGGGGCAGAACAATTATACTGTGTAAGCAGGGAATGACTAAAAGAAAAGTACCTCCATTGCTAGGCAGAACAAAATTGATTTTTGTTGTTGTTGGAAAGACAGTGTTGGATGTATTTTTTTTTTCTCTCTCTCCTACATCACACACACACACACGCAAAGAATCCTAACATTCTGTGGTAAAAAGAATCCTAACATTCTGTGGTAACTGTTCTATCCTCCCTAAATCCTGTGTTTGTGTCTCTCTGGAAAATGGATTATTCATTCAACTAACATCTACAGTGCTAAAAAGCATTTAAAAGAAGTACTGAATATGTCGTTAATTATTACTCTAACTATAGTTTCTGGTTAGTTTATTTTAGTGTTTATTCATGAACATTAAGGAAATTTCACTGATATTAGTATGACATTTTGTTTAAAATTTCTGAGGTACATCCCATTTTTTAAAACATATATCCATGATCAGCTTCGTTGGGTATGCTTAGAAGGTCAAATATCTGAATTAAACATACTCCTGTTTGTATATTTGATTTTTTTTTGTTTTGTTTGGGGGGGGACAATTTTTTCTAATCCACCGCAGGAAAAATTTCTCGGTGATTGTATAATTTCAGTAGCTTATTTTTCCTTAAAACTCTCAGTATCGTCTCAGTAACTCTATATAGAAATGTTGCCCGTACAGTCTGAAGTCATTAGTATGACAAGAAATTGCTGAAAAGCTACTTCATACCCTATACTTCAGCTGGTTGCCATCAAGATTTTAAATTATAGTTACCATTGAGGAGTATGGAGGGAGGAAAATCGTACCAGAAGTTTAAATAAGTTGGCCAAAAATTATCAAAGAATTGAGAATACAATACTTTAACTTTTCCAAACCTTTGACAAAAGTTTGAAAAAAAAGAAAGAAAGTCACACTCATGTTTGATCCCAAGAGTGTTAACTCCCTGGAATGATTATTGCTTCCATGGCCGGGAGCCATCTGAGTGTGCCTCGCGCATTACGGAGGTTATTCTCTCGGGCATGGAAGCATACATTCCTTTCTCATATCCTTTGACTAACGCAAGAAAGCCTTGGTTTAATCACGCTTGTTCTAATGCTGTCCGCAACAAGGAGAGGGCCTACAAAAGGTACCGGAGCCAACCCACCCCTGAATCACATCATCTTTACGTTTCTGCCCGGAATCGTGCCAAGTCTGTTCTTCGCTCTGCTAAAAATAACTTCATCCATACTAAATGCTCTCAAATCTCCAACTCGAATTCTTCCCGCTCCTTCTGGCACCTTGCCAAAAATCTTTCTAACAACTTTACCTCATCATCCTTCCCTCCTCTTTTCTACTCTGATGGTTCTGTAGCTATTTCTTCTACTGATAAAGCAGATCTCTTCGCTCAGACTTTCTCCTCCAATTCCACCTTAGATGATTCCGGTGCTGTTCCTCCATCACTTCCCCCCTCTGACTTCCTCATGGCTGACATTAAAATTTTTTCAGTTGATGTATTTTCTGCCATCACTGGCCTCGGTACTAACAAGGCATATGGGCCTGATGGGGTCCCTCCTGTTGTTCTCAAGAACTGTGCTTCTGTGCTTACACCCTGCCTAGGCAAACTCTTTCGCCTTTGTCTGTCAACTTGTACCTTTCCTTCTTGCTGGAAGTTTGCTCTCATTCAGCCAGTCCCAAAGAAGGGTGACCACTCCCAACCCTCCAACTATCGTCCAATTGCTTTAACGTCCTGTATTTCAAAAGTTTTCGAGTCAATTCTTAATAGAAAAATTTTAAGGCATCTTTCCTATCACAACCTTCTTTCCGATCGTCAGTATGGGTTCCGTCAGGGACGCTGCACTGGCGATCTTCTCACTCCTGGTCATCCTCCTTTCGGGACTTTGGCGAAAGCTTTGCCATTGCACTTGACATCTCAAAGGCTTTCGATCGAGTCTGGCATAAATCTTTAATTTCCAAACTGCCCTCCTACGGTTTCTATCCTTCTATCTGTGCCTTCATCGCTAGCTTCCTTTCTGGTCGTTCTATAGCCGCTGTTGTAGACGGCCATCGTTCTTCTCCTAGATCTATCAACAGTGGTGTTCCTCAGGGCTCTGTCCTATCACCAACTCTCTTCCTTTTATTCATCAGTGATCTTCTAAGCTGTACATCTAACCCTATCCACTCATACGCTGATGACTCCACCCTTCACCTTTCCATTCGGTTCCCGCAACGCCCATCTCAACAGTTACTTCAACAAACAAGGGATGAGGCTATGGCACACCTAATGTCTGACTTGGCTCGTATCGCTGACTGGGGTAAAAATAATATGGTTGTCTTTAATGCATCTAAGACTCAGTTCTTACACCTATCAACCCGACAAAATCTTCCACAGGTATACCCATTAATGTTTAATAATATTCAGCTTAATCCTGCATCATCCTTGAACATGCTTGGGGTTTCATTTACTCAGGAATTATCTTGGAAAGATCATATTTCATCTCTTGTAAAATCTGCTTCCAAGAGATTGGGTGTGCTAAGCCGACTCCGCTCTTTCTTTACCCCTGCACAATTGTTGACTCTATACAGAGGTTTTATCCGCCCCTGTGTGGAGTACAACTCTCATGTGTGGGGAGGCTCCCCACATGCAGCTCTTCTCAATAGGGTGGAGTCAAAGGCTTTTCGTCTCATTAACCCTCCTCCTCTTACTGACTCCCTTCAACCTCTGTCTCTTTGCCGCACTGTTGCATCTTTATCTCTTTTCTATCGCTACTTTAATGGTCACTGCTCCTCTGAACTGTCTGCTTGCATTCCTCCACCTCTACGACAGGCGCGTAGCACCCGTCTGGCAGCAAACTCTCATCCCTTTTCTGTCCAACTCTCTAATGCAAGAGTTAACCGTTACTCCCAGTCTTTCATTTATGCAACAGGTCAGCTCTGGAACTGTCTCCCTCTGTCTGTATTTCCTGCTGCCTATGATCTCCAGTCTTTCAAACGCAGTGTGTCCAGGCATCTCAAAATGATCGGATCTTGAATTTGGCTCTCTATTGTATTTTGTTTTTCTCTTGGAAGGAACTTACTGCGGGCCATGGCCTTTGGTTCCTTCTTCCTCGCATTAAAACTGGTTTGAGTACCAGTAGTGTATTTGACATCTCAGATGTGGCAGGTTAATAACGTACAGTTTGTATATTATATCTGGTCTTATTGCAATCAAACACCATTGCAACGAACTTAGTAGTCTATTAGCGCATTGTTAGTCGTCGTTATGCACTATTTGAAGTTTTCAAACCATTACTGACGATACCTAAAAATTCTCTTGTACTCTATACAGTACATCTACCAGAGTTGAACCAAGAAATTGAATCATCACGTTTAATATTATTACGTTAAATTACAGGTACCATTATTATCTTATCTCATTAACATGCAAATTACTTTGGAGAGAATTCTAATTCAGTTTTCTCACTGCTTTACCTCCTATTTTCGTGCCATGTGCACGAAATGAGTTAATTTCCTTGACATTTAAGTTATAAGCGTCCCTGTAAAAGCGGCATTTTTTTTTTTTTTACCAAGCGGGCTTCCTAATTACACCTGCACTTGCGGAACAAAAGAGGGTGATATATTCTGAGCAGTGTGTGTGTGTGTGTGTGTGTGTGTGTGTGTGTGTGTGTGTGTGTGTGTGAAAATATCTTAAACAACTTTTATTCGATTTTAACCAAACAGCCAGTGCACTCCCAGCAATTTTTAGGACACTCAGTCTAAGGTCAAGGGGCGACGCCGAACGCTGACCTAACAAAATCAGCATAAACAGTTTCATGCAGTTTAGACCAAACTTGGAGCGAAGGGCTGTGGGTTAGGCAGAAATGAAGCGATTCGGCTATGAGAATAATTAGCCTAGTCAGAGTTCGAGGTCTCAGAGCAGGGTCAAAGGTAGAATCATATGTGTGACTCTTAACTAAGTAACTCAAGTAGTTGTTATTCAATTTTATCCAAACTTGGTGGAAGGGTGAGGGCCTGAGAAGGAATAAATATGTTACGCTTTATGTACAAGTCAAAGGTCAAAGTCACAGGGCTAGCTCAACTTAAACAATTTAAATAATTTTTAAACTAAACTTTAAGGAAAAGTTGAAAAGGCAAGATTATAATGACTCATATTTGAGAACAATTAATTAATCAAAGGTACAGGTGAAATGTTAAATGCCAAGTTAAAAGGTCAAGGTCATATCAAAACTTTAGATCATAGTTGAACCAGAGGCAGTGGCGCAATCGATAGAGAGATGGTCTGCACTCCTGCAGTCCTACCGGACCCAGGATCGAATCCCGGCTGGGGCAGGGAACAGTTTGAGAATTTGAATTTGTTAAAAAGCAGACTTTTCTGATCTACCAGATGACCCGCCGACATGTCATAAGAGTTACCCCCGCTAATACCAGTACACCAATCCTGTTTGAGACAGCCCAAGTATGTATTCAATATGGATGGTGGGTGTTAGCGCCGAAGTGGTGACATGTGGAAATGTAGGAGGACTACTGGGCCCCATGGAGGACTACTGGGACTTGGGAATAGGCCTTGAAGCCTTTGCCCAGAGTCGGACACATTAAAAACATAAAAAAAAAAAGACAGTAAAAGTATTAAGTATTAGGGAAGAACAAAGTAATTTAATTTTTAGAACAATCGGCCAAGGTCAAGGTCACAGAGCAAGATCAAAACTTGGTTCGTGTGTCTGTGTATGAGTGTCTGTGGACGAGCTGAGGATCACCCAAGCCGGTAACCAATTCCTTGTAAGAACAATAGGTCAAACGTCAAGGTCACATGGCAGGGTCAACTTAAGTTTTTATCCAATTGTGTACTAAAGTCTGTGCAAGAGTTTAGGTTAACACAAGAATACAGAGAATCGATTTTGAGGACAGTCAGTCTGGGTTCAAGGTCGCTCATAGGCCGATGGTCAAGGCCACTGCACAAAGTCAAATGAAGCAGTTTTGCTTTCATTTGAACCTAGGTTCATGGAAGCATTGAAAGTTAGCCAAGAATGAGGTAATTCGTTATTTAGAGTAATTTGTCCAAGGTGACAACTACAAGACTCAAATATTCTGCTCTTGTACCAGCTGGTGGGCGCAGGTGTTGCACTCTTTGATGCTCCTTCTTGTGTTGCTGTAACTAAGAGAACAAGTGAGCCACTCTACTTGTGTGATGCTCTGTAATAGATTCTTTTAAATGAAAATATGTGTACTATCACCCGAAGTGCTTTGAACACTCATACCAAAACAGAGATGACTTCACACACGACTCAACTGTTGTGCTCAATTTGGCATTTTTTGTGTGTGTCTGTGTGTTTGGGGGGTTGGGGTGGGATCTTCTTAGCATTATGTTGGTGAATTTTGTGTAATGCCACTTAAGAACCAGGTGTTGCTTTTCCATAGTTTTTCCAACAATGTTCATAGTTCCGCTGCATCTTTAATATCCGAGATTACCCAGCTCACTGCTTACTTTTGCTTTTTTTTTTTTTTTTTTTACAACCAGTGTGGTGACATATTTCTTGAGAAAAATACCACTGTGATCTACTCCTACCATACGAGTGTATAGAAGGCTACAGTATTCTCGCTCGCATGCATGGTTTGCTTGCTTTAACAACAAATATAAGTTTTATAGATATACGTGTTCGATCTCCTTCCACTAAGCCACTGACTCCTTTGGACAACGACATTCTTTCCGTCCAGGTGTAACTATAGTCTTTGTTTCTGAGTTCAGTAATTATTGATTTTACTTGGTGCTGTGTGGGTATGGATGTGTGTCAGGCGTAAGCATTTGTCCTGTCTGTGTGCCTGTATGTACCCTGTTTTACCGTGGAAGCTTACATTTGCATACTTCTATGCCACTATGTATGTGCATGTAAGTTAACAGGAAAAAGTGCAAACGTGCGCGAACGCCTGTGCATGTCGTAATATTGCTTCTATGCTCCCCTTAGTATTACGATAGGCAAATAATTTATACCCGTTTAATATATATACAACATGCAGAGGTAACCGACGATGTCCCGGTTAAAAAAAACAATGACATTAAATACCAGCATCACCCGGAACTCAAGGGGCTTCCCTTACCCGGGGGAAGTGGCCCACCGAGGGTCACATCCTGGCCAATACCTGATCTGTGTGGAGCTATACCAAAATGCAACATGTCGTTTTGCTACTGAAAAATTATCAGATCAACAATATCATTACCAGTGTCATTATTGCCACTATCATCACTACAAGTTTCTGTGTGTGTGTGTGTGTGTGTGTGTGTGTGTGTGTGTGTGTGTGTGTGTGTGTGTGTGTGTGTGGACTTTGGCCCGTTCCTTTAAGCTTAGTAGGCCTCGTACGAAGTGGTGACATGTGCAGGTCCACATACCTGCACATGTCACCACTTCGGCACTAATATCCACCGTCATTATTGAATACATGCTAGAGCTCTGTCATTCAGGACTAGGGCATTCGTATTAGCGGGAGTGTAGATGGCTCTAGTAGATCGGCAATGTCTGTTTTAAAGAAATTAAAAGTTTGCTTATTTTCTGACAGCAGACGACCTCTCCAACCACTCGGCCACCACCTTTCCAACATCTGCACTAGCAGTACCATAACAAATACATGCACCACTACCACTACCATCACAAACACTAGCACCACCACCACTATCATCAGTATCAATATCACCCCCTTGAAGGATGTAATTGTGAAGGGTAGAAACACTTTCCATTACATACACCTTATACTTTCCATCTTCTCATCTTCCCCATTCTTTCATAATGTCAGTCTATTATTTTCTCCATTTGATATGAGTTACTGTTATGGAGTCAAGAAAAAAAAAAGATAGCCTTCATTCCCAGAGGGTATGCAGAGTGGTTGCCACACAATTCTAGTACACTGACATCACTGATCACTGGTTCTGTAGCCTACCAGGGCCGTGGGAGCACCGCAAGGATAAATGCTGCACCAGATGTCTCCACCTCTGTCGCTTGTGGGCAAGTGCTTGGGTTGTGGCAAAGCTCTTCCCTGTCCAGTCAGCAATGTTATCTGTCCGTCTCTTTCACTGTCTCCTCTTCCCCTGCACTGTTCCTTGGGGAACTGAGAGTCTGCTTGATACCATCACGTGCCCATAACATTTTAGCTCCCTTTTCCTCACTCTGTTCAACAGATCTTCATAATGTTTCATATTTGCTTGATGGTTCTGCGAACTTCTTCACTTGTGACATGCTCAGTATAGGAAAAGCCGAAAACTCTTCTGAAGCATCATATCGCCACTGCATGGATCTTACTATCCAGTTCGGCTGTCCAAGTCCATGATTCGCATATATAGGGCTAAAACAAGATGGATAGCACAAGTGCATGCAAAAACTTAAGCTTGGATCTCAGAGAGGTATTCTTTCCTCTCCAGATGGATCTGAGTTTTGCCGGTGATGCTGATAATTGTGCAGTTCGTACTTTAGTCTTTGATCCATCTTGACTGATGATGTCGCCGAGGAATTTGAATTGTTTCAGTCTCTAATTCTTGTCCACTGACTGTGATCTTTGAATCAATTCGCTCTGTGCTGTTCATCATCAGCTTTGCTTTTCTTTTTTTTTTTCTGGGGTGATTTCAGTGCTGTATCTGGTGGATGTTTCATCCAGGTGATTCATCAGGTTTGTGAGTTTCCCTTCTCTTCCAGCCAGCCCTTCGATGTCATCAGTGAAACTGAGGCTTGTGATGGTCTACCCTTCAATGCCGACTGTGTCAGATTGGTCTTCCAAGGAGTCTGTCAGTATTTGTTCTAAGATGCTGAAAATAAGAGTGATGAGAGACAACCTTGGTGCACTGCAGCTGACGTATGGAGCCAGCCTCCCACTGCGTCTTGAACAAGTATCGCACTGCTGACCTTTATGTACAGCTGCTTGGCGATTTGGATCAGCTTCTGGCGTGTGTTATGTTTTTTCACTGTGATCCTCAGTACATCATACCATACTCTGACGGCTCTTTCTTGAAGTCAATGAACACATGGAAGAAGTCCTGTTGATGATGACTGTTTTTCGCATAGAATTTGAAGACTAAATATTTGCTCTGCTGCACATTTTTTACTGTGGAATCCAGCCTGTTCTTCGGCAATGACTTCTTCTGCCTGCAGTTTCAGCCCGTCTATCTATCTGTCTATTGCCAGACGCCATAATCCCACAAGGGGTGGCCATTTGAATTTCAGTTATTTGTTTTACGGGGAGGAGCACTAACCCTCCACCAACCCACTTGCTGACACGTAGGGAGCACGTATGGTTTGGTTATATGGTTACCACCCAGCGTTGTAAATAGTTTCTTGGCTTACAAGAAACCATTTGGCTTGTCATTGAATGTAAAGCCACATGTAAAGAAAAGAAAAGCGGGAAGAAGTGACAAGAAAGATGGGAGAAATAGGAAGAAAGGAGGGCAGGCATAGAAAAAGAATGATAAAGGCTAAGGAAGGAGTAGGCAGCACTACATCAAGTGAGTAGATGACGGTCGCCACCAGCCTGATGAAGATAATTTTTAGCATCACTTTGTTTTCATGGTTGAGACTAGTGGTTCTGTAATTTTGGCACTGCTGTAAGTTGACTTTCTTGGAATGTGTAATGATGACTGACTGGGTCCATAGTTTTGGTCACTCTTCAGTCTGCCAGATCTTTCTGCATATTTGGTTAGAATATTAGCTACTATTTTACCTCCACTTTCTATCAACTCAGCCGGGATGATGGTAATTCCTGCAGCTTTCCAGTTCTTCAGAGATCTTATTGCTTTTTCCACTTCGTCAAGTAAGACTGAAAGGTCATCGTCGCTTAACAATTCCTAGCTTATAGTACACTGGAGTTGTAGAGATCTGAACAGTACTCAGTTCATCTGTTCACGATGCCTTGATCTTCCGTGGGGCCGTTTCTTTCGTTGTCCTGGATAGTATTAACTCTTGACTACCTTTGCTTTGTGAGATTCTTCACAACATGGAACGCTCGCCTGCTGTTGTTCTTGTCCAGGCTCTTCTCAGTTTCTGTCCATTGCTTCTCGATCCATTCCTCCTTGGCATTGCTCATGTCTTTCTTGATGGTCTTGCTGATTTCTTAAAAGTTACACACATTTATGCAAACTGCCATAATAATTAATGAACACACAAGAACGTAGCATCTAAATATCTATTTGTTTGTATGGTCTGACTTTTAAACCTATCATAATATCCTTTAAGAGACCTTTACAAAATATCTTGGGGTAATTGTTCAAGGAACAATTGACAGGTACGAAGTGAGCTAGGGAAGGAAAGAAGGAATGGCAGCATACTGAAAAATGGTGAGAAGAAACAAGAGGAGAGAAACTGCAAATACGAGAGATCTCCACCATAGTGTAATGACACAACTAAATGAGGAATACCCAGCATATGTAGGGGAAGAAGTTCATATCTAATTGAGAAGAATAAAAAAGTGATCTTGATAATGATATCTACATATTCAAGTCTGTGCAAGATAATGAATTCTCAAACAACGAAGAAAGAGAAAAATCTGCAACCGTCAGAGTTCTGCTCGTCTATGGGTTCTGTACTAGTCTCTAATAACACTTATATTTTTGTATGAAACTTAGAATGCCTTGGAACACATTCCTGCCTAAAACTTGGTCTAAACGGAGGTCTGCCACTGTGAAAGTTTGTTTGCTTAGGTGAAAAACTATAACCGTGGATATATATCAGTCTCCAGCAATTTCTTATGTTTGTCGTAAACCCAGATTACCACTCTGGGTCCGCAGGGACCTCAGTGGATAGTCCCTCTGATGCGGCCCTTGGGAGTCCCACCATTGTCTGGGCGTTGACAGTGTGCGCTTCTGTAAGTGTCCATTCTTGCAGGTATTTTTTATATTGATGTGTGTGTAATGTAACTGGTATGTAGTGTTTCGTAAGTGTACTGTTGCAAGTGTGTAGGGTTGCAAATTTATTTTGTGTTGGAGGTGCGTAGTGTTGTGCATATGTAGGGTAATTGGTATGTATAATGTTGCTGGCATGTGTTATGTTGCAGGTGTGTACTGTAGTATTGACGGTGTTTGTTACTGCAGGTATGTAATGCTACAAGTGTGTACGGCGTTGTAGGTGTGTGTGTGTAGTGGTGTAGAAGTATGTGGTACTGCAAGTGTTTAGTGTTGGAGATGTGCAGTATTGCAGGTGTGTAGTGGTGTGTGGGCACGCCACACATCCTCACCTTTACTGCCGCTCCACCACTCGTGCGTCGTAAAGGAAGGAAATTTCTTTTTCTGTTTTTCACTGTCTCTGTCAGCCTGTCTGTCTGTATAGTTGTCTGGTTTTCTTGTGTGGTGAAATATAATTCATTACAGATCTAACCTAAATATGTGTTCTCAAAGCAATAATTACTGACGCAGAAGTTACATTTAAACGTGTTTAGCTACTCTTACTTATCATAAAGAACAGGTGAAGTTGTATTTGGGAACATGGGAATTACCAGCGGGATTAGTCTAAAGGAATGACCTGTGAAATGGAACCCAGAGTCTTGCACACATCTTTCACGCCTTTGGAATCATCGCAGGTCCCAAAGGGGTACACGAAAGAATAAATAAATGCTTAATTATTTGACAAGAAAATGGCAGAAGCAGGTGTGAAGTGCTGCAGGTGTGTAGTTTTATAATGGTGTAATGTTTAGGTGTGTAATGTTGCAGGTATATGGTGCTGTGTGTGTGTGTGTGTGTGTGTGTGTGTGTGTGTGTGTGTGTGTGTGTGTGTGTGTGTGTGTGTGTGTGTGTAATTTATTTCGTGCTGAAAGTGTATGTAGCGTTGAATGTATGTATTGTGTTCCCGTTGTGTAATGTTACTAATGTGTTGTGCAGGTGATTATAGTATTGCAGGTGTGAGTAGTATTCCAAGACCAAGGCTGTAACACTAAGGTATTAAGTTATGCATTGGGGTGTAACTCGAATGGAACTAAGGCATATGCTAATAAAATGGAAACGATAACTTCCAAAGCATGTAGTGATGATAGAGCATGGTTATCTTTTCTGTATCTTTGCTGACTACACCCTGTAATGTGGGATGTGAGAAGACACATTCGCCATTTACAGGTGTTGCTAAATACAGCTGTAAAATGGGATACAGGAATTCGTATCTAGCACAGGCAGTTGTCCCAGAAATGATAATGAATATTTAGGGGCTTGCTTACAGCCTTGCCTAGAAATTTGATATTACAACCATAAGAGTTCCGTTTGTTTTTATATTTACTTGTCAAGAAGAGCAATGATATCACAAATTGTGTCAGAGAAGAAAACACTAGTGTATCGAATATTCTATCGTCAAGGTCGGAGTAAACGTTGGATGCAGAACACCGTATTTTATTAGGCCATGATAAAGGTATTCTGTTTTTGGATGCCAGACGTATTGCAGACCGTCAGTGATAACGATTGTCAGTAAAGATGGTACGATAAACGTTGGTTCAGATATTTGATAAGGAACTTATAGTAATTTGAATACTGGATTGAATCTCTGTTCATAGTTTTGTATTTCTCAAGCATTTGCGAGAGCCGAAGAAAAGGAGAGATTTGTGAGCCGAGGCATAGATATTTCACACCACCCGTTGTTCGGGCCAAATATCCAGTTACCTGCCTTACAGGACTATGAGAGTTTTCTTCAGTGAAACGTGTTTCGTTGTCAAGTGAAATAATAGTGGTGTCAGTACTGATGTGTAGTAAAACGGGAGAGTTTACGTACACTGTAGTGGTTCGGCCAACTTTGGTGAGGAGTGAAGGTCACTAGAGATAGGGTAACACATTATAGTACTTGTGTTCACTGATTACCGCTGCTACTTATTTAGGGAAGAGTTAACTTGTTGATTATGACTATAGAAACTTTGCTTTACCTATCTATTGGTTGACCTTCACAGTTACTAAGTAAATTGTATGAAAATGGGCAATGGTTGTAGCAGTTTGGGGGTTTATGTTTATTTCTGAATTTCTAAACTTCTGTCATGGTTATCGTGGTGGTTTATTAAATGTAAAGGTTTTCATATTTTGTTCCCCCTTAGGGTAAGGGGATCCCCTCATTACGGGGGAGGTAGAATACTACCCTCGTATTCCCTGCGTGTCGTAAGAAGAGACTAAAAGGATAGGAGGTGGTGAGGGCTGGGGATCCCTCTGCCCTTTAGATAGGGTGTTACACTTACTTTGATTCTATCAGTGCTGACACTCTCATCGCCGACTGAATCTTCACATACTGCATTTAATTTAACTATTCCCCTGCTACCTTCTGCCTTATTGCCAAATAGCCATTTCATGGCTTGATGTTAGTTCTCTATTATTCCTTCCATTCTTTCATGTTTTATTATTCTTGGTGAATACTGGATCTTGCTAAAGTATCCTTGGTGTTATAAAAGATCCTGAGGACACCCAAACGGAAGAAACGTAGGTGAACGTGTGAAACAGATTTCTGGAACTCGGCTTTATGTAATGAGAATTTTTTTTTTGTTAGCTTTTACTCCAGCAAAAAAAAAAAAAAAAAAAAAAAAAAAAAAAAGCGGATAATATTAACATGAATGCGTCCGAGTTTGACCTCAGTATGAAAGACAATAAAGGAGAAAGATCCTCTAAGCCTCCAAATATTCTAAATTAACACAGTGAAGATAAACAAGAAGGAACGTTATGCAGTACAGAAAAATGACGTAAAGAAAAACTCAAAGGTAGCTACGAATGCAGAAGCGATTTTTGCTAAACAGTTTGCCTGGAATGATGAATTAAGATAACTTTCAAGAGTTTCTTTCAGTTCTTAGTATTATACCTCTGCCATTTTATTAAGCACATCCATACCACTGTTAAACAAATACTCGATGATCTGTCTGGAAACATTTGATAAACAACTGCAGATACTTCAGGTTATGAGGTCCCTTTACTGGAAGGAGGCTGTAGCACCAGCCATCAAAGTGATATTACAGTGGCTGGTTGGATGGTGATACTGAGTGCTGGAGTTTCCGCTACACTAGCTCTTAGGACTGATCTGTGACTAACTGGGCGTTTTCAGTAATTCAGTATCGTGGAGAGTAGTCCAGTGTACTTTACTAATTTTTTAGCCTAACTCACTCAAACTACACGCATATTGTTCAATATATAATCTATAAAAACTGTTGTAAAATGGCAGTCCAGCACTACATCTCGGGACAATTTAATACTCCAGCTGTTATTACCTGTCCTGGTGACGACCAACAAGATGTTATAGACCATTAGCCAGAATTCCATGGCCTTTGTTCCAACATCCTTACGTTGGAACACCACCTCTTCTCCCCTGTGTCTCATCTGCTTTTCCTCACTGAAGCTTTGCTGACCGAGAGCAATGATGACATTCCCTTTTCTGAATCCTTATACTTACAAGATACTCAAGTTAAAGCGATAGGTGGCTGTTGCTCGGCGGTGCCAAACAACCCAACTTGCTCTCGTGTTCCAGACACTTTTAATCCTGTGAATTCATCACACTGGCTATCGCTATGCTGTCAATATCTAACTAAAGTATATATGTTTAGTTAACTACTCTCTGAGTGTACTAACTATACGAAATCTTTGACTCCCTTACTTCACAAGTGGAACGCTTTCTTTCCGTATACATTTTTCAGGAAACCACTATTTTGGGAATTTCAACGATCACCACCACGTTGCCTCTCGTCTCCACTCGCTGAAACACCTTGAGAACAATCTTATACCTCTTTTATCCTTAATGACACTGCAGCTTGCATATCACCCTACGTGTTTCCCTGACCGTGTTGGAGAGAGTTCCATCATACTAACATTTTCTTATGACTAGACCTTCTGCCTAATCTATCACTTTTATCGTTTCAGTTACTCCGTTCACAACCTTACCTCAGTAACCTGTCTTATTATTCTGGTAAAGCCTGCGAATTCTGACAAGAAGTGGCATATGTGAAGGAACACTGTCGACTAGTAAGCCGTCAGGCAGCTCCTTGACTTTTCATTGAATGAATAATGATTTCATGGATGAAAGTCATTTGAACGTGATTTGCATATTACTTGAGAGAGAATTTTCTCGGGGATGTGAGCATACATTCCTTTCATTTACTCTATGACCAATAAAAAAAAGCGCAATCAACCTCCATTAAATCCTGTCAGCAAGAAGACAGCTTTCAAAAGGTACCAGCGCCAGCTTACCCGTAAATCATGTACTTTATATTTCTCCCGGAATCCTGCTGAGTTTACTTTTCCTTTTGCTAAATATCATTTTATCTACCTCATATACCCATAACTCTCTACGTTAAGTTCTTTCTGTTCCTTCAGGTACGATGGCCAAAACTTTACTCATAAGCCCAGTTCTTCCTACTTCTCTCATCTCTTACATTCTCATGGTCCCGTTAAAATTATCGTCTCTGAATTTACTTCAGATGTTTCCAACCTTCCATTGGCATTATCCGATTATTTCCCACTAACTTTCTAAAGTATTTAAACAGAGATTCTTCAAAAGTTGTAGTTATTGCAAAATAACTGCCTACATACAAAGAATGCTGAAAGAGATATAACAGAGCTTAGTCTGTCACATCTTAGGTATGCTGAGTTAGGCTGACAGAATTGACACAGGTCATGCAGCGGCACAGAGGTTAGCTATTAGTTCTACGTGAGGCATCTTCGAGGCAATACACCACCTCTTTTGTAACTCCTCTAATAAACCTCCTTATACAATGTCTCCTATACTTGCTCGGCAACCGTAGTAAAGAGGGGGGAGATAGATAAAGAGAAACTAAGCAGTGCAGCATATAACTATACCATCCAATAGTCTTACAATCTACACTAGAGTCGCGAGACGACAAGAAGGAGACACGATTGAATATAGCCAGTGAGGAGACGAAAATAGAGAGCATCTATCCTCCTACGAACGTACTTACAGACTACGTAACTGGGTGGTGCCTAACACAAATGGTAGGTTCTGATTGTAATGTAACTTTGGCAGTCGGTCCTTACATTTTCTCTCCTCACTGGGCCTCAGCAATAAGAAAATGTACGGTCATTGTTGGGTCCCTCTTGTTGTCAATCGCTGTAATTTTGTGTATCGTAGGCAGAGTCTTTCGCCTTTCTCTGACACCACATACCTTTCATTCTTGCTGGGAGTCTGCTGTCGACCAGACTGTTCTAAAAGGTGACCGCTCAAAGTCCTATGTATGAACTTAGTTACTTTGGTATCTTTTATTTTTATAAACCTTTGAATTTGTTCTAAATAAGAAGATTTTGAGGCATCTTTTCGTTCACAACTTCATGACTGACAGTATAGCGTCCGTCAAAGATGTTCTGCTACTGACCTTACATTCTTCTCTAATTAGCCAGATCCATGCTATTCTTATTGTTAGTCGCATTTTCTTTCATTCTTTGTTGTTTAATTGTGATAGACACTTCTACCTTTCAGAATTAACCAATTTCGACCAAACGTGGACACAATGACCAGCCTATGACCCAGTTGTGTACGCAAGGTTTTGGTTGCTAGGCAAGCACTGGTTGCCTAGCAACGGTAGAAAACTCGCTTTTTTTCGTACTCTTCACGTTTTGAGCTGTAGCAGCTTTACTAATGGGCGTAGAAAGCTCTGACTTCTTTAGATGTAATCGTGAGCTCATTCCTTATCGGAAATTTGCCATCCATTTTTTCTCCTCTCTCTCCTCTACTTTTCGAGTTGCAATGCTGTGAAGATTGGCCTCAGCATCCCTAGCAACCAGTGACAGTTTTCTGAAATGCCCGCCTAGTTCCTCAGTGGCACAATCGAACTGAATGAAAGTCTGCATGCTTATAGACATTGACTTGTACAAAAACTTTCTATCGTACACAGATATTCTACACTGACCAGGTCAGGAGTCAATGGTCATCAAATGCAAAAACAATGAAAATAGCTAAAATCACGACTATGCTCGCGCGAAGTGCTAAGGCTTCAAAGATAATTAAGCCAGGGCCATGATTCTTGGCAGGAAAGTTGCATTGGAGTACCTCCATACAAAGGTGGCATTTAGTGTCGAAACTCACTTCTAGTCGTCGGCAGCCCCATCTAGAAGTTGAACCTCTGGTGGACCATTCAGTAAATTTCAAGTTCCCTAATTCCACAGTGGGTGGATGGAATCGAATGAAACTTTGCATGCTTATAGATGTTAATGAATACTACAGGTGTGCATCGAAAATGCATGACCTACATCTGCCAGGTCAGAGATCAAAGGTCATCAAGTGCAGAAAATATGAAAAGCACTAAAATTGTGACCTTGTTCGCACAAAATACTGAGGCTTCTAACATTATTAAGCCAGAGTCATAATTCCTGGGTGGAATGTTGCCCTGGAGTACCTCCATAAAGAAATGACTTTCAGTGTTGAAACTCACTTTCGGTCACTGACAAAGCTTGTTCTTAGTTATTTTCTTCTCGGGATTTCAATAAAATTTCTTTTGTTAAGATAGCTACCTTAATTTTTGGCAGAATCAGGCACAATTCTTATCTTTCTTTCTTTTTTTTTTTTTTAATCACTCATTCTGTGCCTTTTACTTTAGTTTCTTCTCCAGCCAAAATAATTGTAGCTGCAGTGGTAGACAGCCTCCATTCTTCAAAATTTGCCAATAGTGGTCTTCCTAAGGCATCGTTTCCCAACCTGGGGGGCGCGTCTGCCTGGGGGGGCGTTTGGGATTGCTAGGGGGGGCGTGGGATAATTAGAGTACAACATAGGGTTAGGCCATTCAAATGTATACAGGGTATTCCCAAAGACATACATGAACAAGAAACTTTTATATGAAACTTCATAATTGCCATTTCGAGCAACCACATGTAGTGTTGCAATCTAGCATCTTAAGCATCCATACACAACAGAATTTTAGTATAGGCATCAGAGGGTTGGGGGTGGGGGCATCGTGATTACAGTCGTGACCAAAGGCAGGCGCAGTGCTAAAATGTTGGGAACCTCTGCCTAAGGCATGTAGCTTTCCAACAATTCTCTGCCCCTTATTCATCATTGACCTTTTAATCTGTATAGTATTTTTAGCCGTATTTACCGATATGCTGATGACACCACCCTTCACTTCTCATACAGCCCATCACAACAAGCACTACAACAATCTCGGGATGAGGCTTTGGCACACCTGTCTTCTGACTTGTCTATTTTTGTTTAGATAAAAGGAAATATACTGGTTTTACTGCCTGAAAAGTCCTATCTGCTACACAATCTGCATGACTGTTCTCTTAACTTCAAAAACAAACTACTCAGTCCTTCATAATTTCTTGACATTCTTGTGTCTCATTATCTCGATACCTAATTAACGTCACATTATTGCTCTATCAAAGGCAGCTTTACAGAGATTAATCCGTCTGAATCAACTTCATGTATTTCCTAAGACCATGTATCTGTTGACTTTGAACGAGGACCTTCTTCGAAATGCCTCTTGACGTATTGCCGGCACAATACTTTTACAGCTTCTAAAAAGGATGGAAATCAGAGGCCTTTCATTATCTCTTCTCCTTTCACCGATTCCCTTCAGTCTTTTTCTGTACGCCAAAATGTTGCATGCTTTCTTCTTTTCTCTCACTATTAAGATAATTGTTCCACTGAATTCTCTGCTTGAATATCCTTCCCATTACGGCGGACACACAGCAGCCGTTTAGTAACAGAATCTCAACTCCTATCTAATGCAAGTCGGCCAGTACTCTGAGTCCTTCGTATATACTACTGGTCAACTCTGCAACTGTCTTTCCCACTCCCTGTAACTTCCAGTCGTTTAAACGCCAATCTTCATTTAATTAGTTAAGAAAAGAAAGCAAGTTCTGCATATTTTATTGTTTGATTTACTTCAATCATGCACATATAAGGCAAAATCACAATTTACCTCTGTTAGAAAGACGATAAGTGAGAGAGATTTGAATAAGGTAAACAAACCGAATTTTACAGGCATTATACCATCTTTTCATCAGCAATACACTTACCGGTATAATAATTTAAAAAAGAAAATTATAAATGAGAAAACTTTACTGCACGGCTTACGTTTAGAAAGGAACATATTCATCGTAGTATCTTCACTCCGATGACTTATTCTGTTAATTTACTACCAGACAGTTTTATTCAAGTGTAGAGAAATTTTACGAACAAGAGGAAGTAGAAGAAGCCTTCAGTCTCCCACCTCCCCCACTTCTGATGGTCTGTGGTTAGACAAAATATCGTGGGGTATCTAGAATAAGAATTTAAAAGCACATTTGAAGAGGTCAGTTTTTGGCAATGAGCGCACACAAAGATGCTAAGTAGGAATGGGAAATGCACCTTGAAAACGTGGGAGAAAGCCAACTTGTTCAGTCAGGAAAGGACAGAGAAATAACTACGGTACCTTTAGTTTGGTGATATAATTTTTAGCCTACATCTACAACCTCCAAACTGTTTTGTCCGACTTGGGAAAGATCATTTGAGATCAAAGAGTTAATAAAGCCTACCGGTACCTCATTATCCTTCATTTCAGAGTCTCCTAAGGTGAATATAATCGTCCGAAGGCAGTAAGAATATACTGTATAAAAATAGTCTCACTGACAGGACTAAAGCGGGAGGAGGAAGGTCTTGGGGGTCAGCAGTTGGAGGTAAACAAGGGGTGAGGGTGACAGTAATGGTAGGTTATACGGCCGCACGTCAGACCACCAGAGGGAGAGGGGAGCTGCTGGGGCTGGGGTGATGGGACGGGAGAAATTGGGAGCTACGTAGAAGGGACAAGATTGTGAACTGTATTAGAGGCGGGGGAGGACTGGAAGTTACCATGGAGAGACTGGAGCTGCCATGGAAAGGAAGGATTCGAGGACGCCGTGGAGGGGGAGAATGGGAGATGACATGGAGCAGGAACGATTGGAAACTGCAGGGATCTGAAATAAAGGAATGGGGAGGAATTGCGAGCTATCGGGGTCTGAGATTGAGAGAGAGAGGAAATTTGGGAACTAGTCAGACGTGTATTGCTCTGCTCCATTACCATTTCGCTATGTGTCTTATTTTTATATTAATTTTCGGCCTTACTTTGATATTATCCTCGTTCTATTGCTGCACTAAAGTGATTGGAGTAATGAACTGTTTTGTGGGTAAAATGATTTATGTTCTCTATAAACAGTTGTTTCAGCATGAGTTTTGTTTATTGTGTGTTGAAATTTCTGGCATTAATTTTAATGTTTGACTGTCATATACGAAATAAGGGAATAACGTTGTTTCTGTTTGTGCTCTTCTGTGACTGAGTGTTAAATGTATTTTAGCTATTATTCTTTATTGCTTTACTGGGAGAAATAAATTACATCTAAATACGGTAGTTTGCTTATTTAAGAAATAACTTAGCTATTATGTGTTCAAATATATTGACTTTATCATTTAAATCTTATGAAATCACTGAATTTTTATCTGTACGAAAAACATAAATTATGAATGTTAGTCTAGATATAAGTATTCAAATCACTCAGTGCCTAAATAATCAACTTATGTAGTGACCATCTTAAATGCTGTAAGATTTCGTAATGAATGTATTATGGGTCAAGTGAAAAAATGCATATGTTTTTCATATTTAGACTGACCTATAACAGACAGTAATATCATGTAGGTGTCCCTCACCGTTTCAAAATTATACTCTGTTGAATATGGTTGAAAACCGATAGCAAAATTCCCATTCTCAGGGAAGACATGTTTGACTCAATATTCAGAACTGTTTTCAAAGAAATCATTGTGAATTGCATGCAATCCTCTATTTATTTTGTGAATTTGCCATCTTATGTTGTATTTTTCAATTGTTCGAACTTCCAAATTCATTGTGTGAATTCGTGGTGTTTTTGCAGTGTCCTCCTGGAGGTCTGTGAGTAAATATCCCATATTTCATTGGCTATTTTCAATAATTTCATCTTGTGTTAATAATTTCAGCAACAATGGAGTAAGACAGTGTTTCATTGTTGTTTATTTACTGCCTCACTTCCATGAACTGATCTGATAAATTTGTGAACCAGGTATTTACATTAGCATCGCAATGCTTTCTACTTTGACCAACAGGTCATCTTCTGTCGTGTCTATATTGGCAGATATAATCGTAATAAAAGCTTATTCCTCTTACATAATCAGTAATATTACCTTGAGGTAAAACTAGCATGAAATATCGTTCATCATCACTGATTTCTTAGAAGACAAATGTCTACAATATTTTCCCTCTTCTTCAGTAACAAATCTGTATTGTTTGCTTTAATATTTGCAGGTTAATCCGGGCATCATTACATTTTCAAAAAATTACTTCATGTGTAAGTTAATTACTGATTTCATTCAGATATGGATTGTTCTCTCGTTGCACCATAAATGTGATTTTTCTTCCCGTTCATGCATGAAATAATAATATACTGTATTTTCTTTGCAGGTGCAAAATATTTAGCATAACTTTTTCTCCACAGCTGCTAACAAATAATTGAGATATTTCTCTCAAGAAGTGACGCCCAAACCAAACCAACAAAGCCTCTTACCTGCAGCTACGTTACTAATAGTACCAGTATGAAGTGTGTTTTTGTGCATAACGAGTGAATGACATCTTGTAATTGTTTTCCCTTTTGCACAGTGTTATGGTACTGCAATGGTTTCTCGAATAATAAAGTACAAAATTCAGTTGACTGACCTAGCACCAAGAGAAAAAATTACTGCTCTCTCTTTATTAGGTGAAAAGTTATTAGCCTCTGGAAAGTGCGATGGTCGGGTTGGGCTGAGCCGGGCCGTTCGTTGTAATTTTCCACTCAACTACAGACAGTAAACTTTGCTCTCTCACTCATTACCAAAACTTCTGATTGCATGCACTGTTAAACTAAGAACTTGCTTAATAACAATTTTTTTCATTCTTTAAGTAGCATATACTTCTTCGTCTCATTTTCCAAGGGTGCTTGAGAAACATGTCTTCACAAGGTAGCACCAACATAACAAGAAGCATTCAGTGCAACACCCTCTCCATACAATGTGTAAAGGCCAGTCTGACGATCGGTGGGCGCCTGTGGTTTTGGATATGGTAATGAAATATTGCTGGAAAGTAATCGTGTGGATACCATGAAGTGAAGAACCTTCCCCACTTCTGATCATCTGTTTTTGGCAATAACTGTAATCATGTTGCGAGACTGATGAACAGTGTGGCCAAACACAAGAGGCTCCCACTGAGCCAGTCGAAGGATCCTAAGGCCGAATTATTACCCGTGTCCTATACCCTTGACCTCTTACTGATTACTTTCAAAATCGAATATGTTCATTCTTACCTGATCTTAAACCCATTCACCAAGTTTGATTTAAACCGGATCAAAAGTATTGGTTGATTTTACTTTGCCATGTTGACCTTTGGCACAATGTTCTACAAACAAAATAATTTCATCCTTGCATAACCCTAAATCCTTCCATCAAGTCTTATCCAAACCAACTAAGATCTGTGAATTCAAAGGCCGAATCTTTGAGCGTGTCCTGTGACCTTTACTTTTTAGTGATTGCCTTCAAAACTGCATCCTTCCATCAAGCGTCGTCAAAACTGGATCAAAGCTGTTTGAGATGACCTTGCCCTTGACCTGTTATCCATGACCTTTTTAAAGATCAATTACCTTCTCTTCTGATGGTCCTCATTCATTATGCCAAGTCTGGTGCAATCCCATCCCAGCTTGTTAATGGGAAGACAGATAAACAAAGGGGCAGACATACTGGACCAAACACACGATACTCTCGCGCTGCATGCAAAGGTGTAACCATGGCAGCTCTACTGCCCAATTATACAGCATTCCCCAGAAAGGGGAATAGTGGACTGCATGTAATGCAGAAAAAGGGACTTTTCTGACTGCAGTCCAGTGAGTTCATGTTCAGATGGACCTGGGCCACAGATTCTACTACTTTCAATGATATTACATGGCAACTTTAGGTATTCAGAATGCCCACGAACCTGATGATCTGCTCAACCTGTTCCTGACATTTCACAAGCAGTTACCCCACTAACCCAAACCCTGTTTGCAGGATGTGTAAATTTTGCTGCCACCTGGAAGAGAAGCTGACCAAAACAAGTAATTTCATGAGATTCGTAATCCGGCCCGCATACGTGATTCATTGCGGAAGTTTGCGAGAGAGAAACGTAGGGCACATTAAGGAAGACAGTAGTGTTGTCCAGTCAAACTCTGAACCTGTCTCAGGCAGCAGTTCTGCCTCGCTTCCTTCTCCCACTGCACCTAAGTAGAGTACAATGTAACCTGTGCAGATTGGTGCGAGAGTGACGAAGAAGCAACACACCGTGCCTGTCACCACTTCAGATCTTAGGTGATGGTGAGGAAAGGACCCATTAGGGATGACTGGGGGGCCCTAACATTCGTGATCAGCTGGTAGAATATTGTGGTAGAGCTTTTGGTAAAAGTAGGCACTTTTGTATCCTAGGTGCAGAACTACATGAAGTTACTGAGATCGTGGATGTTGTTGTTGACAGAGAATGAATGACAGTCTTATTATTCATTTGCGTCTCAAGGGCATAGTATGAACCCAGGTATTACAGCTTCTGGAGATGAACAAGAAAGCAGTCAATCACACCAAAGCAAAAGCTAAAAAAAATTCTTACTTCGGATACAGCAGAAAATTTTCAAGTAAAGTCACTTTGTAGCAATATGTAGATTTGTCGGTACCAGGAACATTTTTTTTTTTTTAACAGTGACCTATAGTATCATATGACTTCCTCCACTTGAACACAGGTGGCAACGTTTGGCTTTTCATATCTCAGTCTGTCTGTACATTTGTTGCCAGACTCATTAATCCTGTAAAGGGTGGCCATAAACGAATCGTCTCCATGTCACCCTGTACCCTGACATCTGGTTGCCCCCATTCCAGTTCACATCCCTCTTTAATATGCCTCTCCATTCCATTCCTCCATCTCATCCTCGGTCTCCCCCACCATCGCGTCCTTGGTCTCCTTATGCAATTCGCTCACATGTCGTCTCTTAGCCTCTCGTTCTCCAGCCTGTTCACATGGCTACAGCATCTTAAAATATTTTTCCTAATATTTCAGTGCACCCATTGCAACACTACAGAGCTCTTTAATATCCTCATTTACATGTCCATCTTTCCACGTAAATCTACATACTTCTCTCAGGTAGCTAATTTCTACTGATCCCACCCTTTAACTCCTGCCCTTCCAAGGTCTAAGTTTCATTTCCATACTTTAGAGTGGGGATCACAATAATGCCGTGCTGTATTATTTTTTTTTTTTTACTTCCATACTCACTTCCCTGTTCATTATCTAAAATAATCATTTACAGTACACCTGTTCCCCATTGTGCATCCAAACAAACAGCTGCACCGATATGGTTCACTGTACATTACTTTTTTGCCACAATTTCGTCGACTTTCTGGACAAAACTTCGCATATTTCATGACAGTTGTTTATATTATGCAGCAAACCAAACGCTGTTGTATCATGAAGTAACGGTCACCTACCACTTCGTGTACTCTAAAATTCATTCAGCTTCATATAGAAATGCCTGTACGTTGCCAGTGCTCCAGAGTATGACCAAATCACAAAAAAATAAATCCCCTACTCACAAAAAGATGAAACACAGCAGCTAGTGAATGAAACAAAGGCATTCAGGGGTCGAAAGCGATTGCCTGCCAAAATATGTTGTTGGCTAAGGTACAAGCTACCTACAAACCAAATTTGAAGATAAGAGATTTTGGAACACAGACACACACACACACACACACACACACACACACACACACACACACACACACACACACACACACACACACACACCGCTTGTTGGCTCAGTGTTAATGTTCTCACCTAGTAACTGCTAAGATGGGGGTTCGCACCTTGCTTGGCTTGCAAAAAGTTTCACTGACGAAGCGGATGGTTACTGTCCCTCTTGAGCAAGGGGATGGGTGTGTGCATGTGTGAAGGTCATGGCTTTGCCCTTAGATCGGACTATATGAGCTCTCAGCTCTCTTTTGGGAGGGTGACAGCTGATGATCACAACCATCATGTGATCCTGACCAACCTGGTGAATCACACACACACACATACACACACACACACACACACACACACAGTCAAAAACTAAATCGCCTCGCCTTGCTATAGGTGGGTGATACAAATTAGCGAAACCCTATGGAATTCAGTCACCGCATTTCACAGAAAAGCCAACTGATATTATAAGGTATTTGGCAACTAGCATTTGGTCGTCCTTGATGAGATGCTCACCAAAAGTATCAGGCTTCTGCACATCTACATACTGTAGTTGCTATTTCCTGAAAGTTTGGTAAAATTTTGTCCACAGCTTTAAGAGATATTTTGGACACACACACACACACACACACACACACACACACACACACACACACACACACACACACACACAGACACACACACACACACACACACACACACACACACACAACCAGACATGGGGTCTATTGCTGGGTTTCTATTACTATTACTTTCAGTTGTTCTCTATTACATTACTATTACTATTTAGTGGTTATCTTTATAGTACTATTACTAATACTTGGTCATCTATTACTATTACTATTAGTATATAATTTGCAATAACGGTGGTAATTTAAATTGAAAATGGTTATCATTTTCATTATTGTTGGGAGGTTGTTCCACGTAATGCACAAGTATATCTCGATCATTTGATGGCTAGTAGGCCACCCTCCGTTCTGCACGGTCTCCTATGGTGTACCTGCATCATGATGAGCAGCCAAAAGATAACTTTGTCATTTTTTAAATGGCAAAGGGTAATCAGTACTGACATTTGTTTCAAGCAGATCACTCCAATTTCAAGGACTGTATATAGCCACTGGCCAGTGAGGTACTTCATTCCATTATGTTGAAAGAATAATTTGCCACATTTAACTTTTAAGTTCTTGGAAACAAGAACATTAAACTTCTGCTTAGTTCAAGTTTTATTTATATATAATGCTGCATTATTTAACATGACTGAAGGAAAAATGCCACATTACATGTGTGGAAAAATATCATACTGAGTAACTGACCAACAGGTAACTAAGGTGAAAAGTCTGTTTTAATTGACAATTTACTGTGGTAAACAGTAAATGTTTCACACAAATCACTACAAATTCAAGAACAGTACATAACTAAAGAGAAACTGTATTATGTCTGTAATAGGAAAGTAATATACTATTATCTACAATTTTGCCTTCCGTTACTATTACTATTACAGCCATGATTTTTAATCTATTACTATTACTCTGAAAACCTTGTAATAGTCTATTATTATTACTATAGCATATTACTATTACCCCAGGTCTGACACACACACACATACACACACAATGACAAAAACTGTACCGCCTCGCCTTGCAAGTGGCGGGAGCTAATGAGTTAAAGATATGCACCATCACACTCGAGGCATCAGTGAGACTGTCTGCTCAGGCAGGAAGCAAGCTATCTCACATTCGTGATGGCATCATATACACACACCGACATTGCCGATAATCAATGTATTTCAGAGCTAGGTGCACTGAATGTGTAAAAAAATTTATGGCAATCAAGCATAGCACAGCCAAGAAAATGTGATGCCACAAGACGATGCGCGTCGGGCCCTCAGGGACATGTTTTGCTGCAGTTATCTGACAACAGTGGTGTTAAAGAGTTTCTTTTAAGTACACGTAGTCTGCGAAATAACTGTTTTTATTTTGAGGATAATGTTCTTGTCCAAAGTTATAGTGAACTGTCATAATGGAATCATGGATAAATACTACAGTATTATTCTGAGTACAAACCAAGAATTTATAACATTTCCAGCCATGAAAGAAAGTAGTTAACTCTAATACTGTGATGGGAGTCATATTTCCAAAGACATCAGTCGCTGTCATTCACACTGTTTACCTCCAGTTTAGAAATGACTCTGATAATATGATTGGTGCCGCAATTTACCATTCACCAATGTAGGCATACTGTATTACACTGAGATATTAATCTACAGTCAAACTTCTTCAGCTTGTATAACAGAGAATAGAGAAATGATGATTCTTATTTACTAATTTTCAAATGGGGAGGGACAATGAGGGACAAGGGATTAATCCCCGAGCTAGACCTCATCAGATCATATAACCCTGCTAGGGTTACAGGAGAGCGCTACCCCTCCCAGCACGGCAGCCACCGGGCGGGGCGCGAACTCGCAACCTCACGATTACGAGCCCGACACCCTACCACCGAGCTACCGCGCTCCCCACAATGAGGGACAGAACTATACATTAACCTGCAGGAAAGTTCATTCCATTAGCTCGTACGTCAAAAAGGAGAGGGGATTAAACAGGTTTTTGATCATGAAATTAAAGTTTTAGGTTTTACTTTATTTTGGCTTACGGTGCCAATTCTCAGAAAACGAGAAATCTATAAGCTTTCTCTTCAAACGGTACTCAGCAAGGAATAATCACTCACTGCTGCTGAATCAGTAAATACTTTCGTCCTGGAGGGAAAGAACCTGCCCCTGACAAATAATAATTCACCATGGAACTTGGTAATACTAAACCAAGCCCTTGCTTTCGCCTCTCCTACCTTGCACGAACGGTTTTATTATGAATTAATGCAAAAGAACTGGCTTGACTACCAGTCATGATTAATAAAACTGAGAGCAATGTGAATTATGTAAGGACAGTTTGGAAAAGTAAAACACAGTTTTACATTTAATCGAGCTCAAAAGAAAAGCTGTAAAATTATTAATGACAAAATGAATGCTTACGTTACAAGTGAACTTTATGCAAGTAGATTCACTCACTCATGCACTCAAGCTACCTAACACTTAATTGTAGAAAACAAAAATATAGGTAAGTTGAGAGACGGGGAGTCACAGAACTGCGAGGAGCCTGGATGATCTGCTGAAACCAAGACACAACCAAGACACTAGGGGTGGTATCCACTGATCACTGCTGCTTCGCTACTGTCCTGCCAACGTCAGTCTCTCGATGCTGCCAGTCTGACTCAGTGAAGAGATATAGGACAAGACTGGGTAATCTGCTGCTAAGACACCGACAAGACACCAGAGGTAGTCTTCGCTGATCACTACTGCTTTACACTTCTCTGGGAGCATGTCGGTCTGTGGGATGCCGGCCTCTGACTACCCTGTTCACACGCCTGATACAGATGCGATCGTGGGAAGAGGGCGGAGCTTCCTCTCCCTGTTTTGACGGGCAGGGCTAACGCTATATACATATTAATTTCGCCCAGTGATACACTAATGTCTGTGCATAAAGACAGGCACTCTTGGAACAACTGTAAATGTTTTGAAAATTTACTCCAATCAGAATGCTGACGCAGGGCGGTTAGAACTAAGCGAAGTTCACTGGGATTTCCAATAATGTTCGTAAACTCCCATAATCATACAGTGTCGCGAATTCGTGACATTGTAGACTATCCAGCACACTGAGGATTTATCTTTAGTCTTGTTAAGTCTGTAGAGAAAACTTGATGAATAAAGTTTTGTAGGAGAACATGTAATACACGTTGCCATTGCATTGCCACATTTATCATTAATAAACACAATATAATGATCTGTTACGGGAATATTCCCTACTACAACATGAATGTTTTCAAAAATTAAATGCAATTGCAGGTATCAGTGACAGGAGTTCCTTTGATCAGATATCAATATCGATAATGTATGGGAATTATACAAGAAAATTCTCGGCACAGCTGTCAGTTTCGTGTTTCAAGGTAGAACAGCAGACCAGTAAAAAATACAGTACAGTACTGCATCCAACTGGCAGATCACTAACATCAAGCAATGTCTGCATGCATTAAGATGTACATTTAAACAGTATAATGCCATCATCAAAACGAGACAGATAAGTGTGATGTTCATTATAATGAGAGAAAAAAGAAAAAGAAGAAAATCCTTCAGGCACAACTTGCAAGTACCAATAAAATAACCCCATAGAATTTTTCTGGGACATCAGAAAAGTGAGTGTGAAACGGAAGGCCACTGGCCACAGATAGTGCACATTACGGTAATGATGAAAATGACTACAATTCTGACCTCTTTGCATTTGTATTTACAGATGATGATAATTGCTGCCACCCCTTTAGTTCTCTTAGAAGGGGACAACATAATATGTGATATTATGGTTAATGAGATAACAATAATGAATCGAGAGGGGTGGAATATGTCAAATCTGATGCACACAGGTAATGCTGTGATGCTGACTAATGGTTAATAACAGGAGTTTTGCAGGTTAATGCCGAGATTAGTTGAAGTCTGTAAGTATCGTGCCTTGAGAAGAAATACCGATTAGATAACGTGATGGTTGCTGATGTTCTGGTGAATGGAGAGACTTGATTTGGTGAAAGGGTCTCAGTACGTGGGTGCAGTGAGAGAAAAGGGAAAACAAAGCAGAAAGTAGACTTGAACTGGGAAGGAAAATGGATGGTGCTATGAAGATTTTGTACAAAGTACACGTCTGTTCATGCTGCCTGTAATAAGTTTGTTGGAAGGGGTATTAATACTCACAATAACAAATGGATTTTGGGGTTGTTTCCCCCCCTGTGGGGGGGGGGGAAACAACCTGGCCGCACTATTGGGTGGTACTACTACTCTGCGGCCAGGTTGTGTTAGGAAGAATACTGCCACCGTATTCCCTGCGTGTCGCAAAAGGCGACTAAAAGGGGCGGGGTGAGGGGATTAGGGACCCCCTCCTCTGTTTTTTCGTTCCTAAAAAGAGACAGGCCAGAGAAAGGGATGGGGGATGGAGTTATCCCCGTACCCTGAAGATTGGGTCTATGAATGTGCGTGGATGTAGTACGATTGAGGCTAAAAGGGAGGAGATTGGGAGAATGTTTGTGAGAAGAAAGTTGGATGTGTTAGCTCTGGGTGAAACGAAGATGAAAGGGAAGGGGGAATCTATGTTTGGAAGTGTGAATGGAAGATTGTCAGGTGTTGATAGAGGAAGGGCAAGAGAAGGTGTGGCCTTGTTAGTGGGTCCGGAAGTACAGAAATGTGTGATTGAATGGAAGGAGGTGTCATCGAGACTGATGTGGGTGAAAGCGAAATTTGAATGTGAGTTGTGGGTGTTTGTGAGTGCATATGGGCCTGGTAGTGATAGGGATGAACAAGAGAGGGAGTCTTTCTGGAATGATGTTGATGAGTGTCTGCAGTGTTTTGGAGCGAATGTGAATGTGGTATTGATGGGAGATCTGAATGCTAGAGTGGGAAATGTAGCAGTTGAAGGCGTAGTTGGTATGCATGATGTGCCTGGAAGAAATGAAAATGGGGAACGAATGATAGCGATGTGTGTTGAGCGAGAGATGGTGATTTGGAATACGCTGTTTGAGAAGAAAGATATTTATAAGTATACATGGGTGAGACAGGAGGGTGGAAAGGTTGTTGATAGAGCTTGATGGACTATGTGGTTCTGTCTAGGAATGTATTAGGAAGATTGTTGGATGTGAGAGTTCTGAGAGGGGAGGGTGGAGGTATGTCTGACCACTACCTCGTGGAGGGAAAGTTAAGAGTAGGTAAGAGATGGGTGTGAGCTAGGAGGGTTAGGTGTGGCAGGGAGGTTTTGAAAGTGAGTGAGTTGGATAAAAGAGAGAAAAAGATAGAGTATCAGGAGAAATTGAAAGATGAGTGGAACGCAGTGAAAGATCGGGAAAATGGCAGCGTGGAGGAGGAATGGCAGTTGTTTAAGAGTGCTGTGGTGGGGCATGCAGAAGAGGTGTGTGGTGTGAGACGTGTGGGTGGTGGTGTAAGAAAAGGAAGTGAATGGTGGTGCAAGGAAGTATGGCTGTGGCTGAGAAGAGACATGCATATGAAGTGTGGCTGCAGAGGAAGGATGAGATGTCATATGAAAGGTATAAGGAAAAGAGGAATAGAGCGAGAAGAGCTGTGCGTGATGCTAAAGTGGCAGCGGATGAGAGGTGGGGTAGGCGGCTGACAGAGAATTTTCAACAGAATAAGAAAATGTTTTGGAAGGAGGTGAAAAGGGTGCGAACGGGAGAGTCTGGGAAGGAAGAACGAGTAAAAGCAGAGGATAGAAGGATGTTAATTGAGATGGATGCAGTAAGGAAGAGATGGGCAGAGTATTTTGAAAGATTGTTAAATGTAGAGGAGGAAAGGGTGGCTGAGATTGTGGCGGATGGAAGGGTGCAAGGAATAAATGTGTTGGGAGAGTTGAATGATTCTTTGATCACGAAGGAGGAAGTGGAGAAGGCAGTAAAGGAGATGAAAACAGGGAAAGCTGCAGGTATGGATGGGTGTGCTGTGGAATGCCTGAAGGGTGGTGGAGTGACTATTGTTGACTGGTTAGTAAGACTGTTGAATGTGTGCTTTGAGAAAGGTACGGTGCCAATTGATTGGGCAAGTGCTTGTGTGGTCCCGTTGTATAAAGGCAAGGGTGATAAGTATGAATGTACTAGCTTTAGGGGTATAAGTCTGTTGAGTGTTGTAGGTAAGGTGTATGATAGAGTGTTAAATATGAGCGTTAGAGAGGATACAGAGGGAGTGATTGGTGATGAGCAGTGTGGCTTTAGGAGAGGGAGGGGATGCGTTGATCAGGTGTTTGCTGTGAGACATGTGAGTGAAAAGTATTTAGCAAAAGGCAAGGATGTGTTTTGGGCATTTATGGATTTAGAGAAAGCGTATGATAGAATTGATAGGGAGGCTTTGTGGACTGTTTTAAGATTGTATGGACTTGATGGTAGGTTACTAAAAGGGATGAAAAGTTTTTATGTAAATAGTAGAGCGTGTGTAAGAGTGGGAATTGCTGTGAGTGATTGGTTTCCCGTGAGAGTGGGGCTGAGACAGGGATGTGTGATGTCGCCTTGGTTGTTTAATATTTACATGGATGGTGTTATAAGGGAGGTGAATGCAAGAGTTTTAAGTGGAGGTCTGAGTCTGGTGAATGTTGATGGTGGAGCGTGGAATCTGAAGCAGCTGCTGTTTGCAGATGATACTGCACTGGTGACTGATTCAGAGGAGAGATTGAGACAGTTGGTAGAGGAGTTTGGAAGGGTGTGTGAAAGGTGGAAATTGAAAGTAAATGAGAATAAGAGTAAAGTGATGAAGTGTACGAGGTTGATAGATGGTAGGGGGATGAATATAGTTTTGAATGGTGAGTTGCTTGAGGAGGTAGATTGTTTTAAATATCTAGGGTCACATGTTGCTGTGGATGGAATAATAGATGCAGAAGTGAAGTTTAGAATAAATGAAGTAGGAAAGGTGCTGGGAGGAATGAAAAAAGTGTTTAAATGTCGTTCGCTTAGAATGGATGTAAAGAGAAGGCTGTTTGAGGGTGTTGTGGTACCGACTGCGTTATATGGGGCTGAAACATGGAATTTGGGTGTAGCAGAGAGGAAAAGTTTGAATGTAATGGAGATGAGGTGTCTGAGGAGTATGTGTGGAGTGACGCATATGGATCGGGTGCGAAATGATGAGGTGCGAAGGAGAACTGGAGTTGTTCGGGAGATGGCTGGTAGAGTTGAGCAGATGGTGATGCGATGGTTTGGGCATATGGAGAGAATGGATAATGAGCGATTGATGAAAAAGATAACTAGATCTGATGTGAGAGGTGTAAGGCTGAGAGGAAGACCACGAATAGGATGGATGGACAGTGTGAAGAGAGCGCTGGATGCGAGAGAGATGCCTGTAGAGCAAGGAAGAGTGGCTGTGCATGACAGAAATAAATGGAGAGAAATTGTGAATGAGTATGTGATGACGCAGCCCTGAGGGGATATTCTCCCGCATTTGGTCTGATCAGCTAGTCAGGTCAGGTGCGTGTAAGGGGATGGGTCTATTATGATGTGGCAGGGGTAAACCAGTTCTGCTGTCGGGCCCTGCTGCGGATGTCACTGATTGCATTGCGCAGTTGACCTTTGTGCAGTGTGGTGCGGTGAGGATCTGTCCGTTCTCCCCTTTTGGGGCTAAGATGCGAATAAATGTGTTTGAATGGATGAGTAAATGGGGAGTGTGTCGTCCTGTCTCGGCTACCTCCCTTTCCTTGGGGGAAGCAGCCTAGGTATATAGATAGATAGATAGTTTATGGAGTGCAGAGAGTGGCAGGATAATAAATAAGAAGATGCTTGAAAAATATGGAGTTAAGAAGTCCGTGGACAACAGAGTTCAAGCGGGCATGCTTAGACGGTAATGTTATATCGACAGAATGAATATGAATTGGGTGGCGATAAGAATATGTTGATTAGTGAACAGTATAAATGTCTGTGAGTCTGAGAGTGGGATAAGCTGTGGTAGGCCAAGAATGTTGGAATGAATGATAAATCAGTGTGTTAGAGAGACAAGTATGGAGGCAGATGAGGCTAAGGAAGTGACAAGGAATCAAGCTGATCATACGATTATTGTATGGAGGAGTGAATAGCAATGATTTGGCATACCCCCCCCCTCTTTTTTTCTTTTACTTAACCGTATCGGATTTACTGTAACTGTCAGGTCTTATGTACTGTGAGATGAAATCAGGATTCTAGAGGTGAAAGGGTGTGTAACCCATTTAACTGGGTATGCTGTAGATAAGTTCTCCCGCTGTCATAGGTTTTTTGCTTTCTGGACCGCGTCTTACTCGACCTGCAGGCACGAGAAGGAAGCTGGATGAAAATGTTGATGTGGATTGTTCATAAGTGAGTAATATGAGTTGCAGTCGGAATCATGAAAGCCAATAAAACACTTGGAACAGACAGTAAATGATGTAAAGAGTGAAATATCAAAGCCTTTAGGTAACTTTTCCTCATGTCATTAGGGGGAAGTACGATACAACATGAGTCGAAAATTGCACCAAATTTCCGATATTTGAAACAATCTTTTTTAGCCACATCAGGAACGTCTGAGACCTGCGACAAGCTAATGAGTTCCGGCATTAATAGGAGGATGGCCTCTCTCTCTCTCTCTCTCTCTCTCTCTCTCTCTCTCTCTCTCTCTCTCTCCTCAGAGTGGCACTACGTGTGCAATAAATTACAACTCTAACAGGCTCACTCTGGAAGAAAAGCACCCTGCGTAGTAAGTGGTTTCCTGATTTATAGGAAACCGTCGGTCGACTCAGTGAAGACCCACCCAAAGGCAGCACTAAGTTGAGTGAATGGGATGTGGACACTTCCACCTACCACTAAGACGATGAATCACAAGAAAATTACGGTTGAATCACCCTAATGTGTGGTCTGCAAGTTGTTGGTAACAGTTATGAAAGACAGGTTTGTCAAGTGCCTAAAAGCTAAACAATCATATAGGAGCTACACACATGATTTCACAAGATCTGCTCTTGCCTTACAAATCTCTTGGATTTATATGCTGAATATATACAATGCAAACAAATCCACTGACAATACCCGGACAGAATTTCAAAGGGCTTTTGATACGATCTGTCACACATCACTCATCGAGACACTAAATATTCATAGTTTCTGTAGCTGTGTGTTCAGCTGGATTGAAAAGTGACGTATAGGACGTGAACAAAATGTTGTGATAAATGGAAGACAGTCAGGCGGGAGTGCCACAGTTTTCAGTATTAGGTGTTATTCTGTTTTTAATACAAATAAGAGCCACTGATAAAGGCTGAATTATCCAGATTTGCTGATGATACATAAATCCGTAACAGAGCAAACACACTCTTACGAAAGCAGGTGATTCAGAGGAATCTTAATTATACGTTTTTTTTCTCCCTCCCCCCCTTTTTTTTACTAGTGATTTCAACATTAGCAAATACAGTGTGCTATACGTTACTAGTAATTATGAAAAAATCAGTTAAACTGTAAATAATATTCAACTACGCAAAGCAAACCACGAAAATGATGTCGAAATTGTATGACAAGGAGACTATTATTTGTTCAAAAAGTCTTTCCTTTGCTGTTAAAGGTGTGAAGACTAAACGAAGGTCACGTCATTTATGGAAAACAGATGGACAACGTGGGTAATTAAGTGGCAGCACAGAGATCTAATGAG
Organism: Coenobita brevimanus; assembly: GCF_032717465.1. Classification (NCBI taxonomy): domain Eukaryota; kingdom Metazoa; phylum Arthropoda; class Malacostraca; order Decapoda; family Coenobitidae; genus Coenobita; species Coenobita brevimanus. Next base: position 14,726,448 of record NC_137008.1, on the reverse strand, counting down.
AGGGAAAATAAGACAGAGAACAAGATTAAGAGACAAGTATTGGAGAATTACTGGGACTGAATGGAACAAGAGGTCAGAGGAGGTACAGATGACCTTTGTTCAAAAGTGGATGGGCTTGTGCTGCTGTTGCTGCTGCTGCTGACGTTAGCACAATATACAGTACATTGCAATGTCTGGAATGTAAAATATACATACTTCTCTCTCTCTCTCTCTCTCTCTCTCTCTCTCTCTCTCTCTCTCTCTCTCTCTCACTGTCTCTCACTGTCTCTGTCTCTCTGTCTGTCTCTGTCTGTCTGTCTGTCTGTCTGTCTGTCTCTCTCTCTCTCTCTCTCTGTATGTGTGTGTGTGTGTGGGGGGGGGGGGGTCATTACAGAACGCCTGTGCCACTAAATTCCGAAATAATTCACAATATTTTTTACCAGGCACCTAATCCTAGTGTTCATATAAAGTAATCCCGATACCTTCCTCATTATGTCCATCACACTCATGGCTGGAATTCTTCAGTATATTGTTCCACATAATTTTCCGCCTTAGTGTCCTGTGTCTTGGTCAAGCATTAATGTCTTTTGTCCTTCGTATTTCTTACAGGACTCACCCGCTCCCTTCAGCCAGAAATACCACATTTTTCTTCTACCAGTATTTTTCTTTGCCTGTCTCCTACATATCTCATTCACCTTCCTCCAACAAAGCCCACGTCTCCGTCGCTTGTATGTGTCTCATTTCCTTCGCCAAAAGCAACCTGTGTGTTCCTCGCACTCACTGTTTACATCCTTATATTTCTCAAGTCTTGTATAATGTTCCAATTCTAGTCAGTCAGTAGGTATGAATACTGAACAGAACTGGGCTACAAACAGTGGTGCCTCCAGTGCAAATGGAACCTCAGTTTGTACCCAAATACTTCCAGTAAGGGAATCATGTTCCTGTATGTCAGTCATGCCACACACCTCATCTCCATCCAGTCATGAGTGGTGTGATGCTATAGTAGAGGTATTTTATTTATATCAACCTCTGAGAAATCTCTTCTCATCAAAGGGGTAAATGTTCTGTGTTAACCCATTCAAGTTTGGTGTAACGCTTAAGCAATGTGTGTTCGTTATTGCCAGCCTTTTCTTTTATCATAAGGAAAAACAATACCTACTCATTAATTAAACGGAATTTGTTCCCCAACACTCACTCGATACAGCGCTTTTATTACGTGGCTCGACAAAGAGTGATCGATAAAATGGAGTCCTGTAATCCAAGAAAGCATTTCCTCCATTGGATGGTAAACATATAACGAACAATGTGGCTCTCGGTGGTCTAGTGAGCTGTGCGTTCCAATCAGATGTGGACTGTAGGGGTGGTTGAGGTTCAGTGCTGATGTAATTCCTCTCAGAAGTAAGCAAATTTTCACTCCTGCATTTAATATGTGGACTGAAAAGCCTAACCCCAGGCCCTTATGCTTCTAACATGGCAATCGACTTTGTTTGTTTGTTTGTTTTTATACAAGGAAGAAGGAACCAAAGGCCAGGGGCCTGCAAATTACTCCCTGGAAGAAAAAGTCAAAAACAAGATAACAGAGAGCCAAATCAAGATCCATTCACTCCGAGATGTTTGGACAAACTGCGTTTAAAAGACTGGATATCGTAGGCAGAAAGAAAAACAGACAGAGAGTTCCAGAGTTGACCTGTTGCATACATGAAGGACTGGGAGTAGCGGTTAACTCTCGCACTAGAGCTGTACAGAAAAGGGATGAGAGTTTGTTGCTAGACGGGTGCTATGTGCCCGCCGTAGTGGTGGAGGGATGCAAGCAGACAGTTCAGAGGAGCAGTGGCCATTGAAGTAGTAATGGAAAAGAGATAAAAATGCAACAATGCAGCGAAGAGACTGAGGTTGAAGGGAGCCAGTAAGAGGAGGAGAGTTAATGAGACGAAAAGCCTTTGACTCCACCCTGCTGAGAAGAGTTGTGTGTGTGGGGAGCCTCCCCACACGTGAGAGTTGTACTCTACACAGGGACGAATAAAACCAGTGTATAAAGTCAACAACTGTGCAGGGGTAAAAAAGGTACGGAGTCGGCTTAGCACAATCTTTTGGAAGCAGATTTTACAAGAGAAGAAATATGTTCTTTCCAAGATAAATCCCGAGAGAATGAAACCCCAAGTTGATAGTTATTGCAAATTTCAAACATAGGGTTTTTGCAAGCTTCACAGCAGGTACGCCGACCTTAAGTTTCCTTGTTTTTGAAGATCATTTAGAGGAATGGGGTCTCAACAGTACCCTTACATGATGTAGCCTACTACATCACGTTGTTTAGAAATATGGCGAGCTAGTGGCCAGAAAGCCGTTGTCTGCATGACGAGTTAGATGTTCGATCTCCAAGAGGTGATTGAAGGTTTTTCGATCATTTAGTGCCATCAAGGAAAGTAGGCTGGTCGTCCACCCATAACTGAACTGGGGTATGGTAGCCAGGCCTCAGGTCCTACACCTCAAGTGGGAAGATATCGGTTTGTCTCTAATTGTTTACCTCTAATGGCATATTGTTTGGAATGTTTTAGGTTCCAGATGATTCGTGATAATTACTGACACTTAGTTATAGCTTAATGGGAGTGAAGACATCTTACAGGGTGTTATAAAGCAGAATGTTATGCACGGTATGTTATCACACTGGTTCCAGTGTACCATGATGAATTAAATAATGTTTGTAGTCGTCATACCGAACAAAATACCCTCTATAATAGATATATAATAGTTAATCTGCTGCAGCTTGAAATGCCATACTGTCTAATACTAAATTAAGTAAAGTTATGGTGCACAATACAAAACATCTTCCCACAATAAGCAGAAGTCTCAGCTTAGCCAGAGGCAGGGTGATGAACGTTACCTCTCACAAGACACAGTAACCTTTGTACACAAAACGCACATGCTGTCTCTACATACCGCTGTGTACCACATCACTGAACATTGTTTTATCATAAATGCATGTGTATATCACTGCTGAATATTAAATTGCTCCATACTATATTATAATTTATCATTAATTTCGAAAATCAAGTTACACTCAATTTGTATCTTAGCCATCGGCACCATATAGTGATGTTTTCAGTCTACAATACGCATGCATTCCTTCTACAATACGCATGCATTCCTTCGTACCTTGTAATATTCAACTTGTATATGAATACCAGTTTTATCCTGGCAGTCTAATAACAAATATTATCTGAGCTATTGACGGAACGTAGATAATTTACTCGTATATATACTAAACTCAGTCATAATTTGTCAAAGTGGATGATTGTATGATGTCGGTTCGTTTCTGTCATCTTGTAACTATTATAACGTTCATTTTAACCTGATATGATCTATGCTCCGTCAGTCTTCTTCACAACAACTTTCTTCAACGTAGGAACAACATTTCGAACTGGAGGGATTAGATACATCATTAATCCATTCACTGTTAGGGTGATTTCCTAAGTAGAATAATTTCGTATGTTAGTGGCAAGAATGAAAAATGTTATTGGAATGAAGCAGTAAAAAAAAATCCACTTGTTTTTAAAATATGGCCCGACAAATGTAAAACAAACATCTCCCCCACTGCATTTTCGTGGTCATAATATTATCTATTTATTTATTGTCAGACGCCTAAATCCCGTAAGGGGTGGCTACAAACAAATCGCCTCCACGTCGTGCTGTCCCCCGCCATTTCACATCTCTGAGCCCAGTTCACACCCTCCTCTCTAATACAGTTCTCCACTCCATCCCTCCATCTCATCCTTGCTGTTAGTTAATATGTATGCCTTCTTTCGGTATTGACTTCATCATTCGGACGACCAAAGGCTACAACAGCAATTTAAGTCAAGTTAGGGGTTGTTTTTGGAACCGGAGAGATTAGATATTGTGTTACGCCCTTGATTATATTACTGGAGATCATTCCTAAGCTGAGAATAATCATCTGATGGACAGAAGACAAAGCTAAATAATGCGTCACCAACCAGCTGCACACACATCGCCTTCCATTGCCTTTCAACCTTTTCTTCCTTCACCCATGGATGCCGGTGACTTTTTTTTTTTTTTTTTTTTTTACATGCGCGCTCCTGATAACGAGTGGGGTATTATTTTGCTGTGTGTGTGTGTGTGTGTGTGTGTGTGTGTGTGTGTGTTCTGGTGTCAACATCTTTTTCCATAAGAAGTTGTAGTATCACATATTTTACATAATAATTTTTAAAGCTGTTTAGTCATAATTAACAGTGTGTAATGAAGTGTGAATGATGAACAACCAATTATCATTTTGCTGTTAGCTGTGGTATAGACAGAAGGTGGATGGCAGACCACACGTGCCACCCTGTTTCAAAGATAAAATGAAGGTTAGGAGAAGTGAAAAGATATCTGAATAAAGCGTAAGTGTAAAGTCCTGGGGAACCATTTATTATGTTGGTATATGTGAATGTACTTGATGCCATTTTATAGAGGTGTATAATGTGCTAGTAGGGTTGTCATTTATCTCTACTTTTTGCATAAGCCCAGAGTATATGTAAATGCTTGGCACCTCACTTTTAGCTGACCTCAGAACCGCGCCCTAGTCGGCACGGTGAGCGTACAGCGTCAGAAGACGTTATATAGTTATCAAGGGAGGTGGTATCGCTCTTACATATCTCTCGGGTCGCAGTTATATTATTCTGTACCCAATAAAGAGAGATTTAATATGCTCATTTCTGTCACCTTACGCTACCACTTAATATAACAGACCAGCTCCACCTTCTAGTGGCAGAGGACCTTTGGTGGGAAGTGTCAGACAGTGACGGCGAGTAGCTGACGTGTACTACAGACAGTGTCGTCGACTCCAACACGGTGGTCTAGTTATACTATAACAGCAGAACACATAATATGTAGTCACTTAGTCAACTGGAATATTATTACCCATTGTTAGAGGCCCAGTTGACCCATGAAGGCATCCTGATATTGGTACCTATGAGGAATGCTGTAACATACCAGGCATGTCGGTTCATTTCCTTCCCTTTTGCTACTGCTAATAATACACTTGTTGTTATTGAAGGGGATCCTGAGGTGCTCGTTGTCTCGGATGACAAGAAAATGTGTAGCAGAAACGACTGTGGATGAATTTGAGAAGTGTAAGGCCTCATTTCTTGATCTCCATGTATGTCCTGCTTTCCATTTTGTCTTCGTACCATTAAAGGTAGAGGAGTGTAAGAGGGCTTTGTTGGACACAAATACTTCCTCTGCTCTGCAACGTTGCACCTTCCAACCCATTCAATTGAAGTCAGTTTTCCATGCTCATATTCATGCGAAACAGTACTTTTACTTTCCTGAGACAGAGGATGTAACTGTGATTTGTGCCTCACAGAATCAATACCTTACAGTAAAGGGGTACTATATTGCACCTGATTTTTGTGAGTTACACAGTAAAGAGATAGCAGTTCTGCCTAGCAAGCATCATCTAGCTTTGTCAGTGAACTTCTCGTCCCAGTTACGACCCTTTTTACCTTCATTCAATGTTACTTCCTTGAATGTGAATAGGCTGTCTCATGTATTAAAGGAGCTTACCTTCCTCTCCCACCTGAACAGGACTGATTTAGAGCCTTATGTACTGTCCTATCTTCCTTCATACCTTACTCCTTCCTATTTTGGTCCTGGCGTTGGTCTTCTACTTACTGTGGTCTTGTCCTGTGTTTGTGGTTTAGGCTACTATGTAAGGCACACATTAAGGAACCCACTGAGACCACGTGTCCGTACTCGCGGATTGCAAGTGGATGTTCCTGAATAGTTAGCTACCCTACACTCTGGTTAGGCTACATGGTAGTTAGGACAACAATGTCGACGAGGACGTCAGTGGTGTGGGCGAGCGATGTTCTGGTGTCAACATCTTTTTCCATAAGAAGTTGTAGTATCACACATTTTACATAATAATTTTTAAAGCTGTTTAGTCATAATTAACAGTGTGTAATGAAGTGTGAATGATGAACAACCAATTATCATTTTGCTGTTAGCTGTGGTATAGACAGAAGGTGGATGGCAGACCACAAGTGCCACCCTGTTTCAATGATAAAATGAAGGTTAGGAGAAGTGAAAAGATATCTGAATAAAGCGTAAGTGTAAAGTCCTGGGGAACCATTTATTATGTTGGTATATGTGAATGTACTTGATGCCATTTTATAGAGGTGTATAATGTGCTAGTAGAGTTGTCATTTATCCCTACTTTTTGCATAAGCCCAGAGTATATGTAAATGCTTGGCACCTCACTTTTAGCTGACCTCAGCACCGCGCCCTAGTCGGCACGGTGAGCGTACAGCGTCAGAAGACGTTATATAGTTATCAAGGGAGGTGGTATCGCTCTTACATATCTCTCGGGTCGCAGTTATATTATTCTGTACCCAATAAAGAGAGATTTAATATGCTCATTTCTGTCACCTTACACTACCACTTAATATAACATACCAGCTCCACCTTCTAGTGGCAGAGGACCTTTGGTGGGAAGTGTCGGACAGTGACGGCAAGTAGCTGACGTGTACTACAGACAGTGTCGTCGACTCCAATACGGTGGTCTAGTTATACTATAACAGCAGAACACATATTATGTAGTCACCTGCTACACCATAACAGCTACGTGTGTAATAGTAATAACATTTTTTTTTTTTTTTTTGGAAACGAGTTGAGGGTTTTCCTCGGGTATGGCTTACCATGTTTGAAAACTATAGCTCGAAGATCTAGGTCGTACGGTAAGATCAACTTAAATAGTTTTGATCTTATATGAATTACTGTAAACTTAGTGGAAAGATTGACGGTAACGCAAAGATGGAGCGATTCCACTTTTAGAACAATCAGTCCAAGGTCAAGGTCATAGGAGAAGGTGAAATGTTCTACTCTTTAACACAGTTTTGACTTGATCTGGACCAAAGATGTAGAGATTTGATTTTGATAACAATAGGTTAAAAGTCGAACAGCAAGGTCACAGGGCAAACTCAAATATTCTGCCCTTAGAACGAACTGTTGGGCATGGATGTTGCAAATTCTGAATGCTCCTTCTTGATCATCTGTAGCTTAATTTATTCCTGATATCTCCAGACGATTTTATTTTGCTGAGGGTAAAATTTTTATAATGAAAAGGTTACACATAGCCATCCCAACGTCCCTTATACAAATAGCATAATGCACAATGGGTATGTTGCTGCAGCAGCCCACGAAGCATACACACACCAAACACACACAACATACAAAACAAACGACCGCACTTGAACAGTCTTAAGAAAAAACACGATATAGACTGTTTAGTTTAACATCACCTGTGTTAACACAAAGACCACGGAACAACACGACTTTCTCCACGCATGGAACAATGACACATCATTAATACATGAGACTAAACTCAAAACCAGGTACAAAGCTGCACAATTTACAAACTGCGCTACATACAGACCAGACGGAATAAACAACAGGGAGAAGGATAGCTTTGTCGTTCTCATATATAAAGACATCCCTCTCAAAAACACGACAAACAGAACAGCGCACACCCAATGACATCACCTCAGAAATAACACCAGTTAAAATAAATTGCATGGTAAACCAGGCTACATAATCGGTACCTACACGACCACTTAAATCATGCACCTCAGGATACGTTCCATCCCGCACTGCTCACCAGAACATCCGCGGTGTAATAACGTTAGGTAAATTAAATACTAAAGACAACTCATGGCTAGCCACACAGATACAAGACATCCGAGGGGTCCTGTTCCAGAAGAGCTTGAATATTACATTCAAACTCCACAAAGATGCAATGGAACGGCCTCCTCCCCCGACACCACTATACCCCTATAGCAGCCATTCTAACTTCTTGGAAAACAGTACATGAGCCTTTAGCACTATTTTATCGATATTTTTACCGTAAGTGCTCTAACGAACTGGCTTCAATTGTGCCTCCCCTTCACGTTTTCTCCCGAAATACTCGGGCAGCTGGGAGCGCCAATGAACTCACACTCTCTCCCCCACAATGCAGAACCTCTGCTTATCAAAATTCATTTATCCCCAGAACTACTACTCTCTGGAATTCACTTCCTGGGTGTTGCTTCCCACATACATTTAATCCTCTCAATTTTAAATCCAATTGTTATAGTACTTTATGAATGGAGGATGCCTTTAGGCACATGGACTTATTTTTTTTCCTTTGTGTTTCCTTCCTCCATTCATTAAAAAAAATATATATATATATATATCACATACAAGACCTAATCTGGTTTCAAACATTTACTTAAAACATAATGGTCCCATGGCAATAAACTCCCTTACAAAAATTTTCAACTGTAGACTTACAATAAATCCCTAACATCCGAAAAAAAAAACAGTAATTACATCAATACTCACACCAGGAGAACCTCCCAACAGACCCGCATCATACATACATACATACATACTTTGCACGCCTTCTAAAATCCTTGATGGCTGCAACAACCAAAAACAAAAATATTAGATAGAAGCAACAGAAATAAACAAAGGTATTAACATACGACCAATAAACATCCTACTAAATGAAATCTGAGACACAGACATGGAAGAAAAAACAATGTCTGGCCAATTTTCCTTTAGGCAGGGAAACCCTCTTACTCTACCAAAAAATAAAGTAATGCATTCAGAATATTAGCCAGTGGTGTTTCACGGCGTTTACTTTTACCCTCAGTTCTTAGACATTTCCTCAATGACCTGCCAGCTCCATCTCCTTCAGTAATACGAGTAGAAGTGTCCAATGCCGAAGACTTCACAACACTCTAAAGCTGAGCACTCGGTAACACCTCCATTCACACATACTGTACACCTCCAAATTGTTGACTTACTTTGTATACACACACACACACACACACACTCACACATACTGTACACCTCCAAATTGTTGACTTACTTTGTATACACACACACACACACACACACTCACACATACTGTACACCTCCAAATTGTTGACTTACTTTGTATACACACACACACACACACACACACACACACACACACACACACACACACACACACACACACACACACACAAGCACGCACGCACGCACACACACACACACACACACACACACACACACACACACACACACACACACACACACACACACACACACACACACACACACACACACACAAGCACGCACGCACGCACGCACACACACACACACACACACACACACACACACACACACACACACACAATACTTTTTCTCAGCATACAAGCAGCATCAATGCAAAGGCATCTCGTAAATTCGATGCCTTGGTGAGACCCAGACCTTTAATTATGCTGTCCTATGTTGGTTCCCAGCCTTAGTTAACTCAGGCATGGATAATTTTCAGAAAACACAGAGCAATGTGGAAAGCAAACGAACATGATTACTGAGACAACAAATGATCACGTACATCAAGAAGCAAAATTACTTCCAATCAGAGATCCTAATGAGTGGACCACAGTTCATGTTTTCAGATCAAAATGTATCCCGTCATTCTGACAGCATATTTCATCACCCTTCCACAAAAAAAAAAAAAAAAAAAAAAATGAAATGAACAACTGCACAACACTACACAGAACATCTCAGCAACCCTCCCTCCCATCCATGCAACTCTATAATTCACAAACGCACACACAAGCGCAAAACCAATCCAGCCATCCAAAACCTTCAGCAGAGAACATCCTTCACATACTACCACCAGACATACACCCGTCAGATATTACCCCACCCGAAAAGAAGAGAGTACATGTAGCAAGGCTGCGTTGCGGTCATCACCATCTCTTGCTACAGTACGAACACACACAAAATAATTCATTATGCCCATACTACAACCAGCTCCACAATCCACAATACACTCACCTTAAGCACCACACTATGACAACACAGACAGTCAATCGACGTAACGTTAACAAAAAGCTTCATGGAGCGACTGGTTGAAGTGGTCAGTTTCCTGCAGTCCACTGGGTTCATGTCTTGTAGCAACAACATTACCCCCTCATTTACCAACATACGTTCAAAAATAAAATCGTCTTGGAGTAGTAAGTGTATGATAAATTTCGTCACACATGCCCTTCGCGTCGGCTGTAGACCTCAATTTCTTCATCAATTCAACTTCTCGCCTACCAGTATAGCTAAGCATCCCACCTCTCTCTCTCTCTCTCTCTCTCTCTCTCTCTCTCTCTCTCTCTCTCTCTCTCTCTCCTCGTGTATTTTCATGCATTGTTATACTTGCATGTTACTGATCCCCTGTTCTCATCCCCTCTCATGTCACCTTCATCATCGTCGGCAGTACTTTTATAACCATTAATAACCACCATTACCAACCAGCCTTTCATCCCTTCCCTTCATCCATCATCATCGTACAACCTCCTTCGTGGTTGATACCCTGTTATTTCTTCGTTCCCCCACCTCTGGTTTTGGAATAACCTCTTCCTGGTCCCTGCTGTTCCTACTATTTTTCCTCTCTCTTTTCTCTCTTTCTCTTAGCCAAAATCTCGTTATTTTTATTGTCTCTCTCTTAGTCCCTTCAGCGATGTTAATAATAATAATAATAATAAATAATAATAATAATAATAATAATAATAATAATAATAATAATTTGTCAAGACAGCAAGAACACTTACACACATTCATCGTTTGCTGCCAGGCCAGCGAATGGGTGGGTGGTGTTGCTGTTGACCAACTCGTCTGTGTGGTCCAGCAGATCCATTACCCTTGGCAAGCAACCGTCACTGAATGGTAGTCCTGTGCACTGAACTGATGTTCCATTTTGGCTGACAGTGCCTCACCACAACGAGACGCTGGGAATAGTGTGGGTTTTGGTTCATGGATGGACACCTCATTTACGTCCCCCCATCCAATTAACCGAAGCACCACAGCAGTCTCCACTTCACCCTGTAATTTCGTTATATGGTTACCACCTACAGTCGTAAAGGGTTTCCTGGGTTACATTGTGTGTGTACTGTACATCTCTCTCTCTCTCTCTCTCTCTCTCTCTCTCTCTCTCTCTCTCTCTCTCTCTCTCTCTCTCTCTCTCTCTCTCATGTCTACATTATTCTTCCTCATTTCTTGATTGGTTCCATCTCTGAGCGGGAGTCTCGTTGTAATGAAAGCCATCGCGGCACTTGTTTCTTAGCTGTTTATTATTCATATTACATATCAATGTTCTTCTGAATGTTGTTTATGTCTTTCATTGTCAACAGCAGCTACATCCAGCTCCTCCTCCTACCCCTCATTATCATCATCATCATGCTACCTGTATTCGTTGTCCTAACCTTTTTTCGCACATGAGGATGTTGTGCGATGGCGTCTAGTAAGCAATGTACAGAAAAATACAAGACAGAGGGAGAACTAATCAGCAACATGGCCACTGAAAAGGTCCACGCGTCCATTAATTCACCATTCGAGCCCTCGGAATCCTGACTCTTCCTCACGGGCATAACTGCACACGCATGTACAACTTTCTTTTGATTATTATTTCGGTCTCACTGTGTTAATAATATTACGGAAAAAGTACTGAACGAAATTACACTAAATGTGGTATAATGTCTGACGATCTGTAGAGAAATATGTTCAATTTGTGTGCAAAGAAGTTCAGTTGTAAAGGATATAAATTTAGTGAAGTATTTTCTAAGAGCAATGTATAAAATTAGGAACAATGACTGAGAACTATCAGCAGACAAGGTAACTCGCTTTTGGCGAGAAACATCAGAGGTTTGCGTCACAGGGCATGAGCAAACGTTCGGCCCTATAACTCAGACAGTTTTTGTTTCCTTTGGATCAAGCTATGTGGAAGAGTTGAAGGTCAGGCAAGGATGAAGGTACTTGATTTTGTGAGAAATAAGTCAAAGTGGAAGGTCTCAGTACAAGGACAAATTTAAAAAGTTTTGATTCAGTCTTGACGAATCTTGGAAGAAGGGCTGAGTGCCAGGCATGGATGAAGGAATTTGAGTTTGAGAGCAAGCGGTCGTGGGTTAAGGTCATCAGGCAAGGGGAAATATTCGGCCCTGACAAGTACTCGTATTACAGTGTGTGAGTGTTGCAGAATATTAGTGACGGTATTTTTTATTTTAGATCCGCGCTCGATAAGCGAGAGTGGGTGTTATGATTTGAGATTGGTGTGTGTGTGTGTGTGTGTGTGTGTGTGTGTGTGTGTGTGTGTGTGTGTGTGTGTGTGTGTGTGTGTGTGTGTGTGTTTGCGTTAAAAAGAAATTTAAAAAAATAGTTTATATCCGACCTTAAGCAAACTTAGTGGAAGGGATGAGGGTCAGCTAATGAGTGAACCTATTGTTTTTTTGTTTTTTTTAGAACGACATGCCAAAGATATAGGTCACATGGCTAGGTCATAGTTCGACCTAGCAAAGCCAAGTTAAATAGTTTTTTAACCCAATTTAGACAAAGCCTGAGAGAGGGATTAAGGATAAGAAGAAAGGGATTCAATTTGTAAACAATCAAACAAGGGTCAAAATCACACGACACAATCAATGTCTGACCCATGTGTCTGTGTTAACAAAACAATGAAAGCAGCTTTGATCTGATATGGATCAGACTTGGTGGATGGGTTGATAATAACTTAAGATGGTGACCCTCTGTCTTTAAGAATAACAGATAGGCTACAAAAATCAATATTACATGACAAGGCCAATTTACAGTTTTTTATCCGATTTTGATCAAAGTTTGCGAAAGAGATCATGTAGGGATTGAAAAAAAAAATGTTTAGAGAAAAATCAGTCAAAGGTCAAGGTCACAGTGCAAAATTAAGGGTCAAGGTCACTTGGCAAAGTGTTGGTGGAAGGGGTAACGATTAGGCAAGAATAATGTCATTCCATTTTGAGAGTAACTGCGTGACGGTCAAGGTCACCATATCCTTTTCACCACCTTATTTACATCCACTCTATTAATAAAACCTAACCATCGAAGCGCTCTGTCTTCACCCATAGAGTCAGTATATTTGCTTACTCTACAGTAATCACGAGTCACATTACGAGTATTCTTTTCATATTCATTTTACGGACTTCATACACAGTCCTCAATATCCCATTTCCCATTTCCACTGCTTTTACTAATGACTTTTCGTTCTGTAAGATCAAACACCCATTCTTTAATGTGGACACTAAAACCCTCTTGTGGTCTTGACAAGGTCTCTATTTAGTACCATGTTATTCATAGCACCAGCAATTTTTCGTCTCTGTCACTTTACTTTCCTTTTCGTTTCTTTCCAGCTGCTGCAGCTACGTGTATTTAGTCCCTCACCAATTAAAGACTATTTCCATTCACTAGCATATTATACAGAAAGTAACTTCTATCTCAAAAACCATCACTTGACTCTTAACCCGTCACGTCCTGAAGTTTTCCGCACCTCCAACATCCCCCAGTCCTGAGGTATTTTCGGAAAAATTTTTTTTTGGCTAAAACCTTCGCTTTTGGTGAGAAACATCGAAAATTCATAGAGAAATCGCTCACCTGAGGTTTAAAATACTCAGTCCAGGTAGGAGTTCCTCCTTACCTGACTGGGTTTTCTAACATGTTGGCACCAAAGTAAACGAGTTCTATGGAAGGGTAACTATTTTATCCACTCATAAACGGTATTTATTTATTTACTTGGTACGAATTTATATGTAGTATGAGAGTATATTTGTTTTCAAGCAGTAATATAGGCATTATAAGCATTGTTTCACTCACTAACTAATCACCATTCATGACCTTTTTTTTCCCACATTACCTGATCATCATTTCTGACTGTTTCTTCCTGTAATGCTATGTAAACCTTGTCCTCCACATTGTCATCGATTGGGGAATCACTCTGGCCCTGAATATCTTTATTGGCCAGGTCACTGGTAACAGGTGAATTGCAGAGACAATGGCATGAGGGGGGAGGGGGGAGGTTATGCGGTGTAAGGCATTGTCCCTGCTTGGCATCTTGCACGAAAATTGAAAATTGTGCAAATTAAGGACCTTGCAATTGCACGACGTACCGGTACGTCACCGGGACTGGCAAATGCAAATCGTTGCAAAGTACCCATACATCGACGGGATGGGGCGGGTTAACTACAGTACATTTACTTTCAACGCACGACTTTAGAATAGTTATATACATGAAAATTATTAAGAGTGTCATTGTTGTGATTCACTCTCAGCAAAATAAAATCGTCCTGCATTAGTTGGAATAAAAATACTACAGAGGACGCAAATTTGAGGAAGTTTCTTGGAATTGTAGTAAATCTTCCAGGACCCTATAACTCATCCATAGCAAAATGAAAGTGTTCAGTGGTAGCAATGATTAAAAAAATAAGTTGAAGAGACTATGAGAGTGTAAAGTGTAATATCCAGGTAAAATCGGTAAGCAGGAGATGCTACGAAATCACCAGTAATAAAAAGAATATGGCCGTGTGTGTTCTTTTAGCCGGTACTTGTTTTCATGTTAGAGTTCTTGTTTTCTTTCCATCACACTCTTTCTTAATTATCTACGTTTCTTACACCGGCACTTTGTTGATTGGTTTCTTCTGTCTGTACTTCTTGCTGGGACTTAAACAGCTTCCCCTCCTAAACTTAAATTGCCTCTCTCTCTCTCTCTCTCTCTCTCTCTCTCTCTCTCTCTCTCTCTCTCTCTCTCTCTCTCTCTCTCTCTCTCTCTCTCTCTCATGTATCTAGCTTCTAATTTTTTCATCCTACATTTTTCCGATGGTACTCCACCAGCTCTCTCTCTCTCTCTCTCTCTCTCTCTCTCTCTCATTTACCTAGCCTCTAAGTTGTTCACCCTACATTTTCCCGATGGTCTTTCTTCTTTGCCTTCTTCGAGCCTCACAGCAACACAATGAAAATCAAATAGCCAAAGTCTGTGCGTTCGTCGTGGCTGTCTTGGAGGTTGATCTAGTGTGTAGAGGGACTGGGTGTGTGCCTGGTGGGGCCAGTAAGCCATGTCTGCTATTGCTCATTCACTTCCTTTCCATACATCTTAACAGACGTCTCTTCCTTTCACTTGAAATTTGAGTCACTTGCTTTTCAGTACTGTCTCAACTAACCATCACTCACCTTCCCTTTCCCCACCACTCAGTCACCTTGCCCCCATCTCTGGACCTCCTTTTGATCCTTACACTTAATCACCTTTCGAACCATGAAGGTGGTTTGTCTTTAATTTATTCTGCTAAGAGATGATGTTATTCAGTTTTGGAGAGTCATCATGTAGTGGAGGGATTAATAAAGGTCCAACGCCATCAGTTTGAAGGACGTCTCTTATGCTAAACGAGTTAGTGTGAAGTAACATGCATAAAATATACATCACGCCGTCGCGTCGGAAGGATGTGGTGAACGGCTTCCAGCGACTTCCAGTTTCCTTTTGATACCCTAAACTTTTCGTCATTTTCTTCCTTCGTATCGATATTTAGTTCCTCTTTCTACTTTGCCAAACGTTACTAAATAAATGTTATATTCCTCCATATCTCACATCAACACCAGGTAATGAATATCCGTAAAACGTGCTTAAGGGCATGATAAATTTTTACTACGGGATTTTTTTTATTAAATCTCTATATAAGTCCAACAGTTTAAGCTGTTCACACCAGAACTCGCGAAGCTAGAACGGGTGTTATGTTTTGTGTGTGTGTGTGTGTGTGTGTGTGTTATGAGAGAGAGAGAGGGGGGGGGAGTGAAACTAACCTCTTTTGCTTTTTGGTATTGTGCATAGGATATATAACTCTTCATAAGTAAGTGTCGGCGCCTGTTAACAGTATCTGCCAGAGTCCATGTTAGGTTCAGTTTAGAACCGGACATTTAATTGAAGGGAGAGCGATAACTGAATGCTACACCTTCCTGCGGGGCTGGCCAGGTGCAAATGACGATGGAGTGTTGGAATGGCTATGTTTATGCATGTCAGAGTCATTGCAATGCCACTGATAGAACCAGGAGGATGCCATGAAATGCAGGCATATGTAAGAGTATACTATCATGACCAACCCTGAACGTCAGCTACTGATTAGTTCTCAGCTCCAGACATGAGGTAGGTGCAGAACGCGAGACGAATTTGTTACTTTTGCGCCTGTCCAGATTACAACATGACGTTAATGTACACCAAAACAATGTAATTTTTAATAATAAGAACTTTTCACACATCACTTCTGTCCTAAAAAAAAAAAAAAAAAAAAAAACGGATTTTTATTCTAGTGCATCTCTGGCAACAACAAAATGGTAAAAAAGAAAAAAGAAAAAACTGAATAGAGTGTGTCAGGTGTGGAGATAAATCGGATTGCACTCTCGGCACTTTTTTGCCGGGAAATAGTTTTGTGAGTTTTCACTGGGTAACTGAGAAAACAAAAAACAACACTGATATAGGCAGATTAAACTAAAAATGCGTCGTTGGAATAAATGGGTTAAAATGGTTTATCGTGTGAAAAATTACGGAAGGAAGTGACTATCGATATGGACTAAAATTATAGCAAAACCTTCATTCCAGCTCGTTTTCAAACAGGAAACGATAGCTTCCCCTTCAATCTGATGAAGCCTTTTCCATATCTTCCTATTTTTAACATTTTTTTCCGGTTGAAAGGTATTTTTAACATTAGAGCTTTCTATTTGTAGCCTTCATTAAATCCTTCATTTCAAGGAGACTCTTCCAAAGCTAAATATAATAGTATGGAGGTAGCAAGAACAAAATCGAAAATACTTCTCCTAAGTGAAAGGGTTAATTGTCGTCATATTTTCAGGAATAAAGAATTGTCTCAAATACCATACTGGACCCCCCCCCTCTCTCTCTCTTATTGTATATATATATATATATATATATATATATATATATATATATATATATATATATATATATATATATATATATATATATATATATATATATATATACCCGGTATATACACCGTGCCGTTTACCCTAAAGATTTTCAAAGTGTAAATTATAAGCTATGCGAGCTAAGAGTACACTTGCATACATTCACCTATAAGAATATACGCATGATAAAAATATATATACTTTTACATATTCCAGAATGTTTGGTAGCATGTCGAAATGGAAAACACACACACACACACACACACACACACACACACACACACACACACACACACACACACACACACACACACACATACGAAGTAAAAGGCGCAGAAACAAGAGAGCATTATAGGATGGGAAAGATTCAGAGCTCTCTCTCCATTACAACATTCCTCATTGTACTCACAAGGCGTTTGTAGCTGACGGAATGTAGTAATGGGCATAGAATTCGTAATCTCCCTCCATCCTAAATCCTGTTTCTGTGCTTTATGTACCTCTTATTATTATTATTATTCTTTTAAATCCCAAAGTGTTAACAATCATCTTATTTTTTTTATTTTCATTTTTATGGAGGTTAAATACAAAATACATGTTATTTACACTTCCTCAGGAATGAGTCTCCGGCTTCACCCTCTTGGTTCCAACCCCCAGCTACTTGTGTCCCCTCAGGCATCTGTGTCTGCCTTGACAAATATCACGCTCTGGACCTATTGTAATCCATGGACTTATTTTCTCCCAAGGACCCATTTTCCTCCATGGACCTATTTTTCCCCACCAACCTATTTTCCCCCCAGGACCTATTTTTTCCCACGGCCCTATTTTTCCTCACGGACCTATTTTAACCCACGGACCTATTTTTCCCTCATGGACCCATTTTTCCCACGGCCCTATTTTTCCTCACGGACCTATTTTACCCCACGGACCTATTTTTCCCTCTTGGACCCATTTTTCCCCATGGACCTATTATTCCTCGTGGACCTATTTTCCCATGGACCTTTTTTCTTCTATAGACCAATTTTCCACCCTGGACCAATGTTCCTCCATGGATCTATTAACCATCCATTGACCTTACGTGGAATGGGGTGTGCGAATTCGTGGAGTTTTGCTTGCCTGAAAAGACGTACGAGTGCTATTAATATTATTATTATTATTACTATTATTATTAATTAATTATTTTATTTATTTATTTATTTATTAGCCTGTAACTCATAATCTGTCGGAAACACCTCCCGCTGTGACGAGGCGTTTTGATGCCTAACAAGCTCGGTGCGGCTTAAGACTGAGGAAGAAAAAAAAGAATGTAAGAAAAACAAACTCGACATTTATGCTACCCAGATTCGCGACTCGTATGAAGGTTAGCGGGACTGCGTGTAGCTTGGCGTTGAAGTAGCGAAGGTCTTTTAGTCTGTATGGATAAAGATGGCCTTCGCAAAGGTTTTCGTGTATGGGGTCCTATGTCTTATGTAAATGAACGTGGACCATCCCTATATAATAAGTACAACTGTGCTTAGTGAAACGAGAAGTGTGCCTACACTATAGTCTGCTCTAAAAAGGTGTACATTTAAAAGTGTGTCTCATACATGATTCAAAGGATAAGCAGAAATTGTGCTACTGAGCTGAGGATAACAATGCGTCATTAGGCTGAAAGGGTCAGTAATGCAACCAATAGCTTACTTTCTTTAACCTCGGAAGGATCCCTAAAAGAATAGAGGTCACAAAAATCTCTCCCAATCCATATTTTAGCGTCTGAAGATGGCCGGATTAAAAATGAAAAAAAGGAAAAACGTCTTACGCTCAAAGGGTTTAATGAAGACGGAGGGGTGAGGACGGCCAGAGGGGTGGAAAAAGAACGTAAAAATGTTGCGAAAGAAACGTTGGAGACGAGAGGCAGTTATCAGGGAGGACAGAGAATGGTGGAGGGGAGGGGAGACAGCAGTGTAAAGGAAGGGAAGAGGAAGGAATGAAACAAAATAAGAGGAAGAGAGACTGGTTTAGAGAGGCAAGAGTAATGGAAACTGGTGAAGACAAAAATACATGGAGTGAGGGAGATGTAGGGAAAAAAAGGAGGAGGAAAATGGCGGAGAGAAGGAACAGACGAAGGGAGGGTAGTGGCAGGAAAAGAAAATGGAAGAGAGTGGTGGAGGGAAGCAAAATGATGGAGAAATAATAGTGGAGGGTATTGGACAGCTGAATGAGAGTGGTGGAGCTGGCATAAAAGAGGAGATGGTGTTGGAAAAGAAAGAAAGGGAATGAGAGAAAATGATGGAGAGAGAGCAATGAGTAGACAAGAGAACAGTGGATTTAGCCTTAATTTTTTGCCGATTGTCTGCACCAGGGTCATTGAAGGAGATAGTCTACATTCCATGAGTCTTCTATCTTCAATACCACCGTATTAGTCACTTCACTTCCTTGTCCCCAATTGTACTGTCGGGTAAAGAGGCCAAGGGAGAACAAGTAAGTCCACCAATGTCAACAACAGCGAAAATGAACTCGGATTTTTTTCATTTGCGAGAAGGATGTTTAGCCATAGCACCACCGGGTCACCAGGAGTGATGGAGTGGAAGGAATGGGATGAAGGAAGTTCTTGGCAGATATAACGATGAATGTAATATGTACTGAAATATGGGATTAGGAAACATGGAGAGGAGGAGATAGAGAGAGGACACAAGAATCGTGAATAGGACAGGTGTAATGCCTGTCGACTAAACAATGTTATTAAGGCAGGTAATAAACTTTTTTGTTAATTCCGAGTTTGCCCTAGTACACTTAAGAATCGAATTGACGTCCAGATCCCTGATTGTATTGTTGTGTGAACAGGAACAGATGGGAAACAAACCTTGTTCAAGAGACTGACCGACCCAACGAAGCAGCATAATGGAGAGTGAGAGGTGGTGTACTGTAGACTCTATGGAGTATCTGGTGGTGGATGGAGAGCAGAAGGAAGGGTGGGAGAGTGCTGGAGTGGGAAAGATGGAGAGCGTTGGAGTTTGCAAGGAGGGGTAGGTGAATGTCAGAAGTCATGGTATATCAGTGGTGATGGAGAGAGAGCGGTAGATTTATCAGTGCTGAGGAGGGAGAGGTAGATGGCTGAGTATTACAGAGGGAAGGGTGAAGGATTAATGTTAGTGAGGGTTGTAGCTGAAAGTGGCACTCGATTATGGAAAGTGGAAGAGGAGCGGCTGGAAGAGGGAAGCGAAGTGTACAGGATAAAAGGTGTTAGAGAGGGAAAAGAGAGAGTGGACCTCGTGGAGAGTGAAGGGGATGGAGTGAACGCTGGAAAAGGGTCGGTGGAGGAGGTGGACTTAACCTGGTGATGGGAGGGTGGGAGAGAGAATGCAAGAGACAGTGGTTGAAGTGATGTAGAGTGGTGCGAAAGTGCTTAAACAGGAGGGAGTGTTGGAAAGCGCAGGCCTGAAGACAGACGTGTTGAAGGAGTATTGGAGAGGGAAGCAGGCGAGAGAGCTGGAGCGGCGTGGTGGAGAGGAAAAAAAAAAAAAAGAGAAAAACTGGCGGGAGAGAGAGAGAGAGAGAGAGAGAGAGAGAGAGAGAGAGAGAGAGAGTTGGGAAAGTTTGTAAAACATCTACTAGCACAAAATTGCTTTTCTTACGTAAACCGCCACCTGTCTATATTCTGATTTAATCCCTGACGCTTCATCCTTTGAGAGATTGTCTCAAGTGAAGGACATCCAGGCGTTTCTGTCTCCGTTTAGGAACAACCCTTATTCGACGATAAATCATCCTTTATTTAGAACAGTATTCTTGCTAACAAAGGTATGTTCATTGCAACAGCCATATATTCCTCTGGATGTTATCGATGTTTTGTCGATGTTAAATTAATACAAATAAAACAGAAGCGGATGTTAAGGCTTAATCTGATGGGTAAAATAATTCACGTACGAAGAACTTTTGGGAACTATAAGTTACTATTAATATAATACTATTATACACACTGGTTGATATATATATATATATATATATATATATATATATATATATATATATATATATATATATATATATATATATATATATATATATATATATATATATATGTGAGGGAACACTTACGATCACCATATTCAAAGTAGTATAATTCAATTTTCTTGGAAGTTAATTATCTCAGCACACTCCATGAAAAGCGGATAATTGAACATTAAGGCAGAAATGGAAATAAACTTTGTCATAATATTAGGGGTTAAAACTAAGGCTGGGATGTTGGCAGCTCCCTGAACCACCTCAAATATACTGCAGCGTAGCCAACAGGTTTTTGAAAAGGAATAAAAAATGTGATTAAATTAAACAATATCGGGGATGCATGTTTTCTGGTTTTCGTAGGTGCTACATTTGCCAGTAATTTGCCGTCAGTTCCAACACTTATCTCAAACGCCTATTCTTTATTTAAAATTATTTCCCACGCGAAAAAAAAACAAAAAAAACATGAAATTTAACCTGAACCTGGCCTGGGTTATTTTACGCTGTTTAGTAAGTGGAACAATGATAGCTAATTTTACTGGAGAGAGAGAGAGAGAGAGAGAGAGAGAGAGAGAGAGAGAGAGAGAGAGAGAGAGAGAGAGAGAATGTGCTACAAAAACTATAATAAAGATATGGATTTGAGAAAGTATGAAGAAACTAAGGATACTAGGAAAGAAGTAAAATGGGTAATGCCAAGAGTCAGTAACGGTACAATGAACAACTTAAGAGGCCGGGGGGGGGGGAGACATGGCATACAAGAGAGAGGGTGAACGAGAGTATGACGCCTAAAGAAAGTAAGTTTTCCAAGATCACAGAAAACATGGGGTGCCCTATAGCTGCCTTACTTTTTTTTTTCTTTAATATGGAAGTGGGGGCTCAAAGACGGGATTAACCTTGTGTCTGAGGGCAAGGAAGGACATAGGGAGGAAAACAGGAAAATTTACGTGTGTATTTTCTTTTTCTTTATGAATCTTTACAGTACAGCAGAGTGGAAAACTAAAAGAAACCATAAGTCCTAAATTGCCATAGGCACGTAAAAACTGTCAAGATGGAACAGGATCTCCGTAGTTCTTTTGTGTACTGAAGAAATATTCTTATGCCGGTTATTCTGTAAAGGGAAATATATAACCTGCTTTGTATACGGATACGAATGGTGTGCTGCGACTTTAAAAAGTAGTTTTAATTGAAAGAATGGTAGTAACTGCTAGAGACAGTGCAGGTTAAGCCAAAGGATACTTGGGAGACTAACATATGTTGTGTTGGTCTGTTCTGTCTCGCAACTACGATAATCATGCATCATGACGCTTCTAATGTATCCACATGGAGTCTAGGACAAGATGTAGCTGGCATCAGAGCCAACGATTCCGCAAAGTATAATTACTGATCTCTCCCAATCATCCAGTGACGAGAGCCAGGATGTCGAATATGCATTATGCTCATCACTTCAGATGTAGTAGCTGTCACGTGCTGACGACCAGTGTATACACGCAATCGATCGACAGCGATGCACCCGGTCCATTATTAGCATACAAATCATCGATATCTTCACGGATGGTAGATAACATGTATCTGCATTGCGGATGGATCACTCAATTTTCCAACACACACACACACACACACACACACACACACACACACACACACACACACACACACACACACACACACACACACACACAATTTATGCTTTTTCACAATTTGCCACCACTGTATACTGTATATTGTTTGTCCATTGATGAAAATACTTTTTTTTCTTTATAGCTGCCCCTCATAGATGAAGATGTGTGTGTGTGTGTGTGTGTGTGTGTGTGTGTGTGTGTGTCAGAGAGAGAGAGAGAGATAGAGAGAGAGAGAGAGAGAGAGAGAGAGAGATGAGACATACATGATGTAAACAAAAAGGAAGGTAACGATGGATCTGTGAGGGAATGAAAAGACTAAAGCTACAGAGAAACCAGTAAGAATCGGGTAAATTCAGGAACAAGTTAGGAGGGATAGGAGGCGCACAGAAGAGACAGGGTGAAGGAGAGCATGATGCCTGAGGAAACTGTTTCAAAAGATTTAAAAAAAAAAATGTGAAGAGTGTCTTTCAGGTTCCTTACATGATTTTTGTTAGAGAAGTGGGGGATCAAAGAGCAAAGTACCCTTTTGTGTGAGGGAAACGAAAGAATTAGGGGAAAAAATCAAGACAAATTCAATGTACATATTTTCTTTCTCTCTGTTCATCAGGGTAGCATAGTAGGGAATACAAAGAATCTTAACTCTTTAATTAACGTAGGCACACAAACCAGTCAGTTGGGAAGATCTCTGTGGTTCCTTTGTGTACTGCAGTAATATTCTTGTTACTTTAGTTAATTTTTAAAGGGATCTTCATAATCTAAGTATACGAGAGCGTTTTGTGAATTTTTTTTTTTCAATACCATTAAAAGAAAAAATGGCAGCAGAAAGTGTCAGAAGTAATACTGAGTGCACCAAAAGATTTTTCAGAAGAGTGGCATATACTGAGCTGGTCTGTTCTTGCCCGCAACTATCAATTAACAGCGATCCATCAGTGACAGATGCATCGCTAACGTGTAAATCATTCAATATCTACGCTAACGATAGATAATATCTGCCTTTGTTACGGATGGATTATTTAATTTCCCGTTTTTTAACCAACAATTTTCCTGTTTGCCTCTTTCAGTACTCGTCACCACTGAGAGATGAACTTGGTATTTCCCCATTAATAAATATACATTTTCCAGTATGAAACTGTTTGTCGGGTAGACATGCAGGAAAGAGAGAGAGAGAGAGAGAGAGAGAGAGAGAGAGAGAGAGAGACTTCGGGGGAAAGAATAAAACTAGAGAGTAGAAAAGGGAGGAAGTGAATAAAGAAAATGAAAGGGGTGATGGAGTGTGGTTATTTGAACAGCGCGGGGATGAGAGGGTGAATGATGGAGGAGAGGGGACTGAGGGGAGGAAGGATGCAAAGGAGGACATGGCAGCTGGTGTGCATGGTAATTACAATCCCGGATAAAAAGTGACAGCACTGTAATGACACACATGCAGAGACATACAACTACAGTGCCGAGGCCAGTTAAAAAGAGAGCTTATTCACAAAGAAAAAAAAAGAATAAATACAATCAAATAAAAAGAAACCAGAGAGCATTCTTTTTCTCGTTTTGCCAAGGTGGTGAGGGAGGGCAGCAGTGTGTCGTGAGGGAGAGCAGCAGTGAGTGGTGAGGGAGAGCAGCAGTGAGTGGTGAGGGAGGGCAGCAGTGTGTGGTGAGGGAAGGCAACATTCAGTGGTGAGGGAGGGCAGCAGTGAGTGGTGAGGGAGGGCAGCAGTGTGTGGTGAGGGAGGGCAACATTCAGTGGTGAGGGAGGGCAGCAGTGAGTGGTGAGGGAGGGCAGCAGTGTGTGGTGAGGGAGGACAGCAGTGTGTCGTGAGGGAGGGCAGCAGTGAGTGGTGAGGGAGGGCAGCAGTGAGTGGTGAGGGAGGGTAGCAGTGAGTGGTGAGGGAGGGCAGCAGTGTGTCGTGAGGGAGAGCAGCAGTGAGTGGTGAGGGAGAGCAGCAGTGAGTGGTGAGGGAGGGCAACATTCAGTGGTGAGGGAGAGCAGCAGTGAGTGGTGAGGGAGGGCAACATTCAGTGGTGAGGGAGAGCAGCAGTGAGTTGTGAGGGAGGGCAACATTCAGTGGTGAGGGAGAGCAGCAGTGAGTGGTGAGGGAGGGCAACATTCAGTGGTGAGGGAGGGCAGCAGTGAGTGGTGAGGGAGGGCAGCAGTGAGTGGTAAGGGAGGGCAGCAGTGAGTGGTGAGGGAGGGCAGCAGTGAGTGGTGAGGGAGGGCAGCAGTGAGTGGTGAGGGAGGGCAGCAGTGAGTGGTGAGGGAGGGCAGCAGTGAGTGGTGAGGGAGGGCTGCAGTGAGTGGTAAGGGAGGGCAGCAGTGAGTGGTGAGGGAGGGCAGCAGTGAGTGGTAAGGGAGGGCTGCAGTGTGTGGTGAGGGAGGGCAGCAGTATGTGGTCAGGGAGGGCTTGCAGTGAGTGGTGAGGGAGGGCAGCAGTGAGTGGTGAGGGAGGGCAGCAGTGTGTGGTAAGGGAGGGCAGCAGTGAGTGGTGAGGGAGGGCAGCAGTGAGTGGTGAGGGAGGGCAGCAGTGAGTGGTGAGGGAGGCCAGCAGTGAGTGGTGAGGGAGGGCAGCAGTGAGTGGTGAGGGAGGCCAGCAGTGAGTGGTGAGGGAGGGCAGCAGTGAGTAGTGAGGGAGGGCAGCAGTAACAATAATAACATACCGTTAATAATTAATGACCTATTCTGATGTTTCCCTCAGCCTTCTCAAAGGACTGAGCTTTGGACAGCGTGAGATTTTGGGAAGAAGCTTGTAATGTGAGTAGATAGAAATATTACATTAAGGAAAGGATTACCGTCCCACATGTCTCCCCGCACGTATTAACAATCTCTACTAATAAAGTAATATAATATTTGAGTTGTACATCATAAGTGCCAAGAAAAAGGTGCAAAACACAACTGACATCAAACACACGTGCCCCACACCACAACTGTCAAAAAACACTGGTACTACACGACTGTTGACAAACACTGGCACCACACAACTGTCAAAAACACTGGCACCACACAACTGTCAACAAACACTGGCACCGCACAACTGTCAACAAACACTAGCACCACACAACTGTCATCAAACACAGCCACCACACAACTGTCAACAAACACTTGCACCACACAACTGTCAACAAACACTGGCACCACACAACTGTCAACAAACACTGCCACCACACAACTGTCAACAAACACTGCCACCACACAACTGTCAACAAACACTGCCACCACACAACTGTCATCAAACACAGGCACCACACAACTGTCAACAAACACAGCCACCACACAACTGTCAACAAACACTGGCACCACACAACTGTCAACAAACACAGCCACCACACAACTGTCAACAAACACTGGCACCACACAACTGTCAACAAACACAGCCACCACACAACTGTCAACAAACACAGCCACCACACAACTGTCAACAAACACAGCCACCACACAACTGTCAACAAACACTGGCACCACACAACTGTCAACAAACACAGCCACCACACAACTGTCAACAAACACTGCCACCACACAACTGTCAACAAACACTGGCACCACACAACTGTCAACAAACACTGGCACCACACAACTGTCAACAAACACAGCCACCACACAACTGTCAACAAACACTGGCACCACACAACTGTCAACAAACACTGGCACCACACAACTGTCAACAAACACTGGCACCACACAACTGTCAACGAACACTGGCACCACACAACTGTCAACAAACACAGCCACCACACAACTGTCAACAAACACTAGCACCACACAACTGTTATCAAACACTGGCACCACACAACTGTCAACAAACACAGCCACCACACAACTGTCAACAATCACTGGCACCACACAACTGTCAACAAACACAGCCACCACACAACTGTCAACAAACACTGGCACCACACAACTGTCAACAAACACTGGTACCACACAACTGTCAACAAACACTGGCACCACACAACTGTCAACAAACACTGGCACCACACAACTGTCAACAAACACTGGCACCACACAACTGTCAACAAACACTGGCACCACACAACTGTCAACAAACACAGGCACCACACACCCATCAGAAAACACACGTGCTTGCCATAGTTATAACAACCACACATACATCCACAAACGCCAGCAAACACAACTGTAACCCACTACTGTCAAAGTTAGTTCTCCCACTAGCACTGACCCACACTAACAGACCCTCAGTGATACCTATAAATCTTGGTATTATTTAGCCACGTTTAGCTAGCATAAGGCGCAAAACTTCGCACAGGTCAAGTTCACTAGTTGGAAACAAACACTTGATGCTTTAGGCCAGAAATAAATCCACTTAATGTAACTTACTTAACAAGAATTCGCAAGCCAGATCTAGGATTAATACCTGCATCATACTGGGATAAAAAGTCAGTTAGCACAATCTTTAGGTAACATAACTGTCAGCTGGCATAACCATAGACTAGCATGGTGCTCAGTGGCGATAACCATTACCTGGCATAATCTCCGTCTGTCACAACCGTCAGCTGCCATAATTTTCAGCTGGCATAACCGTCAACGGAATCTGAATTTGGCTTTGTGTTGTTTTGTTTTTCTTGGAGAGTGTCACTTTTCAGGTTTCTGGCCTTTGATTTTTTTTTTTTCAGTTACGTCTTCAGTGTCCATAATGTTCAGCTGGTATAACCGTCAGAGGAACAACAGTCACAGTTATTCTTGATTTCCCTACACTAATAACGTAGGAGCAAAAAAAAAAAAAAAGCCAATTGGTCTTATCTGGCCTCCTTGGGTATCACTGCATTTTCAGTTTAGGTCATATTATCCACGCTCAAGCATTGTCCCACCAATCCAGACGCATTTCTTTAGTTCAGATCGAGTAAGCAATTTGCATCCGGAAATATTTAGATGGAAGATGATTTTCGACGCAGACTTCTGTTAAGGGCTGAATGATATATTAACAGTTTTAAGAGTGTAAAAGTTGGGATTAAGAAAAGACAGCACAGAACAAGACTCGTTCCCAGTTCTGGACTGTACTATTTAAGCTGTTACTTTAGCTTCCTATGAAAAGGTAAATAACAGCCAACACAGAGTTCAAATTACTGAAACAATGAGGGATTTTGTCCAAGCAAATGTTGAAAAAATTCGTGGCATTAGCAGGAGAGAGAGAGAGAGAGAGAGAGAGAGAGAGAGAGTTGACAACGCTGAAAAAAAAAAAAAAAAAAAGAGGTAAACAGCAAATGAAAAGTTATTAATCTAGATAAAATATTATTGAAGAAAGTGGAGAAAATAAATGATAATGAAGCCGAAAGGCAAAATAAACGAAAAAAAAGACTAAGAAAGAAGAAGAAAAAAGAAATTCAGGGGGCCATCAAGACACAAAGGAAGCTGAAAAAAGCGAGGTTGACGATGGCGGCAAGCAGCGTGGAGGCAATGAAAGGAAACTGTTATTGTAGCTCGGATGGAAGGTCGCCTGCATTTCACCACCATCAAACCTGACCAGCCAAGTGAAGGTGAAGGTGCGACAAAACGACACATGGGAGAGAGAGAGAGAGAGAGAGAGAGAGAGAGAGAGAGAGAGAGAGAGAGAGAGGAGGTATGACAGTAAACAGGAAAGTGAAAAGAATATATATATATCTATCTATCTATCTATCTATATATATATATATAGATAGATAGATTGATAGATAGATAGATAGATAGATTTATCTATCTATATCTATCTATCTATCTATATATATATATATATATATATATATATATATATCTATCTATCTATATATATATATATAATTTTTTTTTTTTTTTTTTCGTGGCATCGGAGGGTGCACGCACGCGCGCGCGCGAGAGGGGGTAGAATCCAGCCTCTCCCACACAGTAGTTTTCCACTAAATTTTGCACATGCCTCCGGATTCGCCAAATAACGTCGCATGAAAAAATTCGTCAAACACTATTCACAGTTTTTCTTTTTTTTCTTTTTTCTTTTTTTTTTTTGAGATTTAAATTGTTTTGCCCTTTCTTCAACACATGTCCGCTGCCCGGCGTCGACAGGCATGACGTCACTGCAGTGGCCAACAGCCGCGTCGCTAAGGACGATATTCTTCTGGTTAAAGGCGTCCGCCACGCCGTAAAGCTACCAGTCCGCCACCGGCTCAGCGCAGCCAAATTCCGAGCTTCATACCTATTCCAATTTAGCGACTTTTTTTTTTTTTTTTTTAACAATTTATGACAACTTACTTATTGCATCGACTAAAGGTAGAGACTATGGAAGTCTGACTTTGCCAGTATGAAGTAAATGAAATAGACAGGGGTTTCAGGAATAAATACGAGTGTAATAAATTGCACGGGGAATCAGTGGCGAGCGCAGTGAGCTAAATTCCATGAAAACACATAGAGAAAATGCATTAGGTGTTTCAAAAAAATGTCATGGCATCAGAGAGAGAGGGAGAGAGAGGAGCCTGCAGCCACATTATCCACCATTCGTAACTGAGCCAATAGAGCTGGCTATCTGTGTGTGCTCTGTTTTGACCACCAAAACACTGCATGCCAACAACTTATTAGTTCATGATGCATTACAAACAATCAGAACTGTTTTTATTTTTTTTATGTGAGGAAGAAGGAACCAAAGGCCATGAGCCCGCAAAACTGTTCCTTCCAAGAGAAGAACAAAATACAAGAGAGAGCCAAATTCAAGATCCATTCATTTCGAGATGCCTGGACACACTGCGTTTGAAAGACTGGAGATCATAGGAAGCAGGAAATACAGACAGAGGGAGACAGTTCCAGAGTTGACCTGTTGCATAAATGAAGGACTGGGAGTAACGGTTAACTCTTGCATTAGAGAGTTGGACAGAAAAGGGGTGAGAGTTTGCTGCTAGACGGGTGCTACACGCCCGTCGTAGAAGTGGAGGAATGCATCCAGACAGTTCAGAGGAACAGTGACCATTAAAGTAGCGATAGAAATGAGATAATGATGCAACACTGCGGCGAAGAGACAGAGGTTGAAGGGAGTCAGTAAGAGGGGGAGAGTTAATGAGACGAAAGCCTTTGACTCCAACCTATTGAGAAGAGCTGTATGTGGGGAGCCTCCCCACACATGAGAGTTGTACTCCACACAGGGGCGGATAAAACCCCTGTATAGAGTCAACAATTGTGCAGGGGTAAAGAAGGAACGGAGTCGGCTTAGCACACCCAATCGCTTGGAAGCAGATTTTACAAGAGATGTAATAATTATGATCTTTCCAAGACAAGTCCCGAGCAAATGAAACCCCACGCATGTTCAAGGATGATACAGGATTAAGTTGAGTATTATTAAACATAAGTGGGTATACCTGTGGAAGATTTTGTCGGGTTGATAGGTGCAAAAACTGAATCTTTGATGCATTAAAAACAACCAGATTATTTTTACCCCAGCCAGAGATACGAGCCAAGTCAGACATTAGGTGTGCCATAGCCTCATCCCTTGCCTGCTGAAGTAACTGCTGAGATGGACGTTGTGGGAATCGAATGGAAGGTGAAGGGTGGAGTCATCAGCATATGAGTGGATAGGATTAGATGTACAGCTTAGAAGGTCATTGATGAATAAAAGGAAGAGAGTTGGTGATAGGACAGAGCCCTGAGGAACACGACTGATAATAGATCTAGGAGAAGAACGATAGCCGTCAACAAGAGCGGCTATAGAACGACCAGAGAGGAAGCTAGAGATGAAGGCACAGAAAGAAGAATAGAAACCGTAAGAGGGCAGTTTGGAAAATAAAGATTTATGCCAGACTCGATCGAAAGCCTTTGAGATGTCAAATGCAATGGCAAAGCTTTCGCCAAAGTCCCGAAAGGAGGATGACCAGGAGTCTGAAAGGTAGGTGAGAAGATCGCTTGTGGAGCGTCCCTGACGGAACCCATACTGACGATCAGAAAGAAGGTTGTGACAGGAAAGATGCTTTAAAATTTTTGTATTAAGAATAGACTCAAAAACTTTTGTGATACAGGATGTTAAAGCAATTGGGCAATAGTTAGAGGGTTGGAAATGATCACCCTTCTTTGGGACTGGCTGAATGAGAGCAAACTTCCAGCAAGAAGGAAAGGCACAAGTTGACAGACAAAGGCAAAAGAGTTTGTCTAGGCAGGGTGTAAGCACAGTTCTTGAGAACAACAGGAGGGACTCCATCAGGCCCATATGCCTTATTAGTACTAAGGCCAGCAATGGCAGAAAAAACATCAGCTGAAGAAATTTTAATGTTAGCCATGAGGAAGTCAGAGGGGGGAAGTGATGGAGGAACAGCACAGGAATCGTCTGAGGTGGAATTGGAGGAGAAAGTCTGAGCGAAGAGATCTGCTTTATCAGTAGAAGAAATAGCTACAGAGCCATCAGAGTAGAAAAGAGGAGGGAACGATGATGAGGTAAAGTTGTTAGAAAGGTTTTTGGCAAGGTGCCAGAAGGAGCGGGAAGAGTTTGAGTTAGAGAGTTGAGAACATTTTGTACGGATGAAATTATTTTTAGAAGAGCAAAGAACAGACTTAGCACAATTCCGGGCAGAAATGTATAAAAGATGTGGTTCAGGGGTGGGTTGGCTCCGGTACCTTTTATAAGCCCTCTCCTTGTTGCGGAGAGCATTAGAACAAGCATGATTAAACCTAGGCTTTCTTGCGTTAGTAAAAGGATATGAGAAAGGAATGTATGCTTTCATGCCCGAGAGAATAACCTCCGTAATGTGCAAGGCACACCTAGTTGGCTCATGGCCATGAAAGCAATAATCATTCCAGGGAAAATCAAAGAAGTACTGCCTGAGGGCCTCCCAATCTGCAGCTCCAAAGTGCCACAGACGACGTTTTTTTGGAGGGTCCGCAGGCTGTACCGGAGCGATAGGACAGGTTAAGGTGATAAGGTTGTGATCGGAGGAACCCAACGGAGAGAAAAGATTAACAGTGTAAGCAGAAGGATTAGTTGTAAGGAAGAGATCAAGTATGTTGGAGCTCTCTCCAAGGCGGTCAGGGATACGGGTAGGGTGCTGTACAAGCTGTTCTAGGTCTTTAAGGATAGAAAAGGTGTATTGTTCACCAGGTGGATCAGTGAAAGGAGAGGAGAGCCAAAGGTGGTTGTGAACATTGAAATCTCCAAGAATGGAGATTTCAGAGAAAGGAGAGATTGATAGAATGTGTTCCATCGTAGAAGTAAGATAGTCAAAGAATTTTTGATAGTCAGTAGAATTAGGAGATAAGTAAACAGCACAGATATATTTAGTCAGAGAATGACAGGAAAGCCGAAGCCAGAGTGTAGAGAATTCAGAAGAATCGAGTTCAGGAACACGAGAGCAAGATAAGTTGTTGCGTATATATACACAACAGCCACCTTTGGCTTTGAAATGAGTATAGAGAAAGTAGGAGGATACAGAAAAGGGTTTGCTGTCAGTTGCCTCAGACAGCTGAGTCTCAGTTAGGAAAAGAAGGTGAGGTTTAGAGAAGGAGAGGTGGTGCTCAACAGAGCGAAAGTTAGAGGAAAGGCCACGAATGTTGCAGAAATGAAGAAGAAGAGAGTCAGACAGTGGTTCCAGGCACCTTGAGTCGTCACCGGGAGAGGGGCTGAAGGTGGGGGCATTTATGGTCCCCCCCCCCCTGGGGACTCCGAGGCTATGTTTTTCGACGCCATTTTTGAAAATTTTGAAAAGGAAGTGTGGTGTGTACCGTGCATGTAGTTTGGTGTTGATAGTTGGAGAAACTTGTATTGGAGAGCATGCTGGTCTACTCTCTGTATTACTGAGACACTGAAAAAGTTCAGCAAAGGGGGATGGTCGGGACCTAGTCCCGAGGGCTGATGAAACGGGAGCTCCAGCTTTCCCTGTCATCAGCTTTCCATCCACCTTGGGAGTACTGCCCTGCTCGACTGGTGCTACAGTCTACTCCACAGGGAAAGCCTGTGTTTTGAGCACCAAAGTGATCCAAAAATGCACCAAACAGCAGCATGATATTACACAGAAATTTCTCGAATTAGTGGCTAATGTAGCGGCCAAGAGGATTTCCTTAAAAAAAGACCAATGGAAGACGTCGTGGACGGAGATGGAAGTCTTCCTGACAGTTAATATACAACTTCACTATGTTGAGTGCCTGTTTGTCTGCGAAAAACACATTGTCGAGAACTGCCAATAAACTGACATGGCTAACTAAGCGACAATGAGTCTGATCCAAGGGTCCAGCCCCCTCGTAGGACCTAGCCAATTTGGCCCTCTAAAGCGGCTTGTCTATATGTTGGAGAAACATATATTTCATGTTGGGAAATACGCGAAAAGTTCATAGTGTTCTCTCCGAGAATCGATTCTGGGACTCCTGGGCAGAAATCAGGCACTGTTATCACTATGCCGTGGCATAATAAAAGCTAAGCCAAACGAATTCTATGAAGAACTTGGTAAATCCATAGAGGCAGATATGCTTCAACCCAAATCCATACCATGGCACATATTTCAGAGTCACCTGTATTTTTGCTTAAACTCATGCAGCTTGGCAAATAACAGCGGTTTTAATCCAACCCAACCAGTGCATGTGCCTTCCTGTATGCTGGAGAAACACACTACATGGGTGGACATATGTGGAAAGTTTTCATCGTTCTAGTCGGGAATCGAACCCGGGACTCCTAGATAGAAGCCAGACACTGATATATTTATGCCATGGCCTAAGTCATCAGAATAATATGAAGAACCAGGGAAATCAGTATAGAGGATATGTTTCAATCTGAAAATAAATGGTGACATATTTCAGAGTTATCTGGATTTTTGTTTAGTCACACGCATCTTTTCCTTGCCACCGTCAGCGGTATTTTCCCATTCCTTCCCAAGAATTTATTTCTTCTTACATTCCTTTCCTCTTCTCGTATGTTTCTTCCGTTTTGTTTCTCTGGCTCACCATATGGCTATAATATGTACATAAAACACTTAGAGTCATTCTTCCCAAAAGCAAACTAAGTAACGCAAATTTTGGCCTGCCTTTAAGCAGCCGAAAGGTACCGAAACTGCAGTACTTCATTGTTTCATTAAAAGCATTCTTTACTAAGAACAGAACAGTATCAGCAAATTATATAATTTAAAATATTTAAGTTTTGGTTTATTGTGCCAGTTTCATTAAGTGCTGCTTCAGTTTAGTTTTGAACCTCAACTGGCTTCTTACTTTTTGGTCTCTAATGAAGCCTTGTCGCTTCTCATAATTAAATTCTTTCCCTGCAGTCTCTGTGACTAACTTGGCACATCGTTCTATAGCTTTAGCATGACATAGCCACTAAGGCACTTGCACTGCCCCAGCAATGAACTTCTTCACTTCAGTTGCTGTAAGCCCATAGGCGAAAGGTGGTTCGTAGACTCCACCAGACCTATCAGTCAGATCGGAGATGATGGGAATCTTCCTGGCACGGACAGAAATATCAGCAAAATGAGTGTTTTCATCTTCTCCTCTCAAGTAAATAGTCTTTTGAACACCCTGCCACCCCTCCTCACTATCATCAGAGCAAATCCGCGTTTGAATAATCATTTCACTAAGGGCAAGCCATGCTGATCACTGTGCTAAGAATGACAGTATTCACCACAGCCTTTCTTGTGAACATTAAGCTGCTGCAGTTGAAACACAATGCGGCAAGGGCTCTAAATCAGAGTGCTTCACTTTTATGTTGGACCAGCTAGGATCGTAAACGCCCACAATGTTTGTTATTAGTAGATTTTTATTCAGATATTTTCTTTCTGAGGCCCAGCTTTGATACCCATATGCAGCAAAGTCTGTTTGGTGTTGTCAGCCACCTTGAGTGACTTACAGAGCCAACCTCAAAAACAGACAGGTTTGTTGGCAGATAGCCTGTTCTGACTGCCTGTGCAATGTTGCAACCATAGAACTGATCAGCAGAGATCCTTTAATACTTCATTGCTCAGGTGGACACGATGTTCTGCAATGTGTATCTTTGTAAATGAAGGATTCACTTCTAGCTCTGTGACAGAGTCAATCATCCACATAGTGCCAGCCCACCTGTTTTTTGACAGGGTTTTGCCATCCAGTGCTATCAAGTGTCGCTGAGGTAACTCACTAATATGGAGAGCACAAACTAGCCAGTTCAGCTTACGGTCAAGCTTCACTTCTACCCAGTGCACAGTGCCGCCCTCCTAGCGGCATGATTCACAGGTTTCACGTTTCATTAAGTTTCCCATCTTTTTTTTTTCTCCCAAACTTCAGTCTCCCCTCACTCTCCCTCTCTCCTTACACACACACACACACACACACACACACACACACACACAAATGAAAAAATAAAAGATTACATATATGTGTATTGTTTATTTTATATCTACCTATCTTTCTATCTATATACTTCCGAAATTAAAGAATCTAGTATCAGGCTTTCTTTCTTGTTCATGTCTATTTGGAAAGGATAACTGTTGCTGTCTTTAAGTCTTTTGCGTCATTAAAAGCTACAAAACTGATACAAAACCATGAGGATACTGAGGAATGCAATGACGGTATGAGAGAGAGAGAGAGAGAGAGAGAGAGAGAGAGAGAGAGAGAGAGAGAGAGAGAGAGAGAGGATACAATAAATATGTAAATCGAGAACCAGATATGTAATGAAAATGTCAAAGGTAAAGCGGAACAGAGGATAATGTACTGTATACACACACACACACACACACACACACACACACACACACACACACACACACACACACACACACACACACACACACACACACACACACACACACACACACAAAACCGCAAAACGTAGTTGACGTGAAGGACGCACAACGCTGACATAACAGAGGAAAAAAGAGTGCATATAGAATAGGAAAAATGTCTAAGTGAGATTACAAGAAATTTACTGAATGGAAAACGACTAGAAAAAGAGGAAACAGAAAGAAAAATAAACAGTGGGAAATTCAGTGTCACTGGAAAAACTGTTAACGACATGGCGGAAATTACTGCAGCAGTCAGTGAAATCCCTCCTAAAGTATGACACGAAAATGAAAAATGTGTTTGTGAATCTTAACATCTGAACAGAAATGTTGTTGTAGACTCTTTGTACATTTTACGGCATGGACCTGGTGTGTCGGGGAAAATAAATAATGGCTTGTGGCCTTAAACAAACATGAGCATTGGAAGCTGGCTTTATGACAGCCGACATTTATACCAGATTAAATGACAATGAACTTCAATTTTTCTGAAATATTTCAAAAGACAGAGACGTTGATATTTCTATATTGGCTGATATTTTCACAATATGAGTGTGAAAGATGTGATACTCCTCACTGCCCTAATCCCACTCCCCTTCTGTCTTGTACTGTACAGCACACCCACAAAGAATCTAGCGATTCAAATTCATAACGATGAATTATTAAATGGACTGAAATACGTCAGTCAGTTACATTACTTACCTCCTATAAAGTATATAGATTTGCATTTTCGGATAAACATGACATTTATATTCTTTGCAAAATATGAGACAGTAATTTCTTATTCTTTGTTACATTTCTTTATTTAGTGCGATTAAAAGGGATATACAGTACATGCGCGAAGAATACTTTGTAACATCGTAATGGTTAATACTGTGTTTCCTCCGTACAATTTGCGATGAAACTCATTTTTTTTTACCCGATCCTTTCTGTAAGACCAAAATTTTAAAAGAAATTCAACATGAAGTAGTGTTTCTTCCTTTTTCGTGACAAATTTGGCTTTTTATCCTATTAGAATTCGGTAGATGCTTTGCCGATAGAGCTACGTTTGTGTTATCTTTGCATTCACATGACCACGTTCTCTGCCCTGCCCTGTCTGTTCTGCCCTATCATTGCCTCTCTTGGCCTTCACTGTTCGAGTCGGCCCTCTTTCTTATCGTACACTGTCTCCTTGCTTTCCCGTCACTGTAAACTTTCCTGGTCCATTACCCTCCCCTTCTCTTATTTCCTGTCTTATGCATACTACATTACCCTGCACTGCCTTTACCACTTACCTCCTCTTCCCTCTTCTCTGTCTTCCTCCCTGTCCTTCCCTGCCTTGGCATCAAAACGTTGCTCTGCCTTGCGTGTCTAGCCCCCACCAATTACCGAGATGGACTGGCTCCTCTTGGGTTATTCCGGTGTGGAGGCCCTTTTATGGGACGGAACCTAATTTATGTTTTCAAGCGTGATTCATATTTGGTGCAGTTTATTTGCTACCACACCTCATTTTCGCAGGCAGTTCCTGTGATTTATTATGGCTTAAAGAATGACCCTGTTTATCAGCATCAGAGTTTCCCCGCTCCTTATATTGTCCTTTACTCTGGATGAAACCCTTGCTATCTGCAGAAATATGAAAACTACACTGCAATATCTACCAATTTCAGCTAGACCAAAGTGCTACACACAAGATGAGAGCATAATGGCTATACATAATGTGGTTTAATATTACCAGAGAAGGGTATTATGTAAGTTAATGACCACGGATATGGGGACACAATCGACACAGTATACGGCGAACATCCATACACAACTGTTTATTAAGTTCAATGTGTAGCTCTAACTTTGGGTAATTAGACCATCCCTTTTATCAACTAAAAAAACAATAATAATAACCTTTTTAACAACAAACCATTAGTGAGAGAGAAAAAAAAAATCTGGAACATGGCTGCATAGATCCTCCTCCTCTCATCATCATCAATGAGGGGAGCAACCTTTGTCAGTCCACTGCAGAAAAAAATCCTTTCATACTTTTCTTCAGTCTAATCTTTTAGTTGTGAAAGTGTTACGTCACAGTCTGGCAAACATACGGTCTTCAAGCCTCCAGTTGTTGTACGTTAATTCTCCGTCCTATTC
Source organism: Coenobita brevimanus (assembly GCF_032717465.1). Classification (NCBI taxonomy): domain Eukaryota; kingdom Metazoa; phylum Arthropoda; class Malacostraca; order Decapoda; family Coenobitidae; genus Coenobita; species Coenobita brevimanus. The sequence goes on along the minus strand of NC_137008.1, from coordinate 14,689,327 downwards.
CGTCTCTGAGTTGCCTCTCAGTTATGCTGATAGTAAATATGGTGTCTCAGCTACAAAACACGTACTTTATCCAACGCTATTTTTACCTTCAGTTGTATGGAATATATATTTTATGTTTGTTTGTTCCTTTATGCACGACGGTCTCTTCCTGTCTCCATATAATTCTGAACAATATTCATATACCATTTCCCTTTAGGAGGTAAAGGTCAAAGACAAATTTGCTCGAGCTGGGTCAAATATGGTTTAATAATGAAAGGTCAGCCAAAGAAGAAATTATTCTATTTTGAAAACAATAGGTCAAACATCAGGGTCACTGAGTACAGAAAACTTTTACTCATTATTGGACCATATTTAATGGTGGGGTTGCTCGACATGCGAGGATGACTTACACTTTTCATATTTTGACAACAATCAGTCAGGGTTATAAGTTTCATCGTAGACAGATTGTAAGGCACGGCTATTGCGCTCTCTGAGTGCTCCTATTATTATTTCCAGATGATTTTGTTAAGTTCAGGAGACATTTTTCAAACGGAAGAGGTTTCGTCAGAGCCTTCATTAACCCTTTTATTATTACGACACTTTGTATGTTGAACTGGCTCTAGGAATAAGCGCTGTGCGAATTGAGCGTTGCTGAAATCCTTTGTAACCTGGGATCCAGAGGCTTTCAAGAAACGAATTTCAAGGGAGAATATTTGGCTACACTAACTAACTTACTTAACCGAACTAAACATAATTTGACTTATCCTAACCTCAGTGAAACTAACCTAATCCAATCTAATCTAATCTAACCCAACATAAATTAACTGAATAGAACCGAACCTAACCTAACCTAATCTTACTTAGCCTGGTGTAACCTAACTTAACTTAATCTAATGTAACATAACCTAATCTTATCCAGCCTCAGCTACCCTAACCAAATAAAAACTACCCTAAGAACGTAACTTAACCTAACTGAACGTAATCTCTCCTAACCCATTCCTACGTGAATCGCATGGACTTGATAATTGCACCAGAGTGGAGATAACGTCGCCTGGGTGTTAGAGGACACAAGCATCGCATGGATCCTAAGCCGCCTGTACTCCTGGGGACACCGGGTATGGAACCTGGAGTCCACGCAACGTAAGTTCTGTACACTGTTGACCTACATACAAAAACTATCATAACTTTCTAATGCAGAGATTTAAAAACATCAAGGGACCATGCAGAAAAATACATTGTATGAAATGTATGACGATGTAGGGATGGCAGTATATTGTAAACCATAGGAACAAGATTCAGGCAATATGAGCATATGTAAATTCATCTCTGCATCTGTTTTTCCCTCAGTAATTGCCCTAATAGTAGGCTAGAGCCAATATACAGACATAAGTGCACTAGAAAAATAACAAGATTATAATATACAGTAGCTTACAATTAAGCAAATAATAATACACTAAATTTTGCCCCCAAAGATGTAGGTATTAGGATGCATGTCTTTTACGTCCTAGAGCTTGTTCTTGTTTTTTTTTTTCTGTTGTATACTGCCTTCTTTACATCTTCATACATTTCACAAAACTTTTATTAGTTTGTGTGTGTGTGTGTGTGTGTGTGTGTGTGTGTGTGTGTGTGTGTGTGTGTGTGTGTGTGTGTGTGTGTGTGTGTGTGTGTGTGTGTGTGTGCCACACTGAATGTTATTGCAATGAGCTCCGATCTGAGGTATCCCTCCTCATCCCGCTGCCTGAATTCTTAATTCTTTGATGGCCTAACAACTTACTCCGTCTCTATTTTTTTCCATTATTCTCACAACACTCTCTTTGCAGCTGACATATACCCCAAAATACATACGCCATCAGCAAATTATTGGAGAAAGCTATGACGGTGCTTTCAAGAATTTCTCCATCACAATTGCCTCTTCCTACCACTTGCTTTTCTTCCTCCACCAGTCCTGCTTAATTATCTTAACTCCACTTGATCTTTCCTAATAACAATCGTCTTGCTTCGCGCGTTACCTCAACTCATTATTCTCTTCACACACGCCAATTTCTCTGGTTTCTCTACCACTTTCTTTTACCTTTATTTTCGCTGTCTACATATTCCTCATAATCCTCACAATCTATTAAAACCAAGCCTCAATCTCGTTGTTTCCTATTCCTTCATCTCCTACATTTTTGCTTCTCTGATATTTTCCAGTGATGAACCAATCCGTTTTTTAAACTGTCCTTTCTCTTTCTTCTTCCAGGCTCTTTCTTTGCGTTTACCTACAGGTCTTTATTTTTCTTTCCATCTTTATTTCTCTCCTTGCCTCAGCACTTCCTCCATCTATACTCCCAGTTCTGTATTTCCTTCTATCTAACTGAATAAGGAAAATCGCTATAGTCTTACTGGCATATTTGCCGTCCTGCAAATTGCAGACTGTGAACTCCACATCAGAGTAAAAAGGAAACTTTATGTTGCCAACTTTACACATACAGAAGGAGTAAGGTTAAGGTAAAACAAATTAATTTCAACGGTATTTCCTGTAGATCCCCACATCATCAATGCAGTGTTCTTGCTCATTCCAGCTTAGATGCCTTCGGCTGTGGTAAAGACCAACTGATCTTCAGGACTTTAGGTCATCCTCTCCCTTCCAACACCCCACCCCCTTTGTGTCACAGCTTAAGGATGTTGAAGTTCCTTCTGAGCTGATGCCACCATACACTCCATCTCGTAAAAAAAAAAAAAAATAGACAAAAAAGGATTTTAGACACAAAATCAGTAAATATCACTTTCGTGTCAAAAATCCCCCTCCTACACACCCAGCACATTACAGATTGTGGACACGGTATCTCAGTAACCAGGCAGCCTTTGGTTATTTGGCTTTAACCTCACAATTAGCCTATGGTTAGGAGAAGCTTACTGATTTTGGCCAGCTCTATTTTGCCGTTATTATTAGTCATGTTTCCTTTCTTTCTTTCTTGTATTCTTTCTTACTTGTTCAATTGTGGCAGGCACTTCTACCCTTCAGGATTAACCAATTCCGTCCAAACTTGGACACAGTAACCAGCCTATGACCTAGTTGTGTCTGCGAGGTTTGGTTGTTGGGCAACTAGTCGTTGCCTAGCAACGACCTAAAATCTTTTTTTTTTTTTCTTTTCGTATTTAGAGCTGTGGAAACATTACTAATGGATATAAAAAGCTTTGAATTCTTTAGGCGCAATCTTGAGGTCATTCCCTATCAGAAGTGTCAAAATCAGCTGGACTGAATTCCAAGAAACGTCTCTGGCCTCCACTAGTTCGTCAGTTGTGCGACGACGATCATCCAACATTGCCTGTCGAGTTCTCTCAATGTTTCAATTTGGTCACGATGTCGAAGGACGACCAGGACACGAAGAGCCTTGTTCTGATATATAGCCTTTTTTTAAACACGCGTACCATTCACAGACGTGTGTGTGTGTGTGTGTGTGTGTGTGTGTGTGTGTGTGTGTGTGTGTGTGTGTGTGTGTGTGTGTGTGTGTGTGTGTGTGTGTGTGTGTGTGTGTGTGTGTGTGTGTTTTCATAGCCTGCTCCTTGAAAGCATGCTCAAGCACTGGCACTGCCTCAGCCGCAGATTTTCCATGGAAAAACAAAATTTAATGCACACTCTTTGCTTATTCAGCTCTGATATGGTGGTCTGAGGACGGTAACAACAGACGTTCTGTGTAGGAACAAAGAAAATGAAAACGCCAGAGATACTGACTCGACCCTCTCAGTGTGACGCCACTTGGCACAATGATCTACCGGACTGCACGCAAGTGGTGCCTACTGACACAACGGGGAAGTATTTTTATTCCCGCGCTTTTGATCTATTACGGGAATTTTTGGATCCCTCCTCGTGTATATATATAGTACTGCAATCGTGAACGCATCCCGTAACAGTCCACTGCACAACACAGGCTTCTCCCAAGCGTTTGGGAGTGCTTTTAATGTGACCACTGCTACTTTGCGGTACTCAACATGCTCTCCACTTCAGACAGCACTCCACGAACAGACTGGTTTCCCCCCCCGAATGGCCAACAACACTCGATCCGGTCTGGGCTGTGGCCTAAGAGAGTCTCAGGAGAGGTGTGGAGTCGAGGTGACACCTCCTTCCTCCTCCTCATCCTCTTCGCCTCAACTTTTGAGGGACTCCCTCTACTCCAGCTGGGGTTCCAGCTCAAGAGGGTCGCGAGAGAGGTGGGGTATGATATGGCGCCGCCGAGGGGCGATAGGTGGGGATTGGAAAACAGTTAATACGTCCATCCTGGCTGGCTTATGACCCAGCTGGAGAAGGGTGCTTTTAGTCTGACTCCTGCTAGTAGGCCATGTGATCTTGGTTGCCCTTATCTAGTCTGGCCGTATTAGGTCTAATCAGCACTCAGTCCAGCTCACTATTGCAAGGTAGCACTCCAAGTGCATATATATATATATATATATATATATATATATATATATATATATATATGAAACATTGTTTATCACTTACCATTATAACTTTTGAGAGCGTTTAATTGTTCGAAAACAAAGAAGTGAATATTGTCCCAGTGAATATTGTATTTTTTTTCCCCTCTGAATAGCACATTGTATTAATTCACGCAATAATTGGCGGTTTTGCATTCAGGACTGGTTACAGTCGCGCGCGCGTGTGTATGTATGTATGAGAGAGAGAGAGAGAGAGAGAGAGAGAGAGAGAGAGAGAGAGAGAGAGAGAGAGAGAGAGAGAAAATTACTATTAACCTTGCAACTGGCATTTCTCCCTTCAGTGTAGGTCCTAAGCAAATTTCTCCCTGTGTTTTGCCATATATTACCACTGCTGGAATTATTTTGTACGTGCCGGAGCTCCTGTCATGTGGTAACGCTGTTCCTTCTTTTCGCTTGTGCTTAGTTGACAGTAACTGCCTTGTCTGAGTTGGCAATATATAATTTCAGGTGGTTAAAGTGTTAGTAGTTGCCCATAATAAAGAATGAGTTTTTCTTTCTTTTACATTCCCGGGTAGAAATAAGGAGTGTCTTCTCTAAGAATACCCCATTTTGTTCTTAGAAGAAAAAGGAGGGAGTGTTGGAATTTCTCTAGCTCTCATCTCCGTCTATCGTACCTTCATTAAAATAAATTGACCTAAACCAACGTAAATAAAAAATTTACCTGTTTTTAACGTAGGTGCGATAGGAGACTAATCCAGTGGAGCAGCTTTCCTTTCGCTATAGTCTAATTACGAAGCAAATCATTTGCGACTGAGAATTCTTAGAAAACACATTATTAATCGGTCAGAGAGTGTTACGAAAATCATCATCATCATCATCATCATCATCTAATTTTCCTACCCGGGAATTGGCTCAGGTAGAATTCATTAAGCAAGAAGAGAAAGAAAAAAACATGAAATGGACCACACACTCATTCACTAACCATTCAAGCCCCGAGCATCACGACTCCAACTCAGGTAAACTAGCCACTCATATTTACGCCATACCATCTATCAGAGTGACTCCTACGACCAATTCAATATATATATATAATACCAAGCTCTTGACATGTGCGTCGCCGGAAAGTAAAGGGCAAATTATACAGTTATCGTCCCTGATTTTGGGCAAGACTGAATTAACACCCTGAGATGCAACGTGAAACGTGGTGTGCAGTGTTTCCTTTCTGGCAGAGTAGCAGACACTAACGGACAACGCTACAATAGGGACATGATGTGTTTCATGTCAACTGCCCACAGTGCGGGGTTCTGGGGTGAATAGCACAGATGTGGACAGAGGTGGACGGTCTACTGAGTGGGCCGCCTGTTTGAGTGACCTGTCCGACCCGCCCTCGCCACTGAGAACCTCCTTCTATAGGAAAGCACGTACTCAAAGGTTGGGCTGAAGTCTTGGATGATAATTGAGCGTCATGGTAGACGCCATGTAAAATGTCTTCCTTTGAATAAGTCACAAAGTGGGAAATGATCTGTTTAGATATGCACCGGGTATCCACAGATTATATCTCTAAAATGTTTGAGAGACCAAACAACTGCTAAAGCTTCCCAGTGAGTGGCACTATAATTACCTTCAGCAGCATTTAGGGCACGACTAGCACACGCTTTTTCACATTTCCTTTTTGCATGATCAACTTGCAACAATACTGTAGAGCAGATGCCTCTATAGAAAGAAGAAACGCATCTTATGATCAGGAAATGCCAAGACTGGAGCATTAATGTGCGCTGTCTTCAGTATTTCAAAGGCATGAGACTGGTTCTGAGTCCAAACAAAAGGTAAACTTTCCTTAAGCAATTTAGGAAGTGGGACTGCGAGCTGCGCCTAACCATGAATAAATTGCCGGGTAGTAACCACTCAGTCCAAAGAGACTCCTTACTCATCAGTACTGGTGGGTTTTGGTAAGACAGCAGCAGCTTTAACTTTCTCACTTGAGGTATGAATTTCCACAGCATCAGTCATATTATATCCAAGAAAATTAATTTTTTCTTAATGCAGAAAGTTACATTGAATGAACCTAACTTTTAGATCTGCCATTTGGAAGTGATCAAAAACTTGCTGTCATCTGGCAAAACGTACACGGATTGTTTTAATCACAAAAATTATGTATATTAAATAAGCAAAAAGGAAATGGCCAATCATACCACTGAATACAGAATGGATAAGCTGTATGAACACTAATGTAGTGTTTCTAAGGTGAAAGGGAAACCTTTTAATATTACAGTCGCCAGAAGGGGTACTGAATGCAGGTATGGGGCGAGACGACTCTTCCATTTCTACCTGCGGTGGCTGAATCGGTAGAGAGGTGGCCTGCAGTCCAAATGGACCCAGGTTCGAATCCTGGCTGGGGCAGGGAACAGGTTAAAGATTTGAATTTCATAAAAGCAGACTTTTCTGATCTACCAGATGACCCGCCGACATGTCATAAAAGTACCCCCGCTAATACCAGTACACCAGTCCTGTATGAGACAGCCCTAGCATGTATTCAATATGGATGTTGGGTATTAGCGGCGAAGTGGTGACATGTGGAGATGTAGGTGGACTGCTGGGCCCCAAGGAGGACCACTGGGACTTGAGAATAGGCAACTGAAGCCTTTGCCCAGGGTCGGACACGTTAAAAAAAAAAAAATGTGATTCCAGTAAATCTATCAAGACTTGTGATGGGAATCGATTGAGCAGAGACAGAGTTTATTTTACAGTAGTCAACTATGAGTCTGAACTCACCTTCTTTCTTTGGGGACTAGGAAAAGCTGACTGTTCCACGGACTGACGGAGTGCTCAATGACGTCTTCTTCAAACATTTACCACACTACTATGTTGTCGGCTTCCATACATAGACTATGTGGCAGCCTGTAAGCTGGGACATAAACTGGCTGAGTACCAGGAACCAATTCAATGGTATGCATTACAGGCTTTTCATAGGTTCGCAAGTAGGGCCACAACATCTCTATATGTCTGCAAAAGATCAACTAAGTGTGATTTATGTTCAGGGAAATCACCAGCATCTGTCAAAGGCATCGTAATCTGAAGTAGTCGTAGTAGAATCCATAGATTTTTCAATGGTATAAAAACCACTTACAGTACATCATCATCATTCATTAACATCTACAAAGAATAGTGTATCTTGGCACACCTTTACAGCCGATGCCTACACCATGAAATCGCCTATCTTTGTACCACGTTTAAGCTTTAGTTGAGCGTTGGTGACATTTAGTAGGTAAGGATAACACAAACTATTCTCTAACACAGAACACAATGCTGCCTCATAAGTTAAACCATTCACACAACATGTCTCAGGTATGATTAATGCATCCAATCCTTTAGCACCTACAACACGAACAGATATTTTCGTGAATTCGTGCAACAACAAAACTGTGCCCTGTTTTGGAACCGCTCTTTTCATCTCCGCGTGTTGCAAAATGTCATTCAGATTCTTTGAGGTAGATAAGTGAGATGTCGATGAGTCAACCATTGTATCACTGTTTGCAGGGGTCTCATGTGATACTCCCATTACATTCTCTTTGGTACTCTCTCCTGGTGGCTGTGGAGTAGCAGTTAATGTAGATTGTGTCACCAAATTTACCTGTGAAAGGACAGGGTGTGGATAATCCATGCCTGATACATAGATCCCATTTACTGTTGTACTATCACAAGCAGGTATAGAATCAGTTCAACAGAATGTTGATCCATGGTGTCAGTACCAGTCAAAACATCTGCAGGATATCAAAATTTGTTTGTGACACAGAACTCAGCTGTGAAAGGATTTATTGATTCATCAAAATGTACATCGTGTTACCTTGGCCATCACATAAAAGTGTGTGCAGTCAACATCACAGACAAGAATGTCAGGCGGCTCAAGAATCCAGATCTATTTGATCTTCTTAATACTCTCTTGGGAAGATTCAGATATTAAGTTCACAACAGACCTAGAATCCATAAAAATGTATGCAAGAAAATGATGATGACCTTAGATACCTACATCTAAGGGAGGCAAAAGACTAATATAGCATTTGGGGAGCTCAGAATTTTGTATTGTTTTGGAGGATTCTGTTAGTTCAGGCGCGGGGCTTCCCCTATCTATGTGTTGGCAAAGGCACGACACTTGCTGGTAGGATGATGACGACTGTTGTGGTAAGTGCAGTACGTGCAACCGCGTGATCCCGAGGGTGTTGCTATTGTTCACACCACCGGGTGACCGAGAAGGTAATTTACTATAATGCCTGTGTCCTCGTTCATTTTCAGGCCTCTTAAAACAGTGAGATACTCGATAACATGAGCATTTACAATAACAACAAACTATTTTAGTTTTAACCATAGAACTGGTGCGGCACTGAAAGAATCTATCTTGTGGTGCTGGTCTTGCACGCGACGTGGATTGTAAAAGTGGTGTTACATTTTTATACTGAGTGGACGTGAAACGTGTCCTTGACCTTGAGACATAAGTAGGCGAGGGAGCGTAACTGGTTGAACCAAACAAACCGGTTGAGTAGGTATAATATCAAGTTTCTCGTTTGTCCGTACAGCTAACTTGGTTAAGTCAATCACAGGAGAAAACTGAGTTTCTAATGCAGCGATTTATGAACTTTAGATCAGTAAATAGCGTCTCTGCATTATCTAATTATAGAGTAATTTTGCCCACAGCATCGTTTTCGGCAAACGACTGTTTTGCAGTACCCCAGCAAGCTCAGTACCTGTGTCTGGCCACAGCTGCTGCCTCCAGGAGTCGATTTTGTTCGAGAGAAGTGAATTTATTGTGCCCCATGCTTTGCAACAATCTGTAAATGTCCATCAAATATCCGGCTTAATTTGAAAAAAAAAAAAAATCTGGCACAAAAATCCACAAATGAGATCAATTTATCCGGGAATTTATATCATACGAGAGAGCCCACTCTTGGTAATTTCAGGCTGAATATCACTAATGCAATCATAAACCCTAACAGCAGTATTTATCCCCGTGAATTTTGGGCGTAATGCATCTTCCAAGATGATAGTCTGAGGGACAGGATTTGTGTAAAACTGAGTTGCCATGGTGACAGAGGTAGAATGAGATGAGGTGTTAAGAGCTGTAATTCCTGGTACAAGTGAAACACAAGGATTGGAAATTGTAAGAGAGGATGATGTTAGCGAATCTGTATTAAAAGGTAAATGAGAAATGTGTGAAGTATTGGGGGTTGGGTATGAAAAATCTACATTAGTATTATCAGTTGAAACAACAGAGTCTGGTATTTGATTTGACGCGAAGGTTTGTGGCTCATCAGATGCAACAATTTCTTATTTGTAGATCTTACCACTTTTCAAACAAGTAAGATTGTCATGAGAGTGTTCACCCTCAGTGGTATCTGACTATTTCATCTCCGGACTAAGGTGTATCATTTTCAGGTAACTTATCCTTCCTAAAGCAAGGAAACGTCAGAAGAAATAAGTTAGGAGAAATTAGCACTTCAAAGATATTAAAACAAGTGAGTACAAATGAAAGGATAATTTTCTTACCAAAAAGTAAAGTATTATGTACAATAACAATTAATAAAGGGTGTATTTATATACAGAATATTTACAAATGAGTTCATATGAATGGAAAGATGAGAAAAAAGAATGTATGAAAAATGATATGAGAAAGTTGTTTTAAGTACAGTGATGCACTAAACTGCTTACAAATGATTAGCTTATAAGAATGGGAAGGTAAGAAAAAGAAAATTGCAGTATGAGCAATGATTTGAGAAAGTTGTTTTAACTACAGTGATTCACCAATTGCGTAGACACACCCTTAGAAGGAATCTATGAGTATTATTAGTCTGGGGAGAAGATACTCAGAAGGTGAATAGTACAAACTTCTGGACTGATTAGCTCTGACTTACCACGTAATGTTGCTTCAGAAAGTATACTCCCATATTATGATAATTGTAGTGCAGGGAATATGGGGGTGAGTTGCTGGGTAGATACATCCACATCCTTTCTGACGAAAAGAATAACACAACATTCGTAATACAATAGCTGGCTAGCTCAAAAATATTGTCGGGGTGAAAGATGTGCTGGACTGGTAACAAACAAACACACTTTCTTGTTCACCGCAGCTGGGTAAGAGTCATCACCCGTGGTTGAGGTGAAAAGGCGGGAGCGGGTCAAGGCCAAATGCAGCAGGCAGACAAGCATGCAGGCCGGCAGGCTGGCAGGAGGCAGACAGACAGGCAGGCAGAGCGGTCGCCAAACTGGGTCGACGTCACTTCCATGTTACTTCACACTCCGCTATCATTGGGGTAGGCGGGCTGGCAGGTTAACTGCATTAAACTTGAAAAAAGTTGTAAAAGGTCTGGCAGACTGCAGGAAGAGAAGGCTGATTCTTCACCTTGCTGCAACCATTACATTTAAACTTCCAGCCAGGTTAAGTCTAAAAGGAGTTTAGTTATGACAGACACAAAGGAACTCGGGCAATAAAGTTCCTCCAATGACGTCTTGACAATTAACTGATTTTAGGTAAAGTGTGTCCTACTCCCTTGGTCTCTACTGTAGTTTCCCTCTGACTGTTACTAAGTCGCTGGGAGAGAACCAAGGGATGATCACGTGTAGCATGTGACAGACACATTACGATGAGCCTGCAGATACTTTGATCTGTACAAAGCAGAAACTCTCTCAGCAACTGCACTGTGCATTTGCAACAGAAACTCTGTCAGCATCTGTATCATACAACAGCTCTGCATCAACATACAAATTGAAGTCTTACACTTATATACATTACATCTCTCTCTCTCTCTCTCTCTCTCTCTCTGTCTCTCTCTCTCTCTCTCTCTCTCTCTCTCTCTCTCTCTCTCCCTCCTACCTTTGGTCTTACAGGCCCTCTGTCTGTCTGTCTCAATGTAAGACATGCCGTTGCTTCTCGGTTCAGTACTGCTTGCGGTAGATTATTCTTATGATATCGTCTCTGACTGTGACTGGATTCTCACTCTCTAATCTCCTACCCTGACCCTGCCTTCAGTCTTCATGTCTGTCTGTCTGTTTCATACAGTTTGTGTTCTCTTCTCCACCAATAACCACCTTATTTCTCATACGCCCCGACGCACAATACTACCACACCCTCTCCATTTTTCAAACTTCAATAAAGCCTTATTACTTAATACATTAGAACCATTGTGATTAATTCATTTTTATTTAGCAACTTTAGATCTGTAGTTGAGAAACATTTTGTATGATAAATTTGTTATTCTAACACTTTTTTGTTTTAATTCTGGTGTAAACAATTAATACTACAATTTTTTTTTTTTTTCACTCGTCTGTTATTCACTAAAGAAACATTCCCCTCTGTTACATTCCTGTATAATACTGCAAGCTGTTGGATCGCACCTTTCATACTGCTCAAGTATATATACACAAACAGGTTTACTTTGAAATTAGTGTAGCTTACTTAACTAACGTGTTATCGCCACGCATAGTCTGACGTTACTAGTGCGAAACTAACACATGTAACACTACCACCCAAAATTTTCCAGCCAAATGGATCAGGATCTGTTTTGCATCATTGAGTCTAGATACATCCCTAATAATCAAATCAAACCCACTGAAACTGCCAAGAGCTCACAACAGTCGAAATATTTAATGCATGGATCCTCAGTGTGTGACTTAGAGCAAGTAATATTTTTTATGACCCTTCCTAATGACAATGTCCTTTTGATTACTCTGAATGAGATATACTCGTATCAGTCAACGCACACTAACACAAAGCCCACAAGCTCCTGTCAAGTGAAAACGGAGTATATGCCTTTCGGGGCAACTTGAAAATAAAAGTAAGAATATGAAACACAAGTGTCAAAATGCTCCCCTGAGCTGAGAAATTGGTCAGGAAAATCAAAGTACAGTATATTCCTATGGGCCATGTTCTCATTGGTTATGGAGACTATCTGCAGCAGTAACTCTTCCATAACAACTCTCTTCGACTGCTTCTAAATATTATTCTCCTTAATGGTGTATGCCATTATGATTCGGACTAGGATTGCATGACTAATATACAAGTGAATATTGATGCGCCAGATGTTGACGCTTATGGAACAACAGGAGGATATGGCCTTACACCATGCAATTCTGTACGTAAAGTTTTACATGTTTTGCCATCCTATCATCCCCGGATATGCTGTCTCCCCAGCGTCCGTCTCTGATCCAATATAGACACCCCTGCCTCTCCTTCTCTGAACCACCTCGACTCCCATTTCTTCCCTTTCATCACAGAGTTATTCTGGTGGGTCACTGTGAGAAAGGTAGCTTGAGGCAAAAGAGAAAAGGAATATGAAAAACAAAATCTTCGGTTATGGGAAGATAAACAATATAAGAGTTGGCTTTGAAGTAGTATGTAACGGTAATGATAATGCTGGTCATGGATATGAGAACGAGGAGGATGAAGTGTTTGAACAAAACAAGTTAACTGTTGGGAACGCAATGGCAATTATATCCAATTCTGTGTTGAAAATTGCATTGCCATGATAATTGTGGCGGCCTCGATAACACTGGAAAAAGTAAAGAGAAACAATGATAAAAACAAGTAAATCAGTATGCACTTATTAATACTATAGAGAGAAATAACTTGGCATTTTTGTCGACACAGCCAAACACTAGATAATGTTACTGATCCCGAGCCTGCCGAAATGTACACATGTGGGACAAGAATTATAATACAGATAAACATGGGAGGCGGTCTTACTCTCAACCCCTTAGCCTACCTTACATACATATTAATCTTGACTTAGAATTAGGTGGCGAAAACGGAGTGAAAGAGGAGGATATTGAAGAGGAGGACAAAAAAATGTTATAAGCCGAGTGTCACAAGTTGCTGAAAGTGGCTTATAAGGCTGTTAAAAGTAGGCATCATCAGGAGACTGGAACAAAAGCACAGGTAGCATGATGAGCTGTAGTGAAGACTTAGAGATGGTAGGAGATAAGAGAAACTGAAGAAACCGGAAGAAATAAGGAGTGAAAATAGATGACAGTGAAATGTGCGAAGGTTCTTGAGGCATTTTAACGTAGGCCTGACTCTTGTGGAGTTCCAAGGATCGTTTGTGGGGTATGGAGTGAACAAGCAGGGGTTATGAGAGTGTGTACTACTCAAATGACTAATTAACTTTAGTTAAAGGTCACGAGAAAGGTACCCCTAAAAGTTATCATTAGTTTTAGTAATAGGTCACGAGAAGCAACCCCTAAAAGCATCATTAATTTTAATAGAAGTAATTCAGGTATGGAGCTAGACAGTTCGAGTGAGGGGCAAGACAGTGCTCCAGGAACTAGATATAAACAGAGGTATAAGGGTGAACTGCAATGTACTGATGTAGGTGGCTGGCAGACATGAGATTTGCGTGTGTCTTGGGACACAACAATTCTGCTGAGAGTAGCAGACAGTTACACGACCATGTGCAGCTTAAGGAATCTGGTGAGTGGAAGTAGCTAAGTTGGGGAGATTGTGAGTGTACAAGGCAAGGAAATTTCACAAGCCAAAGTGTAAATTAAAAACGACAGTTAAATTCTGCTCGATATCCAGCAATAATTAATGCTAGTTCTTGGTCATGGGGATAATAATGGTGGTTATTCTGTAGTAAGTAAGAATTCAAGTAAACAGACGATCCTCATTAGTGAATCATTATGGAGGAGTAACAGTGTTTATAATGATATGTAACTGAGTTATATCTCCATGTATTGAGTGACTTGCTTCCATTTGTGTTGCTAAAGTATTGTAACTGTCTTATACTATGTAATAGTAGAAATAGAAAACGTACCCGTGTTTTGGAGCCTCAG
>NC_137008.1:14667616-14670116 GCF_032717465.1 Coenobita brevimanus | reverse complement strand
ATCACAAATACGATAAATTCAGATGAATAAAACTTACACTTGTGTATTTTGATGGATGAATCAACAGTAATCTTATTATGCATAAAATATTTATACAGTAACTCAGAAACATGGCATACATATTGTACAGTGTTGCTAAAAGAAATTGTAGTCACTTTTAATGGTTTTTAGCGTAGTTTTAGGGGGGGTAATAATATCACAGTCATGGATATAAGATAATGAGCCTGAAAAAAGAAGAAATATGACAATATCCAAAGTAAAAGAAATAATTCATATAATTCTTGTGATTGGCAACACTGACACACCCAGTCTGGCCTAAGGTAAAGTACCTCCATAGACCCAAGCATAGCTTGTACAGGTGTTGCTAGGGAAAAATGCTCACATTTACTGGCTTTTACCGTAATTTTAAGGGCGAGGAATAATCACATTTATAATCATAAGCTAATATGTAGGACAAAATAGTAGGCATATGCCAATACCGAAGTAAAAAAAAAAAACATTCACTCGCGAGCGGCAACAGTTCCACTTTTTCGCACTTTCCTTCCTCATGTTTTTCCTTCTTTTTCTTCTGTTTTTCTGCCTTCTGTGAGAGATAGAGGAATAGGCCTATTGGGGACACCTCTTAAAAAAAAGCGTGCCAAGACAATTACCTCAAGGATGATGTTTAAATGAAGTCATATTTACAGTATATACAATATTATGTGTGTAAGATATTTACAGAAGAAATATGTGCAGCATGTGATGTGGTGTGTGGAAGGAAGAGAAGACGGAGGGGGGTGCAAGGAACAGCGTGGTGGACTGAAGAGGTGAAACAGGCTGTGGCACAAAAGAAGAAAGCATACAATGAATGGATGAGAAATAGGGGCGTGGAAGAAGTTGAGAGGCAGAAGAGAGAGTTATATGTGGAAAGGAAGAGAGAGGTGAAAAGATTAGTAAGAGAGAGTAAGAAGAGAGTGGATCAGGAATTTGGAAGGAATTTGAGTGTAAAGTGGAGGGACTGTAAGAAAATGTTCTGGAGAGAAGTGAAAAGAGTAAGACAGGGTGGAAGTGAAGTTAGCAGGGGAGTGAAAGATAAACATGGTAGATTACTAGTGGAGAAGGGAGAAAAAGTGAGCAGATGGAGAGAACACTTTAAGGAATTGTTGAACGTAGAGGATGGAAGTAATGCGAGTATAAGTGGCTGGGGAATGGCTGGGAGAAGGAGGGAGGTGAGAAGACAGGTAGAAATCAGTAGGATAGAGGTTGTGGAAGCAATGAAGAAAGTTAAATCGGGGAAAGCCCCAGGAATTGATGGAGTGTGTGGTGAGATGCTGAAGCATGGGGGAGAGATAGTAGTAGAATGGATGTGGAAGATGTGCAGATTGGCCTGGGAGGAAGGTAGAGTCCCGGAGGATTGGAAGTCAGGTATAATTATTCCCTTGTACAAAGGAAAAGGGGAAAAAGAAGTGTGTGGTAATCATAGGGGCATTTGTCTTCTTAGTATAATAGGAAAAGTGTATGGTAGGATACTTATAGACAGAGTTAGAGAAAGAACAGAGAAATTAGTTGGAGAAGAACAGGGAGGCTTTAGGAAGGGAAGAGGTTGTGTAGATCAGATATTCATTCTTAGATCTTTAGTGGAAAAGTTTCTAGAGAAGGGAAAGAAGTTGTATGCGGCTTTCATGGATTTGGAGAAAGCATATGACAGGGTGGATAGACAAGGATTGTGGAAAGTGTTAAGAATATATGGAGTAGATGGGAAGTTGTTGAATGCTGTGAAGAGTATGTATGATGGTGCTAAGGCTGCAGTGCGTGTGGATGGTGAACTAAGTGAATTTTTTCTCTTTGAAAGTTGGTTTGAAACAAGGATGTGTCATGTCTCCATGGTTGTTCAATCTGTACATGGATGGGGTAATAAAAGAGGTACAAGGTAGGGTAGTGGATGTTGGAGTGGCCCTGGTGAGAGAGGATAGTGTTTGGAAACTCCCTGTACTGTTGTTTGCAGATGATACTGTGTTGTTGAGTGAAGATGAAGGGGAGCTGCAAGGCTTGGTGGATGAGTTTGAGAGAGTGTGTAAGAAACGGAACCTAAAGGTGAATGTAGGGAAGAGTAAAGTGATGGTCTTTGAGAGAGGTGAAGTCAGTGAATGTATAGCGAGGTTGGATGGTGAGGAATTGGAAAATGTGAGTACGTTTAAGTATTTGGGTAGTGTGATGAGTAAGGATGGAGGTTTGGAGGGTGAAGTGCTTGAAAAGGGTACAGCAGGGAAGAAAGGTTGCTGGTTCCTTGAAAGCAGTGATAAGAAACAGGGAAGTGAGCATGGAAGTAAAAAAGTTACTACATGACAGTATTGTGATACCAACTCTAACGTACGGAAGTGAAGCTTGGACGTTGTTGGAAGGACACAAGTCAAGAGTGAGAGCAGTGGAAATGAGTTATTTAAGAGGAGCTTGTGGAGTCACGTGGAGAGACAGGCTGACGAATGAGGATATAAAGGAGCGTTGTGGTGTTGATGTGGAT
>NC_137008.1:14610490-14667516 GCF_032717465.1 Coenobita brevimanus | reverse complement strand
TTCTTCACTGTGAGAAGATTCCCCAAAGCTTAGTAACATCGCCAGGAGGTAGCATTTTATTCAAGCTAAAACACAACGATTTTGTTCAGATGAGAGACGTCGTAAAAGCGAACGATTTTGAGACATTTCCGTCTCATACTGTACTAACGATACACTTAGACTTTTTTTTTTTTTTTTTTCCAGACTACTGCTGACGATTTAGTTTAACATTAAGAAATCATATCAGTCAATGAGTTAGTAAACATTATCTCTCCTTACCTCTGTTTATATCAGCAAGATGGGGGAAGCTGTGTGTATATCATTTATTTCAGTTGTTTTCATCCATCGCAACACCGTTCATGCTTACTCACGGTTAGAGGGTGACTGACGTGATTAGTAGTTTCACTGGAGTTCATTTATTGCCTGAGTGAGAGAATGACCCAGAAAGCCACGTACTAAGTATTGTTTGTCCTTATTATATTTTATTTTTGACCATACAGAAACCTAACCTTAATTTCTTCAGTACGATGTCCTCCTTTTTTGCTATTGTCCCTACCCTAACGTGATGTTATTTGGCTTAGGAAAGACTTACTGACCATGAAAATATTGCTGTGGCTTTCATTTACTCCTGTACTAATTAAATGGGTGTCTTTCCCAGCTGAAAACAGTCGTCTTGCAAGAGTAAGGATATGTCAAGGAAATAACTCGTGTAACTCAAGGGACTGAAAGGAAATATCTTTGAAAAATTTTATAATTATCGTATCCCTTTAGGTCTGCTGGTCACACATCAAAGCCTCCACTACGATTACGTCATATTTGTAGTAATCCTGCCATCAGTGCTGTAGGCCCTGGAAAAAGAATAAGAAAATGCGGCTATGGTTCATCAGACTTTAGATTAATTCTTTATTTTCCTTGTGTTATACTCACAGACTTACCACACCCTTTGACAGTAGCTGCCTAACATTGGCCAACCGGTCCATTATGATGATGATGATCATGATCATGTTGATGATACCATCGTAAAATTGGTATGTACTTCATTTCTCAAAATCGTCACATAAACACTTGCATTGTATTCCATATTGTATTTTATTAAATAGTTTTATTATTATCGTCTAGTTAAGAAATGAGAAAGAGAGAAAAGAAAAAGAGGCGCAATCGAAAAGTGCCAAAAATGAAGTGTAGAACAACAGGAGAAATTGGAACAGAAATGACAAAAAGAAAAAGGAGGGGACGAAAGCAATAAAGAGGCCAGCTGAGAGTGAGAGAGAGCGGGAGGGGGGGGGGAATCAAGAAGAAGAATGAAACAAAACTTTTAAAACAACAGAAGGAGAGAAATAAAAAATAAGAAATATATATATTAAGCGCGATGTAAATAGTAAAAGAGGGGAAAAAGTGAATTAATCAAATAATGCCAAAGAATGGGCGATAGAAAGCAGAAAACAAAATGGAAATGGAAATGAAAGGAATAAGAGGAGAAACGAATAAAAAGGAATGGAGAAAGAAAGCGAGAAAAGGAGAAAATAAAGGAAATGTAAACGAGATAACAGAGCATAAAAAGAAAAATGTAGCATGGGAAATAAAAGCGATATCAATAAAGGAACCACAACAGACGATAGGGTCGAAGTCGGGACACTCTTATCAGAGTCCCAGCCTGCCCCACCTTACGTCACATTGGCCCCTACGTCTGTTGTTGTTGTATCGCGGTAATATAGTGGAGATGGGAAGCAGAGAGAGGAAGACAAGGAGAATAAAGGGGAAAAGGAGAAAATAATAAAGCAAAAAGCAGGAAAGTAAGGAAAGGATATTGGAAGAAGGAAAAGGAGCTAAACCGACAAAAAGGAAGGAGAAAGAACATAGAAAATGTAGAAAGAAGGAAGAAAAAGAGGATGAAATGAAAGGAAGTTTGAAATAAAGAAGGAAAGGATGAATCAGAGATAGAATGAAAACACGGTAAAAATGTAAATGCGTTAAGTCGGAACACCTATAGTAAAGTCCCAGGCCATTAAGTTTTACTTTATCTCGCCACCTACCTCTCCTGTACCTTGTGATGCTGTAATATAGTGATGATTTTTATGTGTATAGCTGACTTTGGTGATGGTGGTGTTGATGATGATGATGACCATGATGATGATGACGATGATGATGGTGGCGGTAGTGAGCATTCGTGAAGAAAATTTATTGAATTTTGATGATAGTAATGGTAGTAGTATAAATGATGATGATGATGATGATGATAATAATGATCTTTATAATGGTGGAAAAGGGAGTGATGATAATGATAATATACAGTAATTCATAACTGATGGCAATAATGTTACTTCATCTCACTTCCTGTATTTCTTGTAGTCTCTGATCCCTCATTATGGAGAAGTGAAGTAGGAAGAAAAGAAAGAAATGAAAAAAACGAAAGAAATGAGAATCCGCAAAATGACCAAAAAGAAAATTAATATAGACAGAAGGCAAATTTTGGAAACTGATAAAAATGAGAAAGAATGGGAGACATACAGTTGGGAATGATTATAAAAAATAGAAGGTTGAAAGGAATAAAATATATGAAAGACATGAGTACGAAAAATAAGTAAAGAAAAGATCATCGAAGGGAATGATAACAAAAAGTCGAAGGAATCTAAACGGAAAAACTAAGGACAAGAGAATGAAAAATAAAGGATATGCGGAACAAGAGTAAAAAGGAACCCTGACTCCCGACGCCTCTTTTAGAATCCCAGGACGTTCCCCCTACATCACTCCTACTTCTCTCGTTGCATTATTACAACAAACTAGTGAAAGAAAAAGACAGCAGAAAGAAAGAAATATATAGAATGAGTAAGGAAAGAGAAAAAGGTATGAAAGAAAGAACGCGAAGAGACCGTGAATGGAAATGATAAAGGAGTGGGAAAAAAATGAACGGACATGACAAGAGGAAGAAAGGGGAAGCATAGAAGTAAACTGAGAAAACTGGAAGAAAGAAGAACGGGAACGAAGTAACACGTGAACTAAAGGAAAGGGAAAGAAAGAAAGCTAGGAAAACAAAAGAAAATGAAGCATAAATAGTGTGGTATTAATTCAGTTCACAAGTACTAGAATCCCAGGCCGCTCCACCTTACTTCATCTTGCCTCCTACCTCCACTGTAGGTAATGATACGGAAATGGAAAAACAGAGAAAGAAGGAATGAAAATTAATAATAGTAACCTAAAACGAGAAGACAGGAAAAACATGAAATAAAGGAGACAAATATACATGAAAAAGTAGATAAAGAAATACGAAATTCAGGAAAGAAAGAAAATGAGCACTGCAATGACAAAGAGAATGACAGAAATGAGAGAAGAAAGAAAGAGAGATTTAGACAAATTATTAGATGAATACAATAAAGATGAAACTGTGAGTAAAAAAGAGGATAAATACAAGGAAAAGAAGAAACTGGGATGAAGAGAAGATAATAGAGGCGAAATGATTAAGAAATTAGGATGCGGACAGAGAGAAAGGAAAAAATGAAAAATAAAACAGAAAAAAGACAAAAGAAAGAAAATGAAAGAAAATAAAATGTGGGTGAATGAAAAATAGAAATAAAAAGAAACTTGCATGAAGGAGTGGGTCGAACTGGAGAAACCTTTGTTAGAATCTCAGACCGCTCCACCTCACTTCACCTTGGCTCCTACTTACCTTGTTGCTTTATTGCTGTAATATAGTAAAAACAAAGGGAAGACAGAGAGAGAGAGAGAGAGAGAGAGAGAGAGAGAGAGAGAATCTCAGCTGATGGCATGAAGTCGGTACACCTGTAGTAGAGTCCCAGGCCGCTCTATCATGCGGCCTCCTACCTCTCCTGTAGCTTGTGATACTGAAAGGTAATGGAAAAATACAGGAATGAATGAAGCAGGAAAAGAAAGAAAATGAATGAGAGGAATTAGAAAAGAAAGAAAATGAGGTTGAAAAAAATGAGTGATTGAATACAAGGAAGAACAAAAATGTGAGGAAAGAAGAGGATAGACCATAGATGGAAAAGAGAAATTATAAGAAACTGGGATGAAGAGAAGATAATAATTGCGACAGGATTAAGAAATAAGAAAGAGAAAACAAGAACGAAGAAAGAAAGAATGAAGAACATAAAATGGGTATAGAATGAAAATTAAAATATAATGAAATGGTAAAATAGAAAAATTATAAAAATATCAAGCGGTGCCGGGAACAACAAGCCTCGCCCGACAGCAGTTATTTTATTGCTGTTAAATACTGACTCGTTTCTGCCATTTAGCATCAGTGCACAATTAAAGTCTAAGGTAATGGCACAAATGTTTAAAGTTACGCCATCAGAATATCCGTGATCTTGCGTTTGACCTTTCCAGGTCACTCAAGGTCAAAGGTCAGTATGCCAAATGAGAACCCATATGAGACTTCCTATATCTTGTATTAGTAAATAACTCTATCTTCAACGAGTTTTGAGTTACAGCTCCCTGAATATGCGAGACCTTGAGTTTGACGTTTCAAGGTCATTGAAGGTCAAAGGCCTTAGTGCCAAATGAAAGCCCATATTACTAGTTCCTGTATGTTCCTAATAGTAAATATCTCTTCTTCAACCTTTTTCAAGTTATAACCCTCTGGAAATCCGTGACCTCGATTTTGACCTTTCAGGGTTACTCGATTACCTTCAAAATTTAATCACTTTCTTTGAGGACCAGTGCCCACATATCCTAAATGTTTCATGTAATTTCATTCGGCCGTTTTTCCATAATGTTGCTAAAAACAAAGACACAAAAGAAGAAACAAACCAACAAAAAAAAAAAACTACCAAAAGCAATACCTCGCTCGGAAAGAAAAAAGCCTGTGAGAGGAGTACGGGTCGAGCTGGAGAAACCTCTGTTAAAATCTGAGGCCTCTCCACCTTACTTCACCTTGGCTCCTACTTGTCCTGTGGTTTTATCGCTGTGATATAGTTAGAGAGAGAGAGAGAGAGAGAGAGAGAGAGAGAGAGAGAGAGAGAGAGAGAGAGAGAGAGAGAGAGAGAGAGAGAAAAGCTTAAAGGACTAATAAAACAAGAGAACATGAAAAACGGGAGACAAAAAGAAAAACACTGAGAAGAGGAAGCAAGTGATAAACCGAAACTGAGAAAGATGGACATGACTAAACTATTGTTAACTAAAGGAGAAAGAGATAAAGAACAGGATAAAGACCCTAAAGACTAAAGGGTCAAGGTGTTAAGTGGGTACAGGTGTAGTAGAGTGGCAGGCCGCTCCACCTTGCTACATCACGCCTCCTACTCTTTATGGTGATGCTGAGTATGATGGTACTGATGAGAGTGATGCAGGTCAGTTCCGATGATAACCCAACTTCATCACGCCTCCTACATCTTTTATAGCTTGTGAGACAATACAGGAGCACGTAGCAGCACACAGCAAGTACAGATAACAGGAAGCCTATTGGCTCATAACCAGGTTACCAGTTAGAGGTGCAACTGATTCGAAAGATACAACAAACGTGTACGAGAAAAGGAGAGATGAGACGAAGGCTCTCCTCTCCTCCCCACACCCTCCGGATAAAGGCAGAAAAAAGACAATAATAACGATATGATTGTTAGTGACAACCAAGAAGTATTTTTCATTGATGAAAAAAAAAAAAAAGCGAATTTTATTGTGTATACAATCTCTGATCTATTGTTCTTAAAATAGGAACCTATAAAATCGCCAAGATTTCTCATATATAGGCCTAGGTACGGCAAAGTTTTGTATTGGTATTTATTTTAATGTGATTGAAATGTTAAGAAAAATAGCTGGAGATAGTTTGACCACGTGGAGAGGATGGAGAATGAAAAACTGACTAGAAGAGTGTATGTGACTGAGGTGTAAGGGGAGACCAGCAGGGGAAGACTAAGGATAACATGAAGGGTAATAAGTAGAATGATGTATGAGAGAAGGTGATGTCAGTTGGAGAAAGGCAGCCAAACGGTAGGCGACAGGGCGACATGGAGGAGGAGGCCTGCAGAAGGTACAGTACTGGCGCCAACCCACCCTTGAATCTCGTTTCATTTATGCTACTGCACGGAATCATGTCAAGTGTGTTCTTCGCTATACTAAGAATAATTTCATTCATATTAAATGCTCTGAACTCTCTTGATCCAAATGTTTCAACCTTCTTTTGACGCCTTCACAAAAACCTTTCTAACAATTTTGCTTTATCCTCCTTCCCTCATGTTCATATTTTTCAAGTCGTTGTAATAAGAACCCTTAGATCTATTCGTCCTTTACTTTCATTAGTGAGATGTTAAAACCTGGGATATCAAAATAATGAAATAAAAGAAGAGAAAATTGAAGTAACTATAGAAAGCTGAAAGGCGGGAATGAAGAAGAAGAAGAAGAACAAGAACAAGAAGGGGGGAGAGAGAGAGAGAGAGAGAGAGAGAGACGACGAAAGGGAAGCGGAGAGAAGAGAGAGAATAGAGACCAGGAGACAGAACGAAAAGGTGAGTGGAAAAGAAATAGCAGAAGGCAAGTCAAAAATGGGTAGTGAGAGAAAGACAAAAAAATGAAAAACGAAGAACAGAGGAAAGGCGAGAAAAAATATGGGAAAATAAGAAAGCCAAAGTAAACAAGGGAAGAACACAAACATATACAGGAGAAAGGTGTTTGGAAAAGGAGTAGGAGGAAAAATCAAAGGTGTGAACTCAATACACCTGTAGCAGAGTGGCAGGTGGGATGGACTTACTTCATCTCGCCTCCTACCTCTCTTGCAGCTTGTGTTGTTACATAACAGTGGCTTTGTATCGTACTTATAAAGGATCCTATCTTGCAGCTTATTTTGTTACATAACAGTGGCTTTGGGTCGTACTTATAAAGCATCCTAACACTCCTCCAGCTTGTGATGTAATATAATAGTGGCTTTGGTTCGGACTTATAAAGCATTCTAACTCTCCTGCAGCTTATGATGCTCTTATGTGGAAGAGGAGAACGATAAGTAACAGAATGAAACATAGAATAAGAAACAAATGTACCGTCAGTATAAAAGGAAAGAAAAATAAGGAAAGAAAAATGAGAAAAATATATAAATGAAAAGGAACAAGGAAGATTTCAGATCGAACCCAAGAACTTTTGATGGATGCTCAGACCTCTCCACCTTACTTCTCCTTGACTCCTACTTATCTTGTTGCCTTATTGCTGTTACATAGCTGAGAAAGGGGAAGTAAGTACAATAGGAGCGAATTAAACAGTAATAGTAAGGAAATAATGGAAACTGCAGCAGAAGGGCTAAATAAAATATCTTCAAAAGGATTAAGACAGGAGAGACAAATACGTACATAACAAAAGTGGAATAAAAAAAAGAAAGGATAACGAAGGAGAAAGGAAAAATAAAGAGAGCGAGAAAACAGAGGGAAATAAAGAAAAGGATGTTCAATGTCGGAGTGAAGGTTGGAACCCGATTCAGGTGTAGTCGAGTCCCAGGCCGCTCCACCTTACTTCACCTCGATACCTCTCTTGTAGCTTGTGATGATGCAATATAATGCCCAGATCTAAGAAGCTGATGCTGGTAATGGAGGTGACAGTGATGATGATGGTGAAAATGATGATGATGTATTGGTGGTGATGATAGTGAAAGTGATGTAAATTCGCTTTGGTAAGATGTTAGCTTTACGGATATTAATGATGATGATGATGGTGTTCGTAGTGATGGTGGTGGTGGTACTGGATGTGATGTACAACAGCTTAGTGCTGATGATGACATCTTACTTCATCCCGTCCCTTACCTGTCAGGGAGTGCTGGAGCTCCCGTTTCATCAGCCCTCAGGACTAGTTCCTGACCATCCCCCTTTGCTGAACTTTTGCAGTGTCTCAGTTACACAGAGAGTAGGCCAGCATGCTCTCCAGTACAAATTTCTCTAACTATCTACACCAAACTACATGCACAGTACACACTACACTTCCCTTTCCAAAATGTAAAAAATTATGGCGTCTCTTCACCAAGCCTCGGAGTCCCCAGGGGGGGGGGAACAAAAATGCCCCCACCACCCGCCCTTCTCCCGGTGATGACTCAAGGTGCCTGGAACCACTGTCTGACTCTCTTCTTCTTCATTTCTGCAACATTCGCGGCCTTTCCTCTAACTTTCGCTCTGTTGAGCACCACCTCTCCTCCTCTAAACCTCACCTTCTTTTTTTAACGGAGACTCAGCTGTCTGAAGCAACTGACAGCAAACCCTTTTCTGTATCCTCCTACTTTCTCTATACTCATTTCAAAGCCAAAGGTGGCTGTTATGTATATATACGCAACGACTTATCTTGCTCTCGTGTTCCTGAACTCGATTCTTCTGAATTCTCTACACTCTGGCTTCGGCTTTCCTGTCATTCTCTGACTAAATATATCTGTGCTGTTTACTTATCCCCTAATTCTACTGACTCTCAAAAATTCTTCGACTATCTTACTTCTATGATGGAACACATTCTATCCATTTCTCCTTTCTCTGAAATCTCCATTCTAGGAGATTTCAATGTTCACCACCACCTTTGGCTCGCCTCTCCTTTCACGGATCCACCTGGTGAACAAGCCTACATCTTTTCTATCCTTAATGACCTAGAGCAGCTTGTACAGCACCCTACCCATATTCCTGATCGCCTTGGAGAGAGCTCCAACATACTTAACCTCTTCCTCACAACTAATCCTTCTGCTTACTTTGTTAATCTTTTCTCTCTGTTGGGCTCCTCCGATCACAACCTTATTACCTTAACCTGTCCTATCACTCCGGTACGACCTGTGGACCCTCCAGGGAAACGTCGTCTGTGGCATTTTGGAGCTGCGGACTGGGAGGCCCTCAGGCAGTACTTCTTTGATTTTCCCTGGAATGATTATTGCTTCCATGGCCGGGAGCCATCTGAGTGTGCCTTGCGCATTAAGGAGGTTATTCTCTCGGGCATGGAAGCATACATTCCTTTCTCATATCCTTTGACTAACGCAAGAAAGCCTTGGTTTAATCACGCTTGTTCTAATGCTGTCTGCAACAAGGAGAGGGCCTACAAAAGGTACCGGAGCCAACCCACCCCTGAATCACATCATCTTTACGTTTCTGCCCGGAATCGTGCTAAGTCTGTTCTTTGCTCTATTAAAAATAATTTCATCCATACTAAATGCTCTCAACTCTCCAACTAGAATTCTTCCCACTCCTTCTGGCACCTTGCCAAAAATCTTTCTAACAACTTTACCTCATCATCCTTCTCTCCTCTTTTCTACTCTGATGGTTCTGTAGCTATTTCTTCTACTGATAAAGCAGATCTCTTCGCACAGACTTTCTCCTCCAATTCCACCTTAGACGATTCCGGTGCTGTTCCTCCATCACTTCCCCCCTCTGACTTCCTCATGGCTGACATTAAAATTTCTTCAGTTGATGTATTTTTTGCCATCACTGGCCTCGGTACTAACAAGGCATATGGGCCTGATGGGGTCCCTCTTGTTGTTCTCAAGAACTGTGCTTCTGTGCTTACACCCTGTCTAGGCAAACTCTTTCGCCTTTGTCTGTCAACTTGTACCTTTCCTTCTTGCTGGAAGTTTGCTCTCATTCAGCCAGTCCCAAAGAAGGGTGACCACTCCCAACTCTCCAACTATCGTCCAATTGCTTTAACGTCCTGTATTTCAAAAGTTTTCGAGTCAATTCTCAATAGAAAAATTTTAAAGCATCTTTCCTAGCACAACCTTCTTTCCAATCGTCAGTACAGGTTCCGTCAGGGACGCTCCACTGGCGATCTTCTAACCTACCTTTCAGACTCCTGGTCATCCTCCTTTTGGGACTTTGGCGAAAGCTTTGCCATTGCACTTGACATCTCAAAGGCTTTCGATCGAGTCTGGCATAAATCTTTAATTTCCAAACTGCTCGCCTACGGTTTCTATCCTTCTATCTGTGCCTTCATCACTAGCTTCCTTTCTGGTCGTTCTATAGCTGCTGTTGTAGACGGCCATCGTTCTTCTCCTAGATCTGTCAACAGTGGTGTTCCTCAGGGCTCTGTCCTATCACCAACTCTCTTCCTTTTATTCATCAATGATCTTCTAAGCTGTACATCTAACCCTATCCACTCATACGCTGATGACTCCACCCTTCACCTTTCCATTCGGTTCCCGCAACGCCCATCTCAACAGTTACTTCAACAAACAAGGGATGAGGCTATGGCACACCTAATGTCTGACTTGGCTCGTATCTCTGACTAGGGTAAAAATAATATGGTTGTTTTTAATGTATCTAAGACTCAGTTCTTACACCTATCAACCAGACAAAATCTTCCACAGGTATACCCAGTAATGTTTAATAATATTCAGCTTAATCCTGAATCATCCTTGAACATGCTTGGGGTTTCATTTACTCGGGACTTATCTTGGAAAGATCATATTACATCTCTTGTAAAATCTGCTTCCAAGAGATTGGGTGTGCTAAGCCGACTCCGCTCTTTCTTTACCCCTGCACAATTGTTGACCCTATACAGGGTTTTTTTCCTCCCCTGTGTGGAGTACAACTCTTATGTGTGGGGAGGCTCCCCACATACAGCTCTTCTCAATAGGGTGGAGTCAAAGGCTTTTCGTCTCATTAACTCCCCTCCTCTTACTGACTCCCTTCAACCTCTGTCTCTTCACCGCACTGTTGCATCTTTATCTCTTTTCTATCGCTACTTTAATGGTCACTGCTCCTCTGAACTGTCTGCTTGCATTCCTCCACCTTTACGACGGGCGCGTAGCACCCGTCTGGCAGCAAACTCTCATCCCTTTTCTGTCCAACTCTCTAATGCAAGAGTTAACCGTCACTCCCAGTCTTTCATTTATGCAACAGGTCAGCTCTGGAACTGTCTCCCTCTGTCTGTATTTCCTGCTGCTTATGATCTCCAGTCTTTCAAACGCAGTGTGTCCAGGCATCTCAGAATGATCGGATCTTGAATTTGGCTCTCTATTGTATTTTGTTTTTCTCTTGGAGGGAACTGTTACTGCGGGCTCATGGCCTTTGGTTCCTTCTTCCTCGCATTGAAAAAAAAAAAAGGTAGTTTGTGATACCGTAATATAGTGGATAATGAAGGAAAGAAGGAGAGAAATTAGCGCAGTAAAGACGAAAGGAAATGAGACGGAGAAGACCAGAAATATTTGGACTGAAGTGGAAATAGAAGGAAACAGGAAATCTGAGTTGATAGGGAGAATATCAACAAAAGGAAGATACAAAAGAGAAAGTAAAATAAAAAAAAAGTATATCATGAAAGAAAAATTATAAAAATTAGGAAAAGAGAGAAAAAAGTATTTGATTGATAATAACATAAACATTGTAATTTTGTTGTCTAGCTCTTTCCTCTTCGTAAAACGATAGAATGGAATAAGAATAATATATAAGGAGTATAGGGGAAAGAAGATAGATGAAACAAGAATATTAAAAAGAAATTTAAAAAGAGGCAACATTCTGAACAGGGTCGAACTCTAGACACCTTTATTAGAGTCCCAGGCCGCTTCATCTTACTTTACCTTGGCCCTTACTTCCCTTGTTGCTTTATTGCTGTATAAAAGTGAAGAAAATGGAGAGGGAAAGAATCGAAAAAAGGAGCAATGGAAGGAGAAAGAAACAGAAGGAATAACCAGGAGAAAGAAACGTGAAAAAAGAAAGGAAAAGGTAATATATAAGGAATGGAAAAGAAAGACGAAAAATTTGAAAGGAGAATAGGAAAACAAGAAAGAAACAAAGGAGAAATATAGAAGGAACTACTGAATGGGGGAAAGAAGGTGAATGAGGTCTAAATAATTGCGGAGGATAATGATAATAATGATGACTGAAGTGAGATGATTTTCGTGATGCTGAGGATGATGATGATGATGATGGTGATGATAATGATATAGGTCAGCGTTTATGACAGCGATCTTACTTCATTTCACCTCCTACCTCTTAGCTATAGCTTTTGCCCCTATAATATATTGAAGGAAAAAAAAAGCAAGAACGAGAAAGAAAAATGGGAAAATTGAGAAATCTACCTGTATAGAAAGAGAGAAATACGAGACATAGGAAAAATGAGTTAGTTCATAAAGTAAATGCGGGAGAATCCTGATAGAAGAAAGCAAAAAATAAAAGGGATTGAAAAGAGCATGAAAAAGAAAGGAATACCGAAGAAATGAGAAAGAAAGAAGAAAAAAGAACGAAAAAATGATTACAAGAAAAACATAAACTCTCTCTCTCTCTCTCTCCCGAACTTTAATCCTGGATCCGGTCTTGCTTAGACCCTTCTCTCCTACAACATATTTATAGAGCTTCGAGCATCTCTGGCTGCGGTTTTGTCCGTCTATAGGTGACGATATTTGGATGCCAGATGTTGCACTATCGTAGACCTGAGGGACGAGTGAAAAAACACCATACCACACCACACGACACCACACGACACCACACCACACCACACCACACCATCAGACTCCTATAACACAGCACAGCACAGGAATTATCACCACACAAACTCAGCCTCCCACACCACTACACACCAAAGGCATTAACCGGGGTTTCCCTGTAACTCTGGTATGCAGTATTTTTGTTCCTGTAAATTTCGTTCTTGCTGCCTCCTGATTTTTCGCCTGCCTTTAGCAAGGCGGAGCGATAATATTTTTGCCAGTGTGTGTGTGTGTGTGTGTGTGTGTGTGTGTGTGTGTGTGTGTGTGTGTGTGTGTGTGTGTGTGTGTGTGTGTGTGTGTGTGTGTGTGTGTGTGTGTGTGTGTGTGTGTGTGTGTGTGTGTGTGTGTGTGTGTGTGTGTGTGTGTGTGTGTGTGTGTGTGTGTGTGTGTGTGTGTGTGTGTGTGTGTGTGTGTGTGTGTGTGTGTGTGTGTGTGTGTGTGTGTGTGTGTGTGTGTGTGTGTGTGTGTGTGTGTGTGTGTGTGTGTGTGTGTGTGTGTGTGTGTGTGTGTGTGTGTGTGTGTGTGTGTGTGTGTGTGTGTGTGTGTGTGTGTGTGTGTGTGTGTGTGTGTGTGTGTGTGTGTGTGTGTGTGTGTGTGTGTGTGTGTGTGTGTGTGTGTGTGTGTGTGTGTGTGTGTGTTATTACTATATTTCATGAACGGCTTGAGCTATCAACATGAAACTTTCAGGGTATCAAGATATGGCCAAAATCTTGGACGAGTTCGAAAATGGGCACTCGGGGTCAGGGTCAAAGTCACCAAAGTGTCTGCCAAAGGTCAACTTATTCTAAGATGGATTGCTTTTTGTGAACCGCGGTGACTGAGATCTGTTGAGTTTTGCGAATGTTCTTCGCATTTGGTTTGTAAGCAGCTTGTAACTTGGCCAACAGGATATTCTGGCGGGCGATTACCATTCGGTTCCCGAAGGTTATTTTTTTTTTTAAATCTGTTTTTGAGATGTTTGAAACTGGATGCGTTCAGTATAGCCTTTATTTACGGCTTCACTACGAGAGGAAACCCCAGAGCTTGTTAACATCGCCAGGAGGTAGCATTTTCATTAAGCTAAAACACAACAGTTTTGTTCAGGTGAGTCGTCGTAAAAGAGAACACTTATGAAACATTTCCGTTAACTCCTCTACCCACGATACAAATAGATTTTTATCAGACTACCGCTGATGACTTGGTTTAACTGAGAGAAATCATATCAGTCAGTGAATCTGTAGACATTTTTCCTCCATACCTCTGTTTATATCAGCAAGATGGGAGAAGGTGTGTATTACCCCAGTTGTCTACATCCATCACAACACTGCCGCTGCGTCCACCCTCTCTCACGGTCAGAGGGAGACTGAAATGATTCGGAGTTTCGAGTTATTTACTCTCGGAGTGAGAGAATGACAGGGGAAACCACATATTAAGTAGTGTTTGTTTGTTTGTTTTAATTATATTTTGTCTATATTAAAACCTCACTTTAACTTCTTCAGTAATGGCATCCTCTTTATGCTATTCCTGCTATCCTTAAACAATTTTATTTAGTTTATAGAAGACGTATTGTCCTTGAAAAGTTTGATGTGGCTTTCATTTATACCGTTACTAAAAATAAAAAATGAATTAGAGACCCCGGAGGGGAGGGGGAATCAAACCAGCCGCGTGCCAATACATATCTAGCGCGGTTGGCAATATGGCTTTGACCTTGACCTATTTTCACCAACTTCGTACTCGTCCGAGACTTTCATCTCTACTACTACTATCTATCTATCTATATACCTAGGCTGCTTCCCCCAAGGAAAGGGAGATAGCCGAGACAGGACGACACACTTCCCATTTACTCATCCATTCAAACACATTCATTCGCATCTTGGCCCCAAAGGGGAGAAGGGACAGAATCCTCACCGCACCACACCGCACAAGGGTCAACTGCGCAGTGCAATCAGTGACATCCGCAGCAGGGCCCGACAGCAGAGCTGCTTTACCCCTGCCACATCATAATAGACCCATCCCCTTACCCGCACCTGACCTGACTAGCTGATCAGACCAAATGCGGGAGAATATCCTCTCAGGGCTGCGTCATCACTTATTCATTCACAATTTCCCTCCATTTATTTCTGTCACGCACAGCCACTCTTCCTTGCTCAACAGACATCACTCTCACATCCAGCGCTCTCTTCACACTGTCCATCCATCCTCTTCATGGTCTCCCTCTCAGCCTTACACGTCTCACATCAGATCTAGTTATCTTTTTCACCAATCGCTCATCATCCATTCTCTCCATATGCCCAAACCATCGCAACACCCTCTGCTCAACTCTATCAGCCATCTCCTGAACAACTCCAGTTCTACTTCGCACTTCATCATTTCGCACTCGATCCACATGCGTCACTCCACACATACTCCTCAGACACCTCATCTCCATTACATTCAAACTTTTCCTCTCTGCTACACCCATAGTCCATGTTTCAGACCCATATAACGCTGTCGGTACCACAACACCCTCATACAGCCTTCTCTGTACATCCATTCTAAGCAAACGACATCTAAACACCTTTTTCATTCCTCCCAGCACCTTCCTACTTCATTCATTCTAAACTTGACTTCTGCATCTATTCTTCCATCCACAGCAACATGTGACCCTAAATATTTAAAACACTCTACCCCCTCAAGCAACTCGCCATTCAAAACTATATTCATCCCTCTACCATCTACCAACCTCGTACACTTCATCACTTTACTCTTATTCTCATTTGCTTTCAATTTCCTCCTTTCACACACCCTTCCAAACTCCTCTACCAACTGTCTCAATCTCTCCTCTGAATCAGCCACCAGTGCAGTATCATCTGCAAAGAGCAGCTGCTTCAGATTCCACTCTCCACCATCAACATTCACCAGACTCAGACCTCCACCTAAAACTCTTGCATTCACCTCCCTTACAACACCATCCATATAAATATTAAACAACCAAGGCGACATCACACATCCCTGTCGCAGCCCCACTCTCACGGGAAACCAATCACTCACAGCATTTCCCACTCTTACACACGCTTTACTATTTACGTAAAAACTCTTCACCCCTTTTAGTAACCATAAAGTCCATACAATCTTAAAACAGTCCACAAAGCCTCCTTATCAGTTCTATCATACGCTTTCTCTAAATCCATGAATGTCCAAAACACATCCTTGCTTTTCGCTGAAAACTTTTCACACACTTGTCTCACAGCAAACACCTGATCCACACTTCCTCTCCCTCTCCTGAAGCCACACTGCTCATCACCAATCACTCCCTCTATCTCCTTTCTAACTCTCTAAATTAACACTCTATCATCCACCTTACCAACA
Source organism: Coenobita brevimanus (assembly GCF_032717465.1). Classification (NCBI taxonomy): domain Eukaryota; kingdom Metazoa; phylum Arthropoda; class Malacostraca; order Decapoda; family Coenobitidae; genus Coenobita; species Coenobita brevimanus. The sequence goes on along the minus strand of NC_137008.1, from coordinate 14,651,840 downwards.
ACACTCAAGAGACTTATACCCCTAAAGCTAGTACATTCATACTTATCACCCTTGCCTTTATACAAAGGGACCACACAAGCACTTGCCCAGTCAATTGGCACCATACCTTTCACAAAGCACACATTCAACAGTCTTACTAACCAGTCAACAATAGTCACTCCATCACCCTTCAGGCATTCCACAGCACACCCATCCATTCCTGCAGCTTTCCCTGTTTTCATCTCCTTTACTGCCTTCTCCACATCCTCCTTCGTTATCAAAGAATCACTCAACTCTCCCAACACATTTGTTCCTTGCACCCTTCCATCCACCACAATCTCAGCCACCCTTTCCTCCTCTACATTTAACAATCTTTCAAAATACTCTGTCCATCTCTTCCTTACTGCATCCATCTTAATTAACAGCCTTCCATCCTCTGCTTTTACTCGCTCTTCCTTCCCAGACTCTCCCTTTTGCACTCTTTTCATCTCCTTCCAGAACATTTTCTTATTCTGTTGAAAATTCTCAGTCAGCCGCCTACCCCACCTTTCATCTGCTGCCACTTTAGCATCACGCACAGCCCTTCTCGCCCTATTCCTCTTTTCCTTATACCTCTCATATGACACCTCATCCTTCCTCTGCAGCCACACTTCATATGCACGTCTCTTCTCAGCCACAGCCATACTTACTTCCTCGCACGACCATTCACTTCGTTTTCTTACACCACCACCCACACGTCTAACACCACACACCTCTTCTGCATGCCCCACCACAGCACTCTTAACCCGCGGCGTCCCGGGGACGTACTTCCACGTCCTCACGTTTTGTCACAGCTAATCCCGGGGACGTACTTCAACGTCCTGCAATTGCAAGGTTCATAATTTCCACAATTTTCAATTTTCGCGAGTCATTTTTGGTACGTATACACGTGACACCTTCCTCAACAAGATGCCAGGCAGAGACAATGCCTTACCCAGCATGACCTCCTCCCCCCCCCCTGCATGCCATTGTCTCAGCAATTCACCTGTTATCAGTGACCTGGCCAGTATAGCCATGTCATGCCACGGTACGAAATTCAGGGCCAGAGTGATTCCCCAATCAATGACAATGTGGAGGACAAACTTTACATAGTGTTAGAGGAAGAAACAGTTAGAAATGATGATCAGGTAATGTGGCAAAAAAAGGTCAGGTATTAGTGAGTGAAACAATGCTTATAATGCCTATATTACTGCTTGAAAACCAATATACTCTTGTACTACATATAAATTCGTAACAGTAAATAAATAAATACCGTTTATGAGTGGTGTGAAATAGTTATCCTCCCATAGAACTCGTTTTCTTTGGTGCCAGCCTGATAGAAAACCCGGTAAGGTAAGGAGGCTCTCCTACCTGTAATGAGTATTTTAAACCTCAGGTGAGCGATTTCTCTATGAATTTTCGATGTTTCTCACCAAAAGCGAAAGTTTTAGCAAAAAAAAAAAGGGTCGAAAAATGGTCGGGATTGGGGGGTACCAGTGGTCAAAAAGTGGTCGGGACGGGGCGGGTTAAACAACTGCCATTCCTCCTCCACATTGCCATTTTCCCCATCTTTCACTGCGTTCCACTCATTTTTCAGTTCCTCCTGATACTCTATCATTTTCTCTCTTTTATCCAACTCACTCATTTTCAAAACCTCCCTGCCACACCTAACCCTCCTAGCTCTCACCCATCTCTTACCTACTCTTAACTTTCCCTCCACCAGGTAATGGTCAGACATATCTTCACCCTCCCCTCTCAGAACTCTCACATCCAACAATCTTTCTATTACATTCTTGGACACAACCACATAGTCCATCAAAGGTCTTTCAACAACCCTGCCACCCTCCTGTTTCACCCATGTATACTTATAAAGATCTTTCTTCTCAAAAAGCGTATTTCTAATTACCATCTCTCGCTCAACGCACATCCCTATCATTCGTTCCCCATTTTCATTTCTTCAAGGCACACCATGCATACCAACTACACCTTCAAATGCTACATTTCCCACTCTAGCATTCAGATCTCCCCATCATTACCACATTCACATTCGCTCCAAAGCTCTGCAGACACTCATCAACATCATTCCAGAAAGAGTCCCTCTCTTCCTCATCCCTTTCACTACCAGGCCCATATGCACTCACAGATACCCACAACTCACATTCAATTTTCGCATTCACCCACATCAGTCTCGATGACACCTCCATCCATTCAATCACACACTGCTTTACTTCCGGACTCACAAACAAGGCCACACCTTCTCTTGCCTTTCCTCTATCAACACCTGACAATCTTCCATTCACACTTCCAAACATAGACTCACCCTTCCCTTTCATCTTCGTTTCACTCAAAGCTAACAAAACCAACTTTCTTCTAACAAACACTCTCCCAATCTCCTCCCTTTTAGCCTACATCCACGCACATTCATAGACCCAATCTTCAGAGTACGGGGATAACTCAATCCCCCATCCCTTTCTCTGGCCTGTCTCCTTTTAGGAACTACAAAACAGAGGAGGGGGTCCCTAGTCCCCTCACCCCACCCCTTTTAGTCGCCTTTTACGACACACAGGGAATACGGTGGCAGTATTCTTCCTAACACAACCTGGCCGCAGAGTAGTAGTACCACTCCATAGTGCGGCCAGATTGTGTCCCCCCCCACAGGGGGGACTACTACTATACACCTGTAAAAATTTTGTGATTAATTTTGTGAATATATCTTGAGCGGTTGGGAAGTTATCGTGCTAACAGACACACAGACAGACAGACAAACTGAAAACAATACTCGTAGGAGATTTTCATCCCTACTACACACCTGTAAAATATTGCAATGATATCTTGAGCGGTTGTGATGTAATCGTGGTAACAGACAGACGAACCTTGACCTACTTTCGCCAGTTTCGAACTCATGATTGCTTTCTTTCCCTACAACACACTTGTATAATTCTTTAATGATACCTTGAGTGACTGCGAAGTTATCGTGCTCACACACACACACACACACACACACACACACACACACACACACACACACACACACACACACACACACACACACACACACAAATCCTGGATTCGGCCTTGCTTACACCCTTCACTCATATGACATGTTTATAGAGCCTGAAGCATCTCTTGCAGCGGCTCTGGCCATCTATAGCTGACGATTTTTGGATGATAGAAGCTGCTCTCCCTCAACTCCGAGACACTAGCGAAAAAATAACCAAACACACCACACTACACCACACCAAACTGCCACACCACACCACACCACATCGAACCACACAGCAAGCCACACCGCCGCACCATGCAGAACGCCACACCGCCACACCGCACAAAACAACACACCGAAACACCGTGCCGCATCAAACCACACCACAGCACCACGATCACCACACCACAAAGCAATACACCACATCAGACAAAATCAGCTTCCCATAACACAGCACAGCACAGGGATTATCAGCACACAAACTCAGGCTTCCATAACACAGCACAACAGAAGAAATCACCACATATCATCAGCACCTCATAACTCAGCACAGCATTGAAGTTATCACCACACAAACTCAAGCTAACGTGACACAGCACAGCACAGGAATTATCACCGCACAAACTCGTCCTCCCACACCACTACACACCAAGGGCATTAACTGAAGAGCCCTTTAACTCTGGCATCTAGCATTTTTGTGCTTATATATTTCGTTCCGGCTGTTTCCAGATTATATTATTCAGTTTTGGACCGATGTTTGAAACTGAATACATTCATCATAGTCTTTACCCTTCACTGCGAGAGGATTCCCCAAAGCTTAGTAACATAGCCACTGAGGTAGCATTTTATTCAAGCTAAAACACGAGGATTTCGATCAGATGAGAGACGTCGTAAAACATAACGATTATAAAAGATTTCAGTTAACTCCTCTTCTTATAACGATACAATTACATTTCTTTTTTGCAGTTTTCTGCTGACGATTTGTTGCCACTGAGAGAAATCGTATCAGTGAATGAGTTATTAAATATTTTGCCTCTTTACCTCCCCTTCTTCCCGTAGGGGCTAAGATACGAGTAAATGTGTGTGTGTGGATGAGTATTTTGGCGTGTTGTCCTGTCTTGGCCACCCCGCGTTAGAGGGGAAACAGCCTAGGTATATAGATAGATAGACTCTGTTTGCATCAGCAATATGGGGAAAGCTGTGTATATCATTTATCTCAGTTGTTATCATCCATCACAACACTGCCGCTGTGTGCACCAGAGATGCCGTGAATTCTCCACACTAGCTGTGACGTCATTATTCCACACGTTCTCGTTTAGTCACCAGGATGACAGAAAATGTGTTGTTGGTACAACTCTGGGATGGCCCGACCGCAGAGGGGTGGGTTGGTCAAAAATGGAGAGTGGAGACTTTTTTTTTTTTACATAAAAGGAGAGGTCTCCAGGAGGACAAAATATTTTTTTTACATACGTTTTTCTTTAGAGAGAGAGAGAGAGAGAAGACAAAACACAAAATACTCTAATTTCCTTCCTGTCATGGGAATAATCTGCCAAAATCAAGTACCATACGGTAATAAATCAAGGTGACTGGACCTGGACCCCCTGTCTCCAGTAAATAAATTACTTTCCAGGAAATACTGTGTCTGTTACAATAAAAATTACCTTCTCATAAACTAGGTTTGTTTATATCTATTTATTTGGTCAAACCGTAACGCCAAACGGATTAAGTTGGTCAAAATTGTCGTTATCCCCCCCCATCACATACTTCTGGTACAACTAACATAAAATTTGCTATACTGTGATTACTGGTAGAGAGGGTGTTATTAGTGAGGGCAGACCTATTATGATTTAAGTGTAAGGACGTCAAACGATTAAGATTGTTAATAATTCAGCAAATCCTTATTAATAACCAACTAAGAGACAAGTAAGTTTATCCACATCCAAGTTTTCTAGCTGATCAACTGTACGCGAATCACAACATTGTTTCGGTTGTTCTTTACTGTTAGCTACTAAGTAAGTGTGGACTTCTAATGGTTGGTATATACCGTGTAAATAATTGTTAAATAATTTATATTTTCAGTAAGAAGTAATGATATCGCCAGGTGGGTGCAGGTAAACTGTTCCATGGCGTATTCTTCCTTGTTATAAATGACAGTATTATAGACAAACGCTACATATTCATTAGTTTAATAGCGAGCGGTTTGAATAACAATACCGGTACATATTAATTCCTTCCATCCATGATAAATCCCCCTTATTTATAAAAAATGACGAACGAGTAGTGTGGAAAAAAAAGTTCTACACTACTATACCTGTAGTGTTGAAAGACGTCCGCGGGTCCACTCGTCGTTCATTTCTTTTTTCACATTAGCAGACGATATTGCACAAAACGGTAAAACTGGTGTGCACCCTCTCCCACGGTTAGACGGTGAGTGACGTGATTCGTAGTTTAACTGGTGTTCATTTACTGCCGGAGTGAGAGAATGGCCAGAGAAGCCACGTACTAAGTAATGTTTGTATGTTTTATTATATTTTGACTCTACTGAAACCTTCCCATAACTTCTTCAGTACGATGGCTTCCTTTTATGCTATTCTTGCTACAGTCATGTGATTTTATTTACCTGAGGAAAGACTTACTGACCATGAAAGTATTGTTGTGGTTTTCATTTACTCGTTCACTAAAAAAATGAGTGTCTTTCGCAGCTGAATACAATCGTCTTGCAGGTGTAAGATTATGTCAAGGAAATAAGTCATGTAACTCAAGGGACTGAAAGGAAATATCTTTGAATAATGTTATAATTATCGTATCCCTTTAGGTCTGCTGGTCACACATCAAAGCCTCCACTACGATTACGTCATATTTGTAGTAATCCTGCAATCAGTGCTGTAGGCCCTGGAAAAAAAAAAACGCGGCTATGGTTCATCAGACATTAGTTTAATTCTTTATTTTCCTTGTTTTATACTCACAGACTTACCACACCCTTTGACAGTAGCTGCCTAACATTGGCCAACCGGTACATTATGATGATGATGATCATGATCATGATGATTACCATCGTAAAATTGGTATGAGCTTCATTCCTTAAAATCGTCACACAGACACTTGTACTGTATTCCATATTATATTGTATTCCATAGTTTATTTTATTATCATGCGGTTAAGGAAGGAGAAAGAGACAAAAGAAAAAAAAGGGGCGAAAGACAAAGAAATGTAGCAAAAGTGATGTGTTGAACAATAGAAATGAAATAAGAAATTACAAAAAGAAAAGTGAGGGGACGATAATAAAACAAGAGGCCAGAGAAAAGAAGGACAAGAATGAAACAAAACTTCAAATGAAGAAAGGAGGAAAGACAAAACAAAATAAATTTAGTGTAATGTATATAGTAAAATTGAAAAATTAAAGAGAATTAATAAAATGACTATCAAAGAATTAGCGATGGAAAGCAGAAAGCAAAAATGACAAGGGGATGAAAGGAATATAAAGAGGAGAAAGGAATGACGAGTTGAAAGCAGAAAGAAACAGGAGAAAGGAGAGAACAAAAGAAAGGAAAACGAGATAATAGAATATAAAAAGAAAATGTAGAAAGGGAAATAAAAACGATATAAATAAAGGAACCGTCGACGGCAGGGTCGAACTCGGGACACCCTTATCAGAGTCCCAGGCCGCTCCACCTTACTTCACCTCGGCTCCTGTGTGTCGTGCTGTTGTATCGCGGTAATATAGTGAAGACAGGAAGTGGAGAGAGAAAGACAATGGGAATAAAGAGGAAAAGGAGAAAATAATAAGGCAAAAAAGCAGGAAAGAATGGAAAGGAAATTGGGAGGAGGAAAAAGAGCTGAAACGACAAAAATGAAGGAGAAAGAAAATGGAAAATGTAGAAAGAAGGAAGAAAAGGAGGATGAAATGAAAGGAAGCGTGAAATAAAGGAGAAGGAAAGGATCAATCGGAGAGGGAATGAAAATAAGGTATAAATGGTAAATGTTAAATCGGTACACCTATAGTAAAGTCCAAGGCCGTTACACTTTATCTCGCCTCCTACCTCTCGTGTTCCTTGTAATGCTGTAATATAGTGATGATTTTGATGTAATACATTTGACTTCGGTGGTGGTAATGATGATAATGATGATTAAGGCAGTGTTGGTGGTGGTGGTATTGGTGAAGATAATTGAGGTGAATTTTGATGATGGTAATGATAGTTGTATAAATGATGATGATGATGATGATGTTTGTAATGGTGGAAAATGGAGTTCTTTTGTTGTTGCTGGTGGTGGTGGTGATCGTGGTGGTGGTCGTAATGATAATGATGATATACAGTAAGTCATAATTTATGGTAATAACGTTACTTTATCTCACTTCCTGCAGTTCTTGTAGCTTCTGATGTATTATTATGAAGAAAGGAAGTAGGAAGGAAAAGAAAGAAATTTAAAAAATGAAATTAGAAAGAGAAAACAGAAAAAAAATTAATGGATTCAGAAGGCAAATTAAAAACCAGAAGAAGAAGAATGAGAAAGAATGGGAGACATAGAGGACACAGGAAAAAGGGAATGACTATAAAAAACTGATAGGGGAAGGAAAAAATATATGAAGGACATGAGCACGAAAACAAAGGATAGAAAAGGAGATGGACGAAGGAAATAAAAACAAGAGACAAAGGAGACTAAAAGGAAAAACTAAGGACAAGAGAATGAAAAATAAAGGGTATGAGGAACAGGAGTAACAAGGAACCCTGACTGAGCTGAGGTTCTGATTCCAAACGCCTTTATTAGAATCCCAGGACGGTCCCTCAACATCACTCCTACTTCTCTTGTTGCTTTGTTACTGGAATATAGTGAAAAAAAATGACTGCAGAAAGAAAGAATAATATGAAGTAAGAAAAGAGAAAAAAGAATGAAAAAAAGAACCCGAAACGACAATGAATGGAAATGAAAAAGGAAAATGGAAAAAGGAAAGGACATGACAAGTGGAAGAAAGAGGAAATTGATTGTAAACTTAGAAAAGTGGAAAAAAAAAGAACGGGAATGAAGCATCACGTGAAATAAAAGGGAGGGAAAGAAAGAAAAGATAGGAAACAAAGAAAATGAAGCATAAATAGTAAGGTGTTAACTCGGTTCACCTGTACTAGAGTCCCAGGCCACTCCATCTTACTTCATCTCGCCTCCTACCTCCACTGTAGGTTATGATACGGTAATGGAGAAGGAAAGAGGGGGAAAATTCGTAAAGGTATTCAAAAAGCAAAAGACAGAAAACGCAATGAAAAGAGAAAAGACAAATTTGCAGGAAAAAGTAGGTAAAGAAATACGAGAGGCTGGAAGGAAAGAAAACGAGCACTGTAATGACAGGAGGGGATTGAGAGAAATGAGAAGAGAAAGAAAGTGACATTGAGAAAAATTATTGGATGAATAAAAGGAAGAAGAAAAATGTGAGTAAAGAAGAGAACAGATAATGGGAGATTAAAAAGAGAAATTATAAGAAACTAGGATTAAGAGAAGATAACAAAGGCGAAATGATTAAGAAATTTGGATGGGAACGGAGAGGAAGGAAAGAATGATAGAAAAAAAAAAAAAGGAACAGAAGAAAGAAAAATTGAAGTCAAAATGAACAGTGGTTGGATGAAAAATAAAAATAAAAAGAAGCTTCTTGGGGCCAAGGGTCGAACTGAAGAAAACTTTGTTAGAATCTCCGCTCCACCTTACTTCACCTTGGCTTCTGCTTGTTTTGTTGTTTTATTGTTGTAATACTGTATAGTGAAGAGAGAGAGAGAGAGAGAGAGAGAGAGAGAGAGAGAGAGAGAGAGAGAGAGAGACCTTAAATAGGTAAAAGGGAGTTGGTATTGAGGAGGTAAACTTAATCTTTCGTGCCTAATAACTACTGTACCTGTATAAAGGTATAGGAAGAAAAAGAGATATAGAAGTACACAGATTAATACATAAAGAAATAATCTATCAGTCTACCTATAATCATACGCCATGATCCAGTAAAGGATAGTAGTTTGTCTTTGAGTTATACTGTACTGTAGTTGTTTTTCTGGAAGGGGCGATAACCCTCAGCGAACTCACTTGTTGACACTTAAGGAGCATGTATGGGTTGGTTATATGGTTACCACTCAGTGTAATAAATGGTTTCCTTGCATGCAGGAAACTATTTGGCTTGTCTGTCAATATAAGCCACCTGAAAATGAAAGATGTGTAAATAACAGAGTGTGACTGGAGAGATGAAAGGAATATGAAGACAGGAGGGCAGACATAGTAAAAAATGATAAATGTGAAGGGAGAAGTAAGCCACACAACATCAAATGAGTGGATGAGGGTCGCCACGACCTACCACAATTATAGAAATAAACTGATATATAATAGCAGGTAGGACAGTGCTCCGTTGATTGAACCACGACCGCCCAACGTCCAGCTGGGAGTCGACCTATCTCGGTCTTCGCCTCCTGCTCACCACTTCTCCAACTTGTCTCTTATTATGCCTTATCCTACCATACTCTTTCTTTTGTTATCCACTCTTTATTATACTTCCTGCAGCATACTTTGTTGTACAGTCTCTTATTATGATTCATATATTTTAAATCATACTCTTTACAATACATTTGCTTATGATACTCTCTTTATATATGTTTGCCATTCTTTATCATACTACCTGCGTTATACCTGCTCTCTCTTACACTATATCGTTCTCTGTGTTATATTCTCTCTATGTCACTTTCTTCACAGATCTAGTATCCTGTTCCAGCTGCCGCCAAACGATTGTATTCAGTTCAGAGTGAGTCATGGCAGCCTGAGAATCAACGTACATTTTGCTGAGTTGGCTTGGGGAACATACTAATGACACGAGTATAGAAGAGAGAGAGAGAGAGAGAGAGAGAGAGAGAGAGAGAGAGAGAGAGGATGAACCTCAGCTGATGGCATGAACTCGGTACACCTGTAGTAGAGTCCCAGGCCGCTCCATCATGCTTCATCTCGCCTCCTACCTCTCCTGTAGCTTGTGATGCTGGAAGGTAATGGAAAAATACAGGAAGAAGCTGAAAGAATGAACCAGGAAAAGAAAGAAGATGAATGAAGAAATGGAAAGAAAGAAAAGATACTAAAAAAAATAAGCGGATGAATACTAAGAAGAGGAAATGTGAGTAAAGATGAGGAGAGATAATAGGATATTGAAAAGAGATATTGCAAGAAACTGGGTTGATAAGAAGATAATCATGGCGAAATAATTAAGAAATGAGAAAGGAGAAAGAGAGAAAAGAAGAAAGAACGAACCAAAGAACAGAAATGAAGATAAAGAAAATGGAAACCTAAAAAAAAAAAGGAGAAATGAGGAAAACAGAAAAAATGAAAGAAGCCAAGAACGCAGGATGGGGTCGAACTGGAAAACCTTTGTTAGAATCTTAGGCCGCTCTACCTTACTTCACCTTGGCTCCTACTTGTCTTGTTGCTTTATTGCTGTAATATTATGAAGAAAGGAGAGAGAGAGAGAGAGAGAGAGAGAGAGAGAGAGAGGAACACGAAAGAAAGTAAAGAACTGAGGGGGAAAAAATAAAATCAATAGGAGAAAGGAAAGACAAGGGAAAGAACTGAGAAAGGATAGCAAGAAACTAAAATCGAGAATAAAAATATATGACTTGAATTAATGAGGAGATAAAGAACAGCATAAAGACGTTTACTAAAGACTAAAGGGTCAAGGTGTTAAGTGGGTACAGGTGTAGTAGAGTGGCAGGCCGCTCCACCCTGCTACATCACGCCTCCTACTCTTTATGGTGATGCTGAGTATGATGGTACTGATGAGGGTGATGCAGGTCAGTTCTGATGATAACCCAACTTCATCACGCCTCCTACATCTCTTATGGCTTGTGAGACAATACAGGAGTACGTAGCAGCACACAGCAAGTACAGATAACAGGAAGCCTATTGACCCATAACAAGGTTATCTGTTAGGGAAGCAACTGATTCTAAAGATTAAACCAACTTGTATTAGAGTGGGAGAGAAGAGACGAAGGCTCTTCTCTGCCCACCACACCCTCCGGATAAGGCAAGGGAAAATAAAAAAAAATGACACGATTGATGAGGAGAATAATCCTGAAAATTTGTAGAGGTAAACAAAAAATAACAGTAAATCCTATCGTGTTTACAATCTCTAGTCTATAATTACTCTTCAAATAATATATAAAATCGCAAAATGCTTTCATATTTAAGTACAGTTAAGTCTTATTTGGTATTGATCTGGATATGATTGAAAGCGTTTTGATAAATATTCTGAGTTGGTTTGACCACGTGGAGATGATGGACAATGGGAAACTGACTAGAAAAGTGTATGTGACTGAGGTGGAGGGGGAGAGCGGGAAAGGAAGACTAAGGATATGATGAAGGGATGGAATGGAATGATGTGTGAGAGTACGGGGAGTGTGTTTTGCAGAAGGGCAGCCATATGAGAGAGAAAACAGGGCAACATGGAGGCGATTTTTTTGTGGACACTCCTTAAGGGATTAATGTGTCTGGCATAAGACATAGATGAGAGGCGGTGTCTTTTGTTGGGGTTAAGTTACATGGACCCCCACGGGAAGTGAGTTTTCGTGACGTAATGAAACGCTTAAAAAGGGGGCTGCCACAGCCATATTTTATCTACAAAATGGCATAAAAACCCTTTGTAGTGGTCCAAAGCATCACCACACAATACACAATTCAGTATATTTGTTTACAGGGTATTTTGAGATGACTGAATAACAAATTTTTCGAAATTATGCCAATTTACACGTTAAGCTAGTGTATTTTGTGATGGTATAATTTTGTAGTGACGTTAGTCATTTTGATAAAGGACCATTCAACTCTCTGCAGTTTGTGGTACCGTGACATTGTAGCGGCTTTTGTTCGTATATATAAAGGACCCTACCTCATTTTCATTTTGTGGTATTGTGATACAGTAGGGAAGAAATGGGTGATATAATGAAAGATAGGAGAATAAGAAACAAAAGGAACATCGGTGGAAAACAGGAATGAAAAATTCGGATGGAAATGCTAGGAAAGAAAAACAAGGAGAAAAGAAAAAAAATAAAAGGTACCCCCAAAACTACAGGTCGAAAGCAAGGCACTTTTGTTGGATTCTCAGGCCGCTCCACCTTGCTTCACCTTGACTCCTAGTTCTTCCGTTGCGTTACTGCTGTTACATAGCTAAAAAAAAGGGGGGGGGGGAAGAAAGTACAGTATGAGTGAGTAAAGCAGAGCAAGTAAGGAAAGAACGAAAACTGAAATTGAATAGGAAAATATAAGAAGGGAAAAAGATTAAGAAAAGAAAGACATATGTAAATAACAAGGATGAAATAAGAAAAAGATAGCAAAGGAGAAACGAAGAATGAAAACGAGACCGAAACAAGAGAAGGGTAATAAAAAATAGAGGTTCAATGTCGGGGTGAATGCTTCAACCCGATGCAGGTGTAGTCTATACTCATTTTTTTTTTTTTTTTACTGAGGCGAAGATGCACTTGACAGGTCCCAGGCCGCTCCATGTTGCTTCACCTCGCCTCCTACCTCTCTTGTAGCTTGTGATGATGCAATATAATACCCAGATCTAAGTAGCAGGTAGTGATAATGGAAGTGACAGTGATGATGATGATGATGGTTTTGTTGGTGATAATGATAAATTGATATACAGTAGATTAGGTTTGGTAACGTTAATTATTTGGATATTGATGATTATGACGATGATGATGATAATGGTGTTGTGGTGGCGGCGCAGTCGTGGTGATGGTGGTGATGTTGGTGATGTACAACAGCTTAGTACTGATGATGATAATCTTACTTCAGCTCCTTTCTCTATTGTCTGTTACCTTGTGATGCTGTTATACAGTGGACAATGAAGGAAGGACGAAAGAGAGAAAGTAAAGCAGTAAAGATGAAAGGAAATAAGAAAGGAAGGAACAGTACGAATAAGACGGGAATGAAAGGAAAAGGAAAGGAAGTTAATAAGCAAATTATCAAAGAAAGGTAGATACATAGGAGAAAGTAAAGCAAAACAAGCAATGAGAGAAAAACTAGAAAAAAGAATAGAGAAAAAGTACTTGATGCAAAATTAAGAAAGCATTTTATTTTTGTTTTCTGTCTCTTCTTTCTTCCTACAACAAGAGGATGGGAGAAGATGTCTAAGGAGTATAGGCGAAAAAGGAAAGAATAAAAGAAATCCTATAAACAAGAAAAAATAAAGGAACCGAGGCTCCTTTTGAGTCGAACTCCAGACACCTTTATTTGAGTCGCAGGCCGCTCGACCTTACTTCACCTTTGCTCCTACTTCCCTTGTTGCATTATTGCTGTAATATAGTGGAGAAAAAGAAAAGGAGAGGAAAAGGAAAGAAGAGAGGGAACAATGAAAGTAAAAATACAGAGGGAATGAAATGGCAAAGAAAGGTGAAAAAAGAGAAGAATGGGCATAAAAGTAAGAAAGGTACAATGTGATGGATAATTTGATAGAGAGAAGAAGAGGAAAACAAGAATGAAACAAAGGCGAAATACAAAAGTAATTAAAGAATGGGGGAGAGAAAGAAAATGAGGTACTAAATGGTAAAGGTGGATAATGATGATGATAATGATGATGGTGATGATGATGTGAGATGATATTCGTGATGATGAGGATGATGGTGCTGATAGTGATGATGAGGCAGGTCAGTGTTCATGAGAGTAACCTTACTTCATTTCACCTTCTACCTCTTATACCCTGTGCTCCTGTAATATAACGGAGAAAGAAAGGAGGAAAGAAGAAAAAGAAAAATGGGAATAGTGAATAAATTTGTTAATCTGGCGAGAAAGCAAAAGAAATAATTAATCAATGAAGCAAATGCCAGAGAATCAGAGATAATAAGGACAAGGCGAAAAGGACAAGAGAATGAAAACAACATAGACGAAACGATTAAAAACAAACAAGAAAGGAGAAAAGAGGAGAAAGAACGAAAAAAATGATATAATCACACACGCACACGCGCTCACACACACATACACTCTGGGACACACACAACACTAAAAATATTATACCCAGTCTCTCAAAACTAGTGTTTGTACAGAAATAGTTATATAGATCGATAGACAGATGGAAAGATGGACAAGTAAAGAGAGAAAAGAAGCGAGTTCCCGAAGACAAGACTAGAAGTCAGTACACTTATAGTGAGTCCCTGGCCGCTCCATCTTACGTCATCTCGCCTCCCACCTCTCTTGTAGCTTGTGATGCTGTAATTAATGGTTGTCGTGCTGAAGGTCAGGTGATGATGATGATGATGATAATGATTATTATAATGATGATGATTGCAACAGTGATGTTTAAGGATGAGTTTTATAATAATATCTTGTACAGTGATAGAAATGATGGTGATGGTATTGATGATAATAATGAGAACAACTGATATGAAGATATAATGATGTATATCTGAGTATAATGGTGATGATAAAGGTAATGCTGGTTAGTTCTAATGATATCCTAGTTTCATCCTACCTCTTTGGTAGCTTATGATGATGTACACAGGAGTACATAGGAAGTACAGATACAGGAGGCCTATTGGCCCATAACCAGTGTTGTACGTACTACTGGCTCAAAGTAATGGCACTATCGCTACCACTACTTGCATCATAATGTACTGTCACTTCCACTACAGCCACCTTTTTACAAAACTAGTCCACTAGCGCTACTCTAGTGGCTAGCGCTGCTTTAAAGACAAATAGATTTATTCAGATAATATTTGTGCAATAATTGTATAGCGGTACTTGGTACTGATGCTTATATCACAAAGCACATCCCTGATGCAACTTAGGGCTTTCATTTACTCAAACTTAATCAACACATTTTTTCATTCATTCATTGCCAGACGCCATGTATCCCAAACGGGGTGGTCAAGGGCTTAGAGTTAATTGTTTTACAGGGAGGGGCACTAATCCTCCACCAACCCCACTTGACACGTAGGGATGCCAACAGCATCTGGTGTTCCCAGGCGGTCCCCCATCCAAGTACTAACCAGACCCAACGTTGCTTAACTTCGCTGATCGGACGGGAAGCGGTGTACTCAACGTGGCATGGCCGTTGCCAACACATTTATTGTACATTAATTGCATTCACAAGAAATACACGCACATTAAAAAATAAATAACCCTCGTGATAATAACAAATTAGTTTCTTCATGAGCAAATTTAAATTGACCGAGTTAAATAGGCAACATATCAGGGATATATGTAACATCCACAACCGTATCCGCGTCCGTAGAGCATCCGATTTATAAACTCAACATCCGCATCTGTACCTGCTGAAAGAGGATGTTTTCCATGTTTACAGCTGTGTTAATACTTAGATTTGTCAATCTCTCTCTCTCTCTCTCTCTCTCTCTCAAGGAAAAAAAAGTATCGTTAGAAACTTTTTTGGTTATGTATGCAATTTTGTAAAGTAAGAGACAAAGAGAAAAAAAAGGAAAAAAAGAAAGAAGTGGAGAAATGAAAGCTAGGAAGAAAAGCATTAAAAGATAAGAACAGAAAGGTAAGAACATTAAAGAAAGAAAAAAAAATTGGGACAAAGTAGAAGGAATAGGAAGTATAAGCAGAGAAAAGAAGAAAATGTCAGTGACAAATGGAAAGAAGGAAAGAAATTGGACATGAAATAAAACTGAAAGAGGATGCGTTAAAAGAAAAAAAAAAAGAAAAGGAAAAGGAGGGCTACCAATTCAGGTGTGAACTCGGTACACCTGTAGTAGAGTCCCAGGCCGCTCCACCTTACTTCATCTTGCCTCCTACCTTTCCTCGGGCTTGTGATGCTAATGTAGCTAATGATGCTGGTGTTAACTGTGGTGGTGGTAATGGTGATGGTGATGTTAGTAGAGGTGAAAGTGATGGTGATTTTGATATGGGTTAATGTTGATGATGATAACTGATTTGGATGGTGGTGGTGGTGATGGTACTGATGGTGATGATGTTTAGTAGAATAGTAGTGATGATATTAACTTTTTTTCATCTAACCTCCTGCTGCCCTTGTAGCTAATTATGGAATGAGGAAGGAAACCAGTGAGGAAGACAAGAGCCTAGCAGGAAGAAGAAAGTTACTGAAGAAATGGTCAGGAAAAATTGAAAGAACTAAAAATTAGAGAGAAAAAAAAAAAGTGATAACAAACCATAGATGCAAAGAAAAAACTAAAAAGAAAATGGGATAAAAAGAGGAAACTATATATGAACAAAAATTATGCAAAGGGAAAGAAAGAATGAAAGAAAGGGAAAGAGCTTTAGAAGGGATAAAAACAAACATAGGAATTATATCGGGAAAAAGAAAGAAAAGAAAATGAGAGAGAGAGAGAGAGAGAGAGAGAGAGAGAGAGAGAGAGAGAGAGAGAGAGAGAGAGAGAGACAGGGGGGGTGACAAAGGAGCTGCTCTTGAAAGCTGGGCCAAACTCGAGACACCTTTGTTAGAATATCAGCCACGTCACCTTACTTCACCTTGGCTCCTATTTTTCTGTTTATTTTATTGTTATCATATGGACAAGAAAGTAGAAAGAAAGAAAAGAGAAAGAAAAAGGATAAGAAAAGAAATGAAAATGACAAAAATGAAGAGTAGAACGACAGAAGACATTTCAACAGAAAGGATAGAGAAAAAAAGGAAGGTTAAGAAACAGGGCAGCTGAGAAAAAGGTAGAAGCAGAGAAGAACAAGAGTAAAACAAAACATGAAATGATTGAATAAGGAGAGGAATATAAATGATAATAGTGAATATTAGGCACCATATAAACAGTAAAAATGTTATCTCAATCATCTCGCCACTTACTTCTCTTGTAGCTTGTGATGCCGTATTATAGTGGGAAAGGAAAACAAGAAAGAGAAGAAAGAACGGGAGAAAAAGAAGGAAAAAGGGGAAAAATTACAAAATGAGGTGAAGAAAGAGAGAAGTAAATGCCAAAGAATGGGCGACAGAAAGTCGAAAGCAAGAAGGGAAAGAGGATGGAAAAATAACAGAGGAGAAAGAAATGTAGAAAAAGGGAGAAAGAAAGGGAAAAAGAAAGAGAACAAAAGAAAGGAAAACAAAAAAAGAGCATAAGAAGAATAAGTAAAAAGGGCAATAAAAATATACAGTATATCGATAAAGGTCGCGTCCACCATATTGGGTCAAACTTAGGATACGTTTATCAAAGTCCCAGGCCGCTCCACTTTATTTCGCCTTGGCTCCTACGTCTCTTGTTGCATCGCTGTAATATAGTGATGAAACGAAGGAGAGAGAAAAACAGAGAAGAAAGGAAGGAGAGAGAAAGACAGGGAGAATAAAGGAGAAGGGACAACGTAACTAAACAAAAAGGGAGAAGGAATGAAAAGAAGATGGGAAGGAGAAAAAGAAAAGGAAACGACAAATGGAAAACGCTGGTAAGGGAAATTAAATGGGAAATAAAGAAAGAAGGAAAAAAGGAGGAAGAGTCTGAAGGGAAACGAGAAATAAAGGATAACGAAATGACGAAAGGGAGAGAGAAAGGAAATAAGGTATAAAAGATATAGGTGTTTGACCGGTACACTTTTAGTAAAGTCCCAGGCCGTTCCAGTTTACTTTATCTCGCCTCCTATCTCTCTTGTAGTTTGTGATGCTGTTATAGTGATAATTTAGATGTATTGTTGTTGACTGATCGTGTTGTTAATGATAATGATGGTGATGATGATGACGGTGGTGATGTTCGTGCTGGTGTTGATGATTAAAGTTATCTTTAATTATGGCAATGATAATCCTGTAAATAATGATGATGATTATTATAGTGGTGAAAAATGGAGTAGTATTATTGTTCTTGTTGTTGATGGTGGTGGTGATGGTGGTGATGGTGGTGGTGGTGGTGATGGGTCTGGCTGTAGTGATCATGATGATATACAGTAAGTTAGTATTGATGGTAAACACGTTACTTTATATAACTTCATCTATTTCTTGTAGCTCTGATGTATTATTTTGCAGAAAGGGAGTAGTAATTATAGGAAACAAATGAAAAAAAGATAGAAATAAGAAACCGCCAAATAACAGAAAAAGAAATTAATAAATTGAGAAGTAAAAATTTAAAAAGTATTAAAAAAAAAAGAGAAACAATGGGAGACATACATGAGACAGTAAAAAGGAAAAGCTTATCAAAAATAGAAAGAAGAAAAGAATAAAAAGTATGAAAAAAAATAAAAAAAAGGAAACGACGAAGAAAATAAAAACAAAATCCGAATGAGACTAAACTGAAAAAGTAAGGACAAGAGAATAAAAAATAAAGGATGTGAGGAAGAAGAGTAAAAGGG
This sequence comes from Coenobita brevimanus, assembly GCF_032717465.1. Taxonomy (NCBI): domain Eukaryota; kingdom Metazoa; phylum Arthropoda; class Malacostraca; order Decapoda; family Coenobitidae; genus Coenobita; species Coenobita brevimanus. The sequence continues at coordinate 14,633,608 of NC_137008.1, read as the reverse complement.
AACCCTGACTGAGCTGAGCTTCTGACTCCCGACACATTTATTAGTATCCCAGGACGTTCCCCCTACATCACAATAATTCTCCTGTTGCTTTATTGCTGTAATATAGTGAAGAAAGACAGCAGAAAGAAATAAAGAAATGGAGTGAGTATGAAAACAGGAAACAGGAAAGAAAGAACGCGAATAGACAGTGAATTGGAATGAAAAAGGAAAAGGAGAAAAAGAAAGTATATGACAAGAGGAAGAAGGGGGAAACATTTGAAGTAAATTAAGAAAACTGGCAGAAAGAACAGGAATGAAGCAACACTTGAAGTAAAGGAATGAGAAAGAAAGAACGGTAGGAAAACAAAAGAAAATGAAGCATAAATGGTACAGCGTTAACTTGGTTGACCTGTACCTGAGTCCCAGGCCGCTCCACCTTACTTCATCTTGCCTCCTACCTCCACTGTAGGTAATGACCCGGTAATGGAAGAAGATAGAAAGAGGGAAAGAAAATTAGTAAAGGTAACCGAAAAGGAGAAGACAAGAAAAACAACCAAAAAAAGAAAAGACAAATATACAGGAAAAAGTAGATAAAGGAATTCGAGAGGCAGGAAAGAAAGTAAACAAGCACTGCAATGACAAAAGGAGAGTGAGAGAAATGAGGGAAGAATGAAAGTGACATTGAGATAAATTATATATGGAATAAAATGAAGAAGAAAAATGTGAGCTAAGAAGAAAATAGACAATAGAAGATGGAAAAAAAGAATTATATAAAACTGAGATGAAGTGAAGATAACAAAGGCGGTAGAATTAAGAAACTGGGATATGGATAGAGAGACAGGAAAGAGTGATTGAAAGAACACAAAGCGAGAAGAGAAACAAAAATAGAAGTAAAAAAAAATGAGTGGATAGATAAAAAATAAAAATAAAAAGAAGTCTTCTAATAAGCGCTGGTCGAACTGGAGAAACCTTTGTTAGAATCTCAGGCCGCTCCACCTTACTTCACCTTGGCTCCTACTTGTCTTGTTGCTTTATTGCTGTAATATAGTGGCGAAAGGAAGGAGAGAGAGAGAGAGAGAGAGAGAGAGAGAGAGAGAGAGAGAAAGAGAGAGAGAGAGAGACCTTTATTACGTAAAAAAGAAGTCGGTACTGAGGAGGTAAACTTAATCTCTCCTGCCTAATGTCTACCTCTATAAAGATATAGGTAGAAAACATGTTATAGAAGTACACAGGTCAATACTCAAAGAAATAATCTATCTAACTATATCAATACTCAATAATCCTGTAAAGGGTGGTCGTTTGTTTTTTAGTTGTTTAACAGAAAGGGGCGCTAACCCTCCGCCAACCCACTTGTTGACACGTAAGGAATACTTATGGGTTGGTTATATGGTTACCACCCAGCGTTGTAAATGGATTCCTGGCTTACAGGAAACTATCTGGCTTGTCTCTCAATATAAGCCACCTGATAAGGAAATAAGTGTAATAGAAACTGACAGAAGAGATAAGAGAACAAAGAAGAGAGGAGGGCAGACACAGAAAAAAATGATAAAAGTGAGTGAAGAAGTAGGCCGCACTACATCAAGTGAGTGGATGAAGGTCGCCACGAACTACCACAAATAAAGGAAGGTAGGACAGTGCTCCTTTCATTGAACCACGACCGCCCAACGTCCAGCTGGCGTCGATCCATCTCGGTCCTCGCCTCCTGCTTACCACTTCTCCATCTTGTCCCTTATTGTGCATTCTCTTATCATAGTTATTCTAATCATCTCTCCCTTTATTTTACTTTCTGCATCATACTTTGCTATACTTTCTCTTATTATGGTTCACATTTTATTCTTCATCATACTCCTTCCTATACCTACCCTTATTCTACTCTCTTTGGTAAATTCTTTCTATATTCTTTGTCATACTATCGGCATTATACCTATTTCCGCCATATTCACTCTTTTAAACTATGGAATGCTTTAAACTTACTTTTCCTTCCCATATTTTTTTCTTTGTGTTATATTCTCTTTATTTCACTATCTTCACAGGTCTAGTATCCTGTTCCAGCTGCCGCCAAACGATTGTATTCAGTTCAGAGTGAGTCATGGCAGCCTGAGAATCAACTTACACTTTGCTGAGCTGGCTTGGAGAACATACTAATGACTCTAATAAGAGAGAAGAGAGAGAGAGAGAGAGAGAGAGAGAGAGAGAGAGAGAGAGAGAGAGAGAGAGAGAGAGAGAGAGAGAGAGAGAGAGAGAGAGAGAGAGAGAGAGAGAGAGAGAGAGAGAGAGAGAGAGAGAGAGAGAGAGAGAGAGAGAGAGAGAGAGAGAGAGAGAATGAATGAATCTCAGCTGATGGCATAACTGGGTACACCTGTAGTAGATTCCCAGGCCGCTCCATCATGCTTCATCTTGCCTCCTACCTCTCCTGTAGCTTGTGATGGTGGAAAATAATGGAGAAATACAGGAAAGAATGGGGCAGGAAAAGAAAGAAAATGAATGAGAAGAATGAGAAAAGAAAGAAAATTAGACTGATGTAATTGAATGAACGGATACAAAGAACAAGAACGTGGGAGTAAAGAAGAGAATAGACCATGCGAGGTGGAAAAGAAAAATTATAAGAAACTGGGATGTAGAAAAGATAATAAAGACGAAAGGATTAAGACATAAGAAAGGGAAAAACAAGAAACAAGAAAGAAAGAATGATAGACAGAAAAAAGGTAAAGAAAAAAAAAGTAATGAAAAGGGAAAATGAAAAAACAATTTATAAAAATAAACCAGAGGGTGAGAGCGCAGGGCGAACCGGAGAAACCTTTGTTAGAATCTCAGGCGGCTCCACCTTACTTCACCTTGGCTCCTACTTGTCCTGTTGCTTTATTGCTGTTATATATTGAAGAAACTAAGAGAGAGAGAGAGAGAGAGACAGAGACAGAGGTATAAGTAAAGAAACACAAACTGAAAGGAATAATAGAAATAAGGAACATAATAAACAGAAAGGAGAGCAAAAGGAAAAGACTGAGGGAAAAGGAAATAAGCGAAAACTGAAACTGATAAAAAAAAATGACTAAACCAACGTTAACTACAGAGGATCGAGATAAAGAACAAGATAAAGAATGAGCCTAAAGCCAAAACGGTACTAGTTAAAGATTATAGGTATTGGAGGAGGCGGTGGCAGAACTGGTAGAGAGGCGGCCTGAAGTTCTAATGGACCCAGGTTCGAATCCCGGCTGGTGCAGGGAACAGTTTAAGGATTTGAATGTCTTAAAAAGCAGACTTTTCTGATCTACCAGATGACCCACCGACATGTCATAAAAGTACCCCCGCTAATACCAGTACACCAGTCTTGTATGAGACAGCCCTAGCATGTATTCAATATGGGTGGTGGGTGTGAGCGCATAAGTGGTGACATGTGGAGATGTAGGAGGACTACTGGGCCCCACGGAGGACTACTGGGACTTGGAAATAGGCCCTGAAGCCTTTGCCCAGAGTCGGACACGTAAAAAAAAAAAAAAAAATAGGTACAGGTGTAGAAGAGTAGCCGGCCGCTTCACCTGGCTACATCACGCCTCCTAGTCATTATGGTGATGCTGAGTATGATGGTACTGATGAGGGTGATACAGGTCTGTTCTGATGATAACCCAACTTCATTACGCCTCCTGCATCTTTTATGGCTTGTGAGACAATACAGGAGTACGTAGCAGCACACAGCAAGTACAGATAACAGGAGGCCTATTGGCCCATAACAAATTACCTGTTACGGAAGCAACTGATTCTAAAAATATAACGAACGTGTATGAAAAAAAAGAAGAGACGAATGCTCTCCTCTCCCCCACTCTCACACCTTCCGGATAACGGCAGGAAAAAGACAAAAATAACGGTATGCTTGTTGGGGAGAACAACCATGTATTTCTCATGGATAAAGATAAATCTATCATATCTAGAATCTCTGATCTATAATTCTGAAAATAGGAACCCATAAAATCGCAGAATTTTCTCATATATAAGTACAGGAGAGTTTTGTTTTGGTATTTTATTCAATGTGATTGAAAACGTTAAGTGAAATAGTTCAAGATAGTTTGACCAGGTGGAGAGGATGGAGAATGAAAAACTGACTAGAAGTATGTACGTGACTGAGGTGGAAGTGGAATCTGACAGGGAAAGACTAATGGTAAGATGATATGACGGAGTAGAGGAATGTATGAGAGAAGGTAATGTGAGCTGGAGAAAGGGGCGCCAAACGGTAGGGGACAGGGCTACATGGAGGAAGAGGCCTACAAAAGGTACTGGCGCCAACCCACCCCTGAATCGCTTCTGTACGGAGTCATGCCGAGTGTGTTCTCCGCTATACTAAGAATAATTCATTCGTACTAAATGCTCTGAACTCTCATGACCCAAATTCTTTTTGTTCCTTCAGACGCCTTCACAAAAATCTTATTAACAATTTTATTTTAACATACTTCCTTTCTGCTGATTATTTTTTAATTCGTTGGTAATAATAACTCTTATATCTATTAGTCCTTTACGTCTGTTAGCGGGATGTGAAAAAAATGGGATATCACGAAAAAGAAATCAAGGAAACGAATAACTGAAGTGAATTTGGAAAGACGGGAAAGGAGTATGAGGTAACAAAAAAGGGGAACAAATGGGTAAGGAAAGAAGAGAGAGCAGAATGGCCAGAAAAAAAGAAAGAAAAGGCGAGAGGAAACGGTGACAGAAGATGGAGTAACGTAAGCCATTATAAAGTGGGAAAGATAAATTAGATAACAAACAAGAAAGAATTAGCGAAAAAATGTGGGAAAATACGAAAAGTACAGTAAGAAAGGGACAAAAATGGGAGGGGGGGGGGAAGAAAAATATCGGAAAATGGAGTGAAAAAGGTAGGAGGAAATGTGAAAGGTGTGAACTCAATACATCTTTAGCAGAGTGACAGTTGGGCTGGGCTTTCTTCTCGCGGCCAACCTCTCTTGCAGCTTGTGACGTAATACAATAGTGACTGGGTCGTATTTATACATGATCCTAACCTAACTCTCTTGAAGCTTGTGATGAAATATAATAGTTGCTTTCGGTCGTACTAATAAAGGATCCTAATTGCCTTCAGCCTGTGATGTTGTAATATAGTAGAGAAGAAAGAAAATGCAAAAGAAAATGAAAGATAGAATAGGAAACAAAGGGAACCTCAGTGGAATAAGGAAAGAATAAGAGACGAAAAAGAAAAAGAAGAAGGAACCGTCAAGGCTTACAGGTCGAATGCAAGACACTTTTGTTGGTTTCTCAGGCTGCTCAACCCTATGTTTCCTTGACTTCTACTTCTCCAGTTGCCTTATTGCTGTTAAATAACCGAAAAGGGGGAAGACAGTGTAATAAGAGTGAGCAAGACAGAAAAGGTAAGAAAAGAATGAAATGTGAAACAGAAGACGAAAATATAATTACTGAAATAAAGATTGAGACTAAAGAGATAGATATGTAAATAACAAGAGACACATGAAGAAAAAGGTAACCAAAGAAGGAAGAAAAGGAGAAAGAAAGAAAAGGGGGAAATAAAGAAAAGAAGGCTGGATGTCGGGGTGAAGGTTTGAACCTGATTAAGGTGTAATCGAGTCCCAGGCCGCTGCACCTTACTTCACCTCGCCTCCTACCTCTCTTGTAGCTTGTGACGATGCAATATAATGCCCAGATCCAAGATGTTGATGATGGTAATGAAGATGACATTGATGATAATGGTGGTGATGATGATGATGATGTGTAGGTGGTGAAGCTGATTTACATTAGCTTTGGTAAGCTGTTAAATTTATGGAGATTAGTGATGATGATGATGATGATCGGGGTGATGATGGTATTGGTAAATGTGGTGATGTACAATAGCTTAGAACTGACGATGATAACCTTACTTCATCCCGCCGCCGCTTACCTGTCAGGTAGCTTGTGGTGCTGTAATACAGTGGACAACGAAGGCAGGAAGAATAAGAGAAAGTAACGCAGTAAAGATGAAAAGAAATGAGGGAATAAAAGAAATATTAGGACATAGATGGAAATAAAAGGAAAATGAATGTCTGAGTTATGAGGGAAAATATCGAAAGGACGACAGGGCAAAATAAAACAAAAGAACCATTGAAATATATATAAACCAGTTCTACTGCCGGACAGCAGAACTGGTTTACCCCTGCCACATCATAACAGACCCATCCTCTTACCCGCACCTGACCTGACTAGCCGATCAGACCAAATGCGGGAGAATATCCCCTCAGGGCTGCGTCATCACTTATTCATTCACAACTTGTCTCCATTTATTTCTGTCACACACAGCCACTCTTCCTTGCTCAACAGACATCCCTCTCGCATCCAACGCTCTCTTCACACTGTCCATCCATCCTATTCGTGGTCTTCCTCTCAGCCTTACACCTCTCACATCAGATCTAGTTATCTTTTTCACCAATCGCTCATTATCCATTCTCTCCATATGCCCAAACCATTGCAACACCCTCTGCTCAACTCTACCAGCCATCTCCCGAACAACTCCAGTTCTCCTTCGCACTTCATCATTTCGCACCCGATCCATACGCGTCACTCCACACATACTCCTCAGACACCTCATCTCCATTACATTCAAACTTTTCCTCTCTGCTACACCCATATTCCATGATTCAGCCCCATATAACGCAGTTGGTACCACAACACTCTCATACAGCCTTCTCTTTACATCCGTTCTAAGCGAACGACATTTAAACACTTTTTTCATTCCTCCCAACACCTTTCCTACTTCATTTATTCTAAACTTCACTTCTGCATCTATTCTTCCATCCACAGCAACATGTGACCCTAGATATTTAAAACAATCTACCTCCTCAAGCAACTAACCATTCAAAACTATATTCATCCTCCTACCATCTATCAACCTCGTACACTTCATCACTTTACTCTTATTCTCATTTACTTTCAATTTCCTCCTTTCACACACCCTTCCAAACTCCTCTACCAACTGTCTCCATCTCTCCTCTGAATCAATCACCAGTGCAGTATCATCTGCAAACAGCAGCTGCTTCAGATTCCACTCTCCACCATCAACATTCACCAGACTCAGACCTCCACCTAAAACTCTTGCATTCACCTCCCTTACAATACCATCCATGTAAATATTAAACAACCAAGGCGACATCACACATCCCTGTCACAGCGCCACTCTCACGGGAAACCAATCACTCACAGCATTTCCCACTCTTACACACGCTCTACTATTTACATAAAAACTTTTCACCCCTTTTAGTAACCTACCATCAAGTCCATACAATCTTAAATCAGTCCACAAAGCTTCCCTTTCAATTCTATCATACGCTTTCTCTAAATCCATAAATGCCCAAAACACATCCTTGCCTTTCGCTTAATACTTTTCACACACTTGTCTCACAGAAAACACCTGATCAAAGCATCCCTTCCCTCTTCTAAAGCCACACTGCTCATCACCAATCACTCCCTCTGTACCCTCTCTAACTCTCGTAAATAACACTCTACCGTACACCTTACCTACAACACTCAACAGACTTATACCCCTAAAGCTAGTACATTCATACTTATCACCCTTGCCTTTATACAACGGGACCACACAAGCACTTGCCCAGTCAATTGGCACCATACCTTTCTCAAAGCACACATTCAACAATCTTACTAACCAGTCAACAATAGTCACTCCACCACCCTTCAGGCATTCCACAGCACACCCATCCATACCTGCAGCTTTCCCTGTTTTCATCTCCTTTACTGCCTTCTCCACTTCCTCCTTCGTGATCAAAGAATCATTTAACTCTCCCAACACATTTATTCCTTGCACCCTTCCATCCGCCACAATCTCAGCCACCCTTTCCTCCTCTACATTTAACAATCTTTCAAAATACTCTGCCCATCTCTTCTTACTGCATCCATTTCAATTTACATCCTTCCATCCTCTGATTTTACTCATTCTTCCTTCCCAGACTCTCCCTTTCGCACCCTTTTCACCTCCTTCCAAAACATTTTCTTATTCTGTTGAAAATTCTCTGCCAGCCGCCTACCCCACCTCTCATCTGCTGCCACTTTAGCATCACGCACAGCCCTTCTCGCTCTATTCCTCTTTTCCTTATACCTTTCATATGACATCTCATCCTTCCTCTGCAGCCACCCTTCATATGCACGTCTCTTCTCAGCCACAGCCATACTTACTTCCTCGCACCACCATTCACCTCCTTTTCTTACACCAGCACCCACACGTCTCACACCACACACCTCTTCTGCATGCCCCACCACAGCACTCTTAAACAACTGCCATTCCTACTCCACGCTGCCATTTTCCCGATCTTTCACTGCGTTCCACTCATCTTTCAATTTCTCCTCATACTCTATCTTTTTCTCTCTTTTATCCAACTCACTCACTCTCAAAACCTTCCTGCCACACCTAACCCTCCTAGTTCTCACCCATCTCTTACCTACTCTTAACTTTCCCTCCACCAGGTAGTGGTCAGACATACCTCCACCCTCCCCTCTCAGAACTCTCACAACCAACAATCTTCCTATTACATTCCTAGACACAACCACATAGTCCATCAAAGCTCTATCAACAACCCTTCCACCCTCCTGTCCCACACATGTATACTTATAAATATCTTTCTTCTCAAACAGCGTATTCCCAATCACCATCTTTCGCTCAATACACATCGCTATCATTTGTTCCCCATTTTCATTTCTTCCAGGCACACCATGCATACCAACTACGCCTTCAACTGCTACATTTCCCACTCTAGCATTCAGATCTCCCATCATTACCACATTCACATTCGCTCCAAAACTCTGCAGACACTGATCAACATCATTCCAGAAAGACTCCCTCTCTTCTTCATCCCTTTCACTACCAGGCCCATATGCACTCACAAACACTCACAACTCACGTTCAAATTTCGCTTTCACCCACATCAGTCTCGATGACACCTCCTTCCATTCAATCACACATTGCTGTACTTCCGGACTCACTAACAAGACCACACCTTCTCTTGCCCTTCCTCTATCAACACCTGGCAATCTTCCATTTACACTTCTAAACATAGATTCCCCCTTCCCTTTCATCTTCGTTTCACTCAAAGCTAACACATCCAACTTTCTTCTCACAAACATTCTCCCAATCTCCTCCCTTTTAGCCTCAATCGTACTACATCCACACACATTCATAGACCCAATCTTCAGGGTACGGAGATAACTCCATCCCCCATCCCTTTCTCTGGCCTGTCTCTTTTTAGGAACTAAAAAAACAGAGGAGGGGGTCCCTAGTCCCCTCATATATATATTATATAAATATATTACATATATATATAATAGATATATATATATATATATATATTATATATATATATATATATATATTTGATTAATAATAATAATAGTCTTTTAATTTTTCTTGTCTACCTCGTTCTTCCTCGTAAAACGGGAGAAACGGATGAAAAAAATATAAGGAGTCAAGGGGAAAGAATAAAGATGAAAAAAGAATATTTGAAAAAATGAAAAAGAGGCAGCACTCTGAGTTGGGTCGAACTCTAGGCACCTTTATTGGAGTCCCAGGCCGCTCCACCTTATTTCACCTTGGCCTCTGCTTCCCTTGTTGCTTTATTGCTGTATAATAGTGAAGATAAAGGAGAGGGAAAGAATCGAAAAAAAAGCAGGAGCAATGGAAGGAGAAAGAAGCAGAAGGAATGACCAGGAGAAAGAAATGTGAAAAAAGAAAATGGTAATATTTTAGGAAAGATAAGGAAAGGTGGAAACTTTGAAAGAAATGAGAATAAATAGACAAGAATGAAACAAAGGTGAAATACAGAAGGAAGGTAATAATGGGGGAAGGAACAAAAATGAGGTATAAATAACTGCGGTTGATAATGATGATGATGATGACTGAATGAGATGATATTCGTGATGCTGAGGATGATGGTGATGACGATGATGTAGGCCAGTGTTTATGACAACAATCTTACTTTACGTCACTTCCTTCCACTTACAGTTTTTGCTCCTGTAATAAAACTCGTTTAAAGGCAGCCTTATGCGGATTGATGCACGATGCCAAAAACCCAGAAATGAATTATTATAACTGGGGAACTGATGGCCCGATTGGACTGGGAATGGTTTACACCTTGATGATAGAACATTTTAACTGTAACTTGCTAAAAAAAAAAAAAAAAAAAAAAAAATCGTGCTACATGCGCCGGTTTTTGCCGTGTTACGGTAACGTCAGCCTTTGAAATGGCCAGAAATGAGTCATATCTCGGGAATCGGTGGCCCGATTTGACTGGAAGTTGTTTTGTTCTTCAAGTTAGAACTTCCTAGCGGTACCTTGCTCTAACAAAAATTGCGCTACAATGCACTGTTTTTGCTGTGTTACGGTAACAAACAAAGAAACCAACAAACCAACAAACACAAAAATCTGACCATTACAATATAGATGAAGCAAGAAACGAGCAAGAAGGAGAGAGAACAAGGGGAATAATGAGAAATATGTCAGTACAGAAAGAGAGAAATAAAAGGCAAAGGATAAATGAGTTAATCTATAAAGTAAATGCCAGAGAAGCTGAGACTGCAGGAAGAAAGCAAAAAATAAAACGGACTGAAAATAACATAAAACAGAAACGATTATTAGAGGAACGAGGAAGAAAGAATAATAGAGAAGAAAGACAGAAAAACAGGAGCACAACACTCTCTCTCTCTCTCTCTCTCTCTCTCTCTCTCACCCCCGAACATTAACCCTGGATGCCGCCTTGCTTAGACCCTTCACTCCTATGACGTATTTATAGAGCCTGGAGCATCTCTGGCAGCGGTTCTGTCCGTCTGCAGGTGACGATTTTTGGATACCAGATGTTGCACTGCCGTAGACCTGCGAGGCGAGTGAAAAACACCACACCACACCACACTACACCACATCGCACTACACCTCACCACACCACACGACACCACACCACACTACACCACATCGCACTACACCACACCACACCACACCACACCACAGTACACATTATCAGCCTCCCAAAACACAGCACAGCATAGGAATTATCACCACACACACTCAGCCTCCCACACCACTACACACCAAGGGCATTAACCGAGAGGCCCTGTAACTTCGGCATCTAGTATTTTTGTGCTTGTATATTTCGGTCTTGTTGTCTCCTGATTATTTGATTCAGTTTTGGAGAGATGTAAACTGGATAGGTTAATTATAACCTTGATTTACCCCTTCAGTGCGAGAAGACTCTCCAAAGCTTAGTAACATCACCAGGAGGTAGCAGCACTTTATTCAAGCTAAAACGCGACGATTGTGTTCAGATGAGAGGCGGCGTAAAAACGAACAACTATGAAACATTTCCGATGACTCCTTCTCTAATAACGATACAATTAGCTTTTTTTCTTTTTTCAGTCTACTGCTGACGATTTGGTTCCACTGAGAAAAACATGTCAATCAACGAGTCAGCAGACATTTTGCTTCCTTACCTCTATTTATATCAACAAGATGGGGGAAGCTGTGTACAGTCAGGGAAGGTTCCGCATTACCCACCTCTCGAACCACTGGTGTGAGACGGATGAATGTGAAGCAGCAGCCAGACCTCATGTGTCTGGTAATTGTGAGTGTGAACGATAGGGAAGCGGGGGTTTGGGGTCAGAGGAGGTTTAGGTGATAGGTTGGGAATCAAGTGTAAGTTTGCAACGTATGACTTAGAGGGCGTGTTTGAGTTAATTTAGTAAGGATAGATGACAATATGATGCTTGCATATTATTTAAAAATTACGTAGATGTCTGTAGAGTTGGTGTTGTCAGGAAAGTCATGGAAGTTTGCTGGGTTCGAACAGAGGTTTGAATGCTTTCACTCCATCTCGACTTTAACATGAGAAATTTCCCAGGAGATATTCGTAACGATAATAACATACACGGCATTTATATTTTGTGTTGATTCGAAGTAAAAGCTACTATATATATATGTATATATAAAGATAGAGAGATAGATAGATACAGTATATATATGTATATGTATATAGATAGATAGATAGATATATAGATATATATATATATATATATATATATATATATATATATATATATATATATATATATATATATATATATAATGTATGTATGTATATGTGTATGTATATATGTGTGTGTGTGTGTGTGTGTGTGTGTAAATTTCTATAAATCTGTTTACTTATTTATCCCCTGTCATCCCACTATAAATGTCAGCCTGCAAACATTTCCAGCGTTATGTAATTATTCATCTCGAACTAGAGTCTAGTGTAGTGTGTGATGATAATAATATAAAAAATAATGTATATGAGCGATTAACAGGGTTTTCGTTTTCTTTTAGACAGTATGACATGGGAAGCCCTAATGATAAGATCAGTCCCTGTAACTACCACTCCTATCAAACCTTACAAAGCTAAGGCAAAGAAGCATACCTTTGAGAGTAAGCATGTATTATATATGCAGTAATGTAGACAGACTCAGAGAACAGTGTGACACCAAACAAACAGCATACCGCTTTATCACTCTGAGAATACGTCGGACGTATTATCATTGGCTATTGATACAGTGACGTGAGCAATTCTCCAAATCCTCCAACCCGCGGCCACCCTTCCTCCCACTTACAGTTACCAGACACATGGAATATGGCTGCTGCTTCGCGACTGTTCGTCGACCACCAGTACGCCGAACAGTGGGTAATGCGGAACTTTTCCTGACTGTACATCATTTACCTCAGTTGTTTATATCCATCAGAACACTGTTGTTGTGTGCATCCTCTCTCACGGTTAAAGGGTGACTGACGTGATTCGAAACTCCAGTTATTTCGCTAGGATTCATTTACTGCTGGGGCGAGAAAATGACCCAGTAACCCACATGCTAAATAATGTTTGTCTGTTTTTATATTATGGTTTCCCTATATTCAAACCTCACCTTAACTTCTTCAGTACGACGGACTCCTTTTTATATTATTCTTGTTACAATTACCTGATTTTATTTAGCTTAGGAAAGACTTGCTGCCTTGAAAATATTGTTATGGCTTTCATTCATTCCTGTACTAAAAAATAAAAGAGGGTGTCTTTCCCAGCTGAATACAATCGTCTTGCAGGAGTCAAGGAAACAAGTCATGAAACTCAAGGGACTCGAATTATCTTTGAATAATGTTACAATTATCGTATCCATTTTGGTCTGCTGGTCACTCATCAAAGCCTCCACTACGATTACGTCATATTTGTAGTAATCCTGCTATCAGTGCTGTAGGCCCTGGAAAAAGAAAGAAAATGCGGCTATGGTTCATCAGACATTGGTTTAATTCTTTATTTTCCTTGTTTTATACTCACAGACTTACCACACCCTTTGACAGTAGCTGCCTAACATTGGCCAACCGGTCCATTACGATGATGATCATGATCATGTTGATGATACCATCGTAAAATTGGTAAGTAGTTCATTCCTTAAAATCGTCTAACAAACAAATGTACCGTATTCCATATTTTATTATATTCCATAATTATTTTATTGCTGTCATGTGGTTAGGAAAGAAGAAAAACGAAAAAGAGGCGAAAAAGAAAGAAATGTGACAAAAATGATATGCAGAACGACAGGAGTAATTAGAACAGAAATGGCCGAAAGAAAAAGGAGGGGACGAATGTAAAAATGAGGCCATCTGAGACAGGGAGAGAGAAGACAAGAAAAACAAGAATGAAATAAAACTTAAACGAAGTAGGAGAGAAAGATAAAACAAAATATAGAAATTTACTGCAGTTTAGACAGAAAAAATGAAAAAAAAAAAGATTTAATAAAGTAAATGCTAAAGAATGGACGACATAACAGAAAGCAAAATGGAAAAGGGGATGAAAGGAATATATATAAAGAGGAGAAAGGAATAAAGAGTTGAAAGCAGAAAGAAAGAATGAGAAGAAAGGAGAGAACAAAACAAAGGAAAACGAGATAGCAGAGCATAAAAAGAAAAATGTAGAAACGAAAATAAAAAGGATATAAATAAAGGAACAGTCGACGCCAAGGTGGAACTCGGGACACATTTATCAGAGTCCCAGGCCGCTCCACCTTACTTCACCTCGGCTCCTACGTCTCTTGTTGTTGTGTCACGGTAATATACTGAAGATAGGAAATAGAGAGCGAAAGAAAAGAATAAAGAGGGGGAGAAAGTAATAAAGCAATAAAGGAGGAAAGAATGAAAAGGAAGTTGGATGGAGGAAAAGGAACTGAAACGACAAATGAAAAAGGAGGAAAGAAAAAGAGAATGAAAAATGTACAAAGAAGGAAGAATAGGAAGAAGAAATATGAGAAATCGTGAAACAAAGGAGACTGGAACGACTAAAGGAAGAGAAAAATAGATAAGGTATAAATGATAAATGTGTTAAATCGGTACATCTGTAGTAAAGTCCCAGGCCGTTATACTTTACTTTATCTCGCCTTCTACCTCTCTTGTACTCTGTGATACTGTAATATAGTGATTATTTTGATGTAATATAGTTGATTTTGGTGGTGGTAATAATGATGATGGTGATGATGATTACGGTGATGATGGTGGTGTTAGTACTGGTGAAGATAACTGAGATGAATTTTGATGATGGTAATGATAACTATACGCTGTAAATGATGATGATGATGATGATGATGATGATGGTGATGTTTATAATGGTGGAAAAGAGAGTTGTGTTGTTGTTGTTGGTCGTGATGGTGATGGTGGTGGTGGAAAAGGGAGTTGTGTTGTTGTTGTTGGTGGTGATGGTGATAGTGGTGGTGGTGGTGGTGATATACAGTAAGTCAGCTGATGGTAATAACGTTCCTTTATCTCACATCCTGCATTTCTTGCAGCTTCTGATGTATTATTATGGAGAAAGGGAATAGGAAGGAAAAGTAAGAAATGAAAACAGAAATAAACGTGAAACCGGGAAATTACAGAAAAATAAATCTATACAGTGAGATGGCAATTTAAAAAAATATATGAATATCAGAAAGAATGGGAGATATACAGGAGACAGTAAAAAGGGAATGATTATAAAAAAAGTAGAAATGGGAAAGGAAGAAGAAAATGAAAGACATGAGTACGCGAAAAATGAAAGAAGAGGATTTTGAAAAGGGGAATGGAAAAGAGAGACGAGGGAGACTAAACGGGAAAACTAAGGACAAGACAATGTAAAATGAAGATATTGAAGAAAAGTGAAAATGAACACTGACTGAGCTTAGGTTCTGACTCCCGACATATTTATTAGAACCCTAGGGCGTTCCCCCTACATCACTCCTACTTCTCTTGTTGTTTTATTACTGTAATATAGTGAAGAAAGACAGCAGAAAAGAAATGAAGAAATGGAGTAAGTAAAAAAAAAACGGAAAAAAGAACGGGAGAAGACAGTGAATGGAAATGAAAAAAGAGAAAGGGAAAAAAAAAGGACATGACAGGAGGAAGAAAGGGGAAACATAGAAATGAAATGAGAAAACTGGAAGAAAGAAGAACGGGAATGAAGTAACACGTGAAATAAAGGAGAGGGAAAGAAAGAGCAGTGAGGAAACATATGAAAAGGAATCATAAAAGGTGAGATGGTAACTCGTTTCACCTGCACTAGAGTCCCAGGCCGCTCCACCTTACATCATCTTGCCTCCTCCACTGTAGGTAATGACAAGGCAACGGAGAAAGAAAGAGGGAAAGAAAACGAGTAAAGGTAACCTGAAAGGAGAAGACAGGAAAAACATGAAAACAGAAAAGACAAATATACAGGAAAAAGTAGGTAAAGGACTACGAGAGGCAGTAAAAAAAGAAAATGAGCGTTGTAATGACAGTAAGTGAATGAGAGAAATGAGAGAAGAATGAAAGTGAGATTGAGAAACATAATTAGATGAATACAGTGAAGATAAAAACTTTAAGTAAAGAAGAGAATAGATGTTAGGAGATGGAAAACATAAAGTATAAGAAACTGGGATGAAGAGAAGATAATAAAAGCGAAAGGATTAAGAAATTACGATGGGAAGAGAGAAGGATATTATTAACGAAAGAACAGAAAAAAGGAAAAAAAAAAAAAGGAAAATTAGAAGTTTTAAAAAACATGGATGGATAAAAAATAAAAATAAAAAGAAGCCCTCGAGTGAGTGTGGGTCGAACTGAAGAAACCTTTGTTAGAATCTCAGGCCGCTCCACCTTACTTCACCTTGGCTGCTACTTGTCTTGTTGCTTTATTGCTGTAATATAGTGAAGGAAGGAGAGAGAGAGAGAGAGAGAGAGAGAGAGAGAGAGAGAGAGAGAGAGAGAGAGAGAGAGAGAGAGAGAGAGAGGAGTACAGTTCAAAGAAATTTTCAGTTCAGGAAGAAAAAGTTTGTGTGTGTGTGTGTGTGTGTGTGTGTGTGAGAGAGAGAGAGAGAGAGAGAATCTCAGCTGATGGCATGAACTCGGTACACCTGTAGTAGAGTCCCAGGCCGCTCCATCATGCTTCATCTCGCCTCCTACCTCTCCTGTAGCTTATGATGCTGGAAGATGATAGGCATGTACAGGAAAGAATGAAGAAGGAAAAGAAAGAAAATGAATGACAGGAATGAGAACAGAAAGAAAATGAGATTGAAAGAAATGACTGAATAGAAAGAAGAAAAATGTGAGCAAAGAAGAGGATAGACCATAGGAGATGGAAAACAGAAATTATAAGAAACCGGGATGTAGAGAAGATAATGAAGGCGAAAGGATTTAGAAATAAGAGAGGGGAAAAACAAGAAAGAAGAAAAAAAGAACAGACAAAGCGTAAAGAAGAAAAATAAAAAAGAAATGAAAAGGCGAAATGAAAAAAATAATAAAAATAAAAAGAAGCCTATCAGAGGAGTGCGGGTCGAACTGGAGAAACCTTTGTTGGAATCTCAGGCCGCTCCACCTTACTTCACCTTGGCTCCTACTTGTCCTGTTGTTTTATTGCTGTTATGTAGGGAAGAAAGGAAAAGAGAGAGAGAGAGAGAGAGAGAGAGAGAGAGAGAGAGAGAGAGAGAGGGTTGAAAGTAAAGAGAAAAAAAACTGAAACAATAAAAGTAAAGAACATGATAACAGAAAGCAGAGAAAAAGAAAAGTATTGAGAGTAAAGGAAGCAAACGAAAAAACGAAAATGAGAGAGAAGGACTTGACTAAACCAAAGTTAACTACAGAGCAACGAGATAAAGAACAGGATTAAGAAGGAGCCTAAAGACTAAAAGGTAAAGGTGTTAAGTGGGTACAGGTGTAGTAGAGTGGCAGGCCGCTCCACCTTGCTACATCACGCCTCTTACTCTTTATGGTGATGCTGAGTATGATGGTACTGATGAGGGTGATGCAGGTCAGTTCTGATGATAACCCAACTTCATCACGCCTCCTACATCTTTTATAGCTTGTGAGACAATACAGGAGTACGTAGCAGCACACAGCAAGTACAGATAACAGGAGGCCTATTGGCCCATTACGAATTATCTGTTGAGGAAGCAACTGATTCTAAGGATATAACCAACTTCTATGAAAAAACAAGAGACGAAGGCTCTCCTCGCACCCTACACCCTCCGGATAACGGCAGGAAAAAGACAGAAATAATGATATGACTGTTGATGAGAGGAACCATATATTTTTCATATACAAATAAATAACAGCTACTTCTATTGTGTCTACAATCTCTGATCTACAATTCTGAAATTAGAACCCTAGAAAATCGCAGAGTATTCTCATATATAAGTACAACAAAGTTTTGTATTGGTATTAATTTTAATGTGATTGAAAACGTTAAGAAAAATTGTCGGAGATAGTTTGACCACGTGGAGAGGATGGAGAATGAAAAGCTGACTAGAAGTGTGTATGTGACTGAGGTGGAAGGGGAGACTGGCAGGGAAAGACTAAGGATTAGATGAAAGGATGGAGTAGAGGAATGTATAAGAGAAGGTGATGTGAGCTGGAGAAAGGGCCGCCAATAGGTAGGGGACAGGGCGACATGGAGGAGGAGGCCTACAAAAGGTACTGGCGCCAACCCACCCCTGAATCTCGTCTCTTTTATGCTTCTGTACGGAATCATGTCAAGTGTGTTCTTCGCTATACTAAGAATAATTTCATTCGTACTACATGTCAAGTGGGGTTGGTGGAGGATTAGTGCCCCTCCCTGTAAAACAGTTAACTCTAAGCCGTTGGCCACCCCATTTGGGATACATGGCGTCTGGCAATGAAAATGATGAAATGACTGAATGTTCTGAACTCTCTTGAATGAAATTCTCCCTACTCCTTTTGACGCCTTCACAAAAATCTTTCTAATAATTTTGCATCAACAGCTTTCCTTCCTGCAGACTATTTTTCAAGTCGTTGTTAATAATAACTCTTACATATATTCGTTTTTTACTTCCGTTTAGGGGATTTGAAAAAAATGGGATATAATAAAAACGAAATAAAAGAAGAGAAAAACTGAAGTAAATATATTAAGACTTGACAGGAGTAAGAGGTAAAAAAAAAAAAAGGTGAAGAAATGAGTAAGGAAAGAAGAATGAGGAGAATGACTAGACGAAAGAAAGTAAAGGAGAGAGGAAAAGATGACAAAAAAAGGGGGAAGGTAAGCCATAAAAAAGTGCGAAAGAAAGAAAAAATGGGAAACGAACAAGAAAGGAAATTCGAGAAACAATATAGGAAAATCCGATTTATAAGGTAAAAAAGAAAAACAGAGGAAAAAAGACACATACAGGAAAATAGATTAAAAAAATAAGTGGGAGGAAAAATGGAAGGTGTGAACTCAATACACCTGTTGTGGAGTGACAGCTGGGTTGGGCTTCCTTTTTCTCGCATCCTATGTAATAGTTACTGGGTCGTACTTATGAAGGATCCAAACTCTCATGATGCTTGTGATGAAATATAATAGTGGTTTTCGGTCGTACTTATAAAGGATCCTAACTCACTTGCAGTTTCCTAATGTTGTTATGTAGTAAAGAAGAACAAAAAATGACAAAATGAAAAATTGAATAGGAAACTAAAGGAACGTCTGTGGAAAAAGGAAAGAAAAAGTAGGAAAGAAAAGCGAAACAAGAAATATATATATATATAAAATGAACCACCAAGATTACAGGTAGAGCACAAACCACATTTGTTGGATTCTCAGGCCGCTCCACCTTACTTCTCCTTGACTCCTACTTTTCCTGTTGCCTTATTGCTGTTAAATAGCCAAGAATGGGGAAGTATGTACGACAGGAGTGAGTAAAACAGAGAAAGTAAGAAAAGAATGAACTTTGAAAGAACAGGAAAATGTAAGAACTTAAAAAATGATTAAGAAAGGAAAGACAGATACATAAATGATAAATGTGGAATAAAGAAAAAGACAGGCTGTGAGAAAGGAATAATGAAACAGGACGAAACAAAAATTCGGAAGTAAAGAAAAGGAGGTTCATTGTCGGGGTGAAGCTTTGAAAATGATTCAGGTGTAGTCGAGTCCCAGGCCGCTCCACCTTACTTCACCTCGCCTCCTACCTCTCTTGTAACTTGTGATGATGCAGTGTCACACCCGGATCTAAGAAGCTGATGAGGATAATGGAGGTGATGGTGATAATGATGATGGTGATGATGATGATGATGATGATAATGATGATGATTGTTTTGGTGGTGATAATTGTTAAACTGATATAGATTAGGTTTGGTGAGATGTTAACTGTATGGATATGGATGATTATGATGATGATGATGATGATGATGATGGTGTTGTGATGGTGTATTGGTGGTGGTGTGGTGGTGGTGATGTGGTGGTGGTGTAGTGGTGGTGCAGTGGTGGTGGTGTAGTGGTGGTGATGTGGTGGTGGTGTGGTGGTGGTGATGTGGTGGTGGCGATGGTGGTGGTGGCGATGATGGTGGTGGCAATGGCGGTGATGTACAATAGCTTTGTACTAACGATGATAACCTCACTTTATTTCGTCTCTTACCTGTCTGTTAGCTTGTGATGCTGTAATATAGTGGACAATGAAGGAAGGACGAGAAACTAACTCAGTAAAGATGAAAGGAAATGATAAAGAAAGGAGCAGTACCGTACGAATAAGACGGAAATGAAAGGAAAAGGAAGGTAAGAGTTAATAAGGAAAATGTGACCGAAAGGTAGATAGAAAGGAGATAGTAAAGCAAAAAAGCAGTGAGAAAAAAAAAATAGAGAAAAGAGGAGTGAAATAGTACTAGCTGCATTATTATGAAAACATTTTATTTTTATTTTGTCACTCTCATCTTAAATATCAGGACCAAATTGCCTAGTCCCAGGCTTCTACGCTTCTCATGGGGCAACGTAGAATTGGATGATGGATGGATGGATGGATGCGTCTTCCTTCTTACTACAACGAGAGGATGGGTTAAAATATCTAAGGAGTATAGGCGAAAAAGGAGAGAACATGAAAGAGCCTATAAACAAGAAAGAACAAAAAAGGAACCGCCACTCTTTCCTGGGTCGAACTCCAGACACCTTTATTTGAGTCCCAGGCCGCTCGACCTTACTTCACCTTGGCTCCTACTGCCCTTGTTGCGCTTTTGCTATAATATAGCGAAAGAGAAACAGAAAGGAAAGGAATAGGAAAGAAGAGAAGGAACAATGAAAGTAGAAAAGTACTGAAGGAATGAAATGGGGAAAGAGAGAGATGAAAAGAGAGAAGAATGGGTGCATAAAAGTGCAAGAAAAAGGTACAATGGGATGGATAATTTGGATAGAAAGAATAAGAACAGAAGAATGAAACAAAGGTAAAATACAGAAGCAATTAAAGAATGGGGGAAAGAAAATGAGGTATAAATGGTAAAGGTGAATAATGATGATGATGATGAAGTGAGATGATATTCGTGATGGTGAGGATGATGGTGCTGATGATGATGTAGGTCAGTGTTCATGACAGTAACCTTACTTCATTTCTTTTCCTGCCTCTATAGCCTGTGCTCCTGTTATATAATATAGGAAGAAAGGAGGAAGAAAGAGAAAGAAAAGTGTGAACAAATACAAATATATTAATATCCAAAGAAAGCAAAAGGGAAATTAGTTAATGAATGAAGCAAATGCCAGAGAATCGGAGATAATAACGATAAGGCAAAAAAGACAAAGGAATGAAAACGACATAGATGAAAGGGTTAAAAGCAAAGAAACAAAGAGAAAAGAGGAGAAAGAACCAAAAATAACACTCACACACACACACACACACACACACACACACACACACACACACACACACACACAAATCATACTCTTCTATAAATTATCTAATTATGGTTCATTTGTATACTTTTCATCATACTCAATTTTTCCTGTACTTTCCCTTATGATACTGTACTGAATTTATTATATTCATTTTATATTCTTTATCATACTATTTGCAATATACCTATTTCTATCATACTCGCTGTTATACTATGGAATACTTGCATCACACTTTCCCCTTACTGTATTTCAGTCTCTTTGTTATATTCACTTTCACTTTCTTCACAGATCTAGTATCCTGTTCCAGCTGCCGACAAACAATTGTATTCAGTTTAAAGTGAGTCATGGCAGCCTGAGAATCAACGTACATTTTGCTGAGTTGGCTTGGAGAACATACTAATGACACGAATATGAGAGAGAGAGAGAGAGAGAGAGAGAGAGAGAGAGGTGGGGGTGGGGGGATGAATCTCAGCTGATGGCATAAACTCTGTACACCTGTAGTAGAGTCCCAGGCCGCACCATCATGCATTATCTCACCTCCCACCTCTCGTGTCGGTTATGATGCTGGACGATAATGGACAAATGCAGGACAGAATGAAGCAGGAAAACAACGAAAGTGAATGTGAGGATTGAGAAAAGAAAGAAAATGAGACTGAAAGAAATGAGTGAGTGAATACAAGGAAGAAAAATGTGAGCAAAGAAGATAGACTATAGGAGATGGAAAAGTTAAATTATAAGAAACTGGGATGTGGGGAAGTTAATAAAGGCGAAGGGATTTAGAAATAAGAAAGGGATTAACAAGAGAGAAGAAAGAAAGAAGAACAGGAAAATGGTAAAGAAGGAAAAAAAGAAAGTAATGAAAAAGGAAAGTGAAAAAATAAAAATAAAAAACGAAACCAGGGGGTGAGAGCGCTGGTCGAGCAGGAGAAACCAGAGTCTCAGGCCGCTCCACCTTGCTTCACCTTGGCTCCTACTTGTCCCGTTGCTTTATTGCCGTTATATAGTGAAGATAGGAAGAGAGAGAGAGAGAGAGAGAGAGAGAGGTGAAAGAATAAAAATTGAAAGTAATAACAAAAGTAAACAACATGAAAAACAGAAAGGAGAGGAAAAGGAAAGGATTGAGAGAAAAGGAAGAAAGTGAAAAACCGAAACTGAGAGAGAAGGAAATGACTAAACCAAAGTTAATTAAAGGCGAAGGAGATAAAGAACAGGATAAAGGAGGAGCATAAAGACTAAAGGGTCAAGGTGTTAAGTGGGTACAGGTGTAGTAAAGTGGAAGGCTGCTCCACCTTGCTACATCACGCCTCCTACTCTTTATGGTGATGCTGAGTATGATGGTACTGAAGAGGGTGATGCAGGTCAGTTCTGATGATAACCCAACTTCATCACGCCTCCTACATCTTTTATAGCTTGTGAGACAATACAGGAGTACGTAGCAGCACACAGCATGTACAGATAACAGGAGGCCGATTGGCCCATAACGAGGTTATCTGTTAGGGATGCAACTGATTCTAAAGATATAACCAACTTGTACGAAAAAATGAGAGGATAGACGAAGGCTCTCCTTTCCCCGCACACCCTCCGGATAACGGCAAGAAAAAGACAAAAATAACGATATGATTGTTGGTGAAAAGAACCACGTATTATTCATTAATAAAAAAAAAAGAGATAAATGCAAATTTTACCATGTCTACAATCTCTGATCTATAATTCTGAAAATTGGAACCTATAAAATCGCAGAATTTTGTCATATATAAGTTCAGCAAAGTCTTGTGTTGGTGTTAATGTTAATGTGATTTAAAACGTTCAGAGAAACAGTTTGAGATAGTCTGACCACATGGAGAGGATGGAGAATGAAAAACTGACTAGAAGAGTGTATGTGACTGAGGTGGAAAAGGAGACTGTCAGGGAAAGACTAAGGATAAGATGAAAGGACGGAGTAGAAGAATGTATGAGGGAAGAGGATGTGGAGTTGGAGAAAAGGGCAGCCAAACAGTAG
>NC_137008.1:14402244-14610390 GCF_032717465.1 Coenobita brevimanus | reverse complement strand
GGGGTACTTTTATGACATGTCGGTGGGTCATCTGGTAGATCAGA
Organism: Coenobita brevimanus; assembly: GCF_032717465.1. Lineage (NCBI taxonomy): Eukaryota > Metazoa > Arthropoda > Malacostraca > Decapoda > Coenobitidae > Coenobita > Coenobita brevimanus. The sequence continues at coordinate 14,610,346 of NC_137008.1, read as the reverse complement.
AAAGTCTGCTTTTTAAGACATTCCAAATCCTTAAACTGTTCCCTGCACCAGCCGGGATTCGAACCTGGGTCCATTAGAACTTCAGGCCGCCTCTCTACCAGTTCTGCCACCGCCTCCTCCAATACCTATAATCTTTAACTAGTACCGTTTTGGCTTTAGGCTCATTCTTTATCTTGTTCTTTATCTCGATCCTCTGTAGTTAACGTTGGTTTAGTCATTTTTTTTTATCAGTTTCAGTTTTCAGCTTATTTCCTTTTCCCTCAGTCTTTTCCTTTGCTCTCCTTTCTGTTTATTATGTTCCTTATTTCTATTATTCCTTTCAGTTTGTGTTTCTTTACTTATACCTCTGTCTCTGTCTCTCTCTCTCTCTCTCTCTCTAGTTTCTTCAATATATAACAGCAATAAAGCAACAGGACAAGTAGGAGCCAAGGTGAAGTAAGGTGGAGCCGCCTGAGATTCTAACAAAGGTTTCTCCGGTTCGCCCTGCGCTCTCACCCTCTGGTTTATTTTTATAAATTGTTTTTTCATTTTCCCTTTTCATGCTACTTTTTTTCTTTTACCTTTTTTCTGTCTATCATTCTTTCTTTCTTGTTTCTTGTTTTTCCCTTTCTTATGTCTTAATCCTTTCGTCTTTATTATCTTTTCTACATCCCAGTTTCTTATAATTTTTTCTTTTCCACCTCGCATGGTCTATTCTCTCTTCTTTACTCCCACGTTCTTGTTCTTTGTATCCGTTCATTCAATTACATCAGTCTAATTTTCTTTCTTTTCTCATTCTTCTCATTCATTTTCTTTCTTTTCCTGCCCCATTCTTTCCTGTATTTCTCCATTATTTTCCACCATCACAAGCTACAGGAGAGGTAGGAGGCAAGATGAAGCATGATGGAGCGGCCTGGGAATCTACTACAGGTGTACCCAGTTATGCTGCATCAGCTGAGATTCATTCATTCTCTCTCTCTCTCTCTCTCTCTCTCTCTCTCTCTCTCTCTCTCTCTCTCTCTCTCTCTCTCTCTCTTCTCTCTCTCTCTCTCTCTCTCTCTCTCTCTCTCTCTCTCTCTCTCTCTCTTCTCTCTTATTAGAGTCATTAGTATGTTCTCCAAGCCAGCTCAGCAAAGTGTAAGTTGATTCTCAGGCTGCCATGACTCACTCTGAACTGAATACAATCGTTTGGCGGCAGCTGGAACAGGATACTAGACCTGTGAAGATAGTGAAATAAAGAGAATATAACACAAAAGAAAAAAAAAATATGGGAAGGAAAAGTAAGTTTAAAGTATTCCATAGTTTAAAAGAGTGAATATGGCGGAAATAAGTATAATGCCGATAGTATGACCTTAAAAGAATATGAGAAAAGAATTTACCAAAGAGAGTAGAATAAGGGTAGGTATAGGAAGGAGTATGATGAAGAATAAAATGTGAACCATAATAAGAGAAAGTATAGCAAAGTATGATGCAGAAAGTAAAATAAAGGGAGAGATGATTAGAATAACTATGATAAGAGAATGCACAATAAGGGACAAGATGGAGAAGTGGTAAGCAGGAGGCGAGGACCGAGATGGATCGACGCCAGCTGGACGTTGGGCGGTCGTGGTTCAATGAAAGGAGCACTGTCCTACCTTCCTTTATTTGTGGTAGTTCGTGGCGACCTTCATCCACTCACTTGATGTAGTGCGGCCTACTTCTTCACTCACTTTTATCATTTTTTTCTGTGTCTGCCCTCCTCTCTTCTTTGTTCTCTTATCTCTTCTGTCAGTTTCTATTACACTTATTTCCTTATCAGGTGGCTTATATTGAGAGACAAGCCAGATAGTTTCCTGTAAGCCAGGAATCCATTTACAACGCTGGGTGGTAACCATATAACCAACCCATAAGTATTCCTTACGTGTCAACAAGTGGGTTGGCGGAGGGTTAGCGCCCCTTTCTGTTAAACAACTAAAAAACAAACGACCACCCTTTACAGGATTATTGAGTATTGATATAGTTAGATAGATTATTTCTTTGAGTATTGACCTGTGTACTTCTATAACATGTTTTCTACCTATATCTTTATAGAGGTAGACATTAGGCAGGAGAGATTAAGTTTACCTCCTCAGTACCGACTTCTTTTTTACGTAATAAAGGTCTCTCTCTCTCTCTTTCTCTCTCTCTCTCTCTCTCTCTCTCTCTCTCTCTCTCTCTCTCCTTCCTTTCGCCACTATATTACAGCAATAAAGCAACAAGACAAGTAGGAGCCAAGGTGAAGTAAGGTGGAGCGGCCTGAGATTCTAACAAAGGTTTCTCCAGTTCGACCAGCGCTTATTAGAAGGCTTCTTTTTATTTTTATTTTTTATCTATCCACTCATTTTTTTTTACTTCTATTTTTGTTTCTCTTCTCGCTTTGTGTTCTTTCAATCACTCTTTCCTGTCTCTCTATCCATATCCCAGTTTCTTAATTCTACTGCCTTTGATATCTTCACTTCATCTCAGTTTTATATAATTCTTTTTTCCATTTCCTATTGTCTATTTTCTTCTTAGCTCACATTTTCCTTCTTCATTTTATTCCATATATAATTTTTCTCAATGTCACTTTCATTCTTCCCTCATTTCTCTCACTCTCTTTTTGTCATTGCAGTGCTTGTTTACTTTCTTTCCTGCCTCTCGAATTCCTTTATCTACTTTTTCCTGTATATTTGTCTTTTCTTTTTTTGGTTGTTTTTCCTGTCTTCTCCTTTTCGGTTACCTTTACTAATTTTCTTTCCCTCTTTCTATCTTCTTCCATTACCGGGTCATTACCTACAGTGGAGGTAGGACGCAAGATGAAGTAAGGTGGAGCGGCCTGGGACTCAGGTACAGGTCAACCAAGTTAACGCTGTACCATTTATGCTTCATTTTCTTTTGTTTTCCTACCGTTCTTTCTTTCTCATTCCTTTACTTCAAGTGTTGCTTCATTCCCGTTCTTTCTGCCAGTTTTCTTAATTTACTTCAAATGTTTCCCCCTTCTTCCTCTTGTCATATACTCTCTTTTTCTTCTTTTCCTTTTTCATTTTCATTCACTGTCTATTCGCGCTCTTTCTTTCCTGTTTCCTGTTTTCATACTCACTCCATTTCTTTATTTCTTTCTACTGTCTTTCTTCACTATATTACAGCAATAAAGCAACAGGAGAATTATTGTGATGTAGGGGGAACGTCCTGGGATACTAATAAATGTGTCGGGAGTCAGAAGCTCAGCTCAGTCAGGGTTCCCTTTTACTCTTCTTCCTCACATCCTTTATTTTTTATTCTCTTGTCCTTACTTTTTCAGTTTAGTCTCATTCGGATTTTGTTTTTATTTTCTTCGTCGTTTCCTTTTTTTTATTTTTTTTCATACTTTTTATTCTTTTCTTCTTTCTATTTTTGATAAGCTTTTCCTTTTTACTGTCTCATGTATGTCTCCCATTGTTTCTCTTTTTTTTTTTAATACTTTTTAAATTTTTACTTCTCAATTTATTAATTTCTTTTTCTGTTATTTGGCGGTTTCTTATTTCTATCTTTTTTTCATTTCTTTCCTATAATTACTACTTCCTTTCTGCAAAATAATACATCAGAGCTACAAGAAATAGATGAAGTTATATAAAGTAACGTGTTTACCATCAATACTAACTTACTGTATATCATCATGATCACTACAGCCAGACCCATCACCACCACCACCACCATCACCACCATCACCACCACCATCAACAACAAGAACAATAATACTACTCCATTTTTCACCACTATAATAATCATCATCATTATTTACAGGATTATCATTGCCATAATTAAAGATAACTTTAATCATCAACACCAGCACGAACATCACCACCGTCATCATCATCACCATCATTATCATTAGCAACACGATCACAGTCAACAACAATTCATCTAAATTATCACTATAACAGCATCACAAACTACAAGAGAGATAGGAGGCGAGATAAAGTAAACTGGAACGGCCTGGGACTTTACTAAAAGTGACCGGTCAAACACCTATATCTTTTATACCTTATTTCCTTTCTCTCTCCCTTTCGTCATTTCGTTATCCTTTATTTCTCGTTTCCCTTCAGACTCTTCCTCCTTTTTTCCTTCTTTCTTTATTTCCCATTTAATTTCCCTTACCAGCGTTTTCCATTTGTCGTTTCCTTTTCTTTTTCTCCTTCCCATCTTCTTTTCATTCCTTCTCCCTTTTTGTTTAGTTACGTTGTCCCTTCTCCTTTATTCTCCCTGTCTTTCTCTCTCCTTCCTTTCTTCTCTGTTTTTCTCTCTCCTTCGTTTCATCACTATATTACAGCGATGCAACAAGAGACGTAGGAGCCAAGGCGAAATAAAGTGGAGCGGCCTGGGACTTTGATAAACAGTATCCTAAGTTTGACCCAATATGGTGGACGCGACCTTTATCGATATACTGTATATTATTATTGCCCTTTTTACTTATTCTTCTTATGCTCTTTTATTGTTTTCCTTTCTTTTGTTCTCTTTCTTTTTCCCTTTCTTTCTCCCTTTTTCTACATTTCTTTCTCCTCTGTTATTTTTCCATCCTCTTTTCCTTCTTGCTTTCGACTTTCTGTCGCCCATTCTTTGGCATTTACTTCTCTCTTTCTTCACCTCATTTTGTAATTTTTCCCCTTTTTCCTTCTTTTTCTCCCGTTCTTTCTTCTCTTTCTTGTTTTCCTTTCCCACTATAATACGGCATCACAAGCTACAAGAGAAGTAAGTGGCGAGATGATTGAGATAACATTTTTACTGTTTATATGGTGCCTAATATTCACTATTATCATTTATATTCCTCTCCTTATTCAATCATTTCATGTTTTGTTTTACTCTTGTTCTTCTCTGCTTCTACCTTTTTCTCAGCTGCCCTGTTTCTTAACCTTCCTTTTTTTCTCTATCCTTTCTGTTTTCATTTCTTTTCTTATCCTTTTTCTTTCTCTTTTCTTTCTTTCTACTTTCTTGTCCATATGATAACAATAAAATAAACAGAAAAATAGGAGCCAAGGTGAAGTAAGGTGACGTGGCTGATATTCTAACAAAGGTGTCTCGAGTTTGGCCCAGCTTTCAAGAGCAGCTCCTTTGTCACCCCCCCTGTCTCTCTCTCTCTCTCTCTCTCTCTCTCTCTCTCTCTCTCTCTCTCTCTCTCTCATTTTCTTTTCTTTCTTTTTCCCGATATAATTCCTATGTTTGTTTTTATCCCTTCTAAAGCTCTTTCCCTTTCTTTCATTCTTTCTTTCCCTTTGCATAATTTTTGTTCATATATAGTTTCCTCTTTTTATCCCATTTTCTTTTTAGTTTTTTCTTTGCATCTATGGTTTGTTATCACTTTTTTTTTTTCTCTCTAATTTTTAGTTCTTTCAATTTTTCCTGACCATTTCTTCAGTAACTTTCTTCTTCCTGTTAGGCTCTTGTCTTCCTCACTGGTTTCCTTCCTCATTCCATAATTAGCTACAAGGGCAGCAGGAGGTTAGATGAAAAAAAGTTAATATCATCACTACTATTCTACTAAACATCATCACCATCAGTACCATCACCACCACCACCATCCAAAACAGTTATCATCATCAACATTAACCCATATCAAAATCACCATCACTTTCACCTCTACTAACATCACCATCACCATTACCACCACCACAGTTAACACCAGCATCATTAGCTACATTAGCATCACAAGCCAGAGGAAAGGTAGGAGGCAAGATGAAGTAAGGTGGAGCGGCCTGGGACTCTACTACAGGTGTACCGAGTTCACACCTGAATTGGTAGCCCTCCTTTTCCTTTTCTTTTTTTTTTTCTTTTAACGCATCCTCTTTCAGTTTTATTTCATGTCCAATTTCTTTCCTTCTTTCCATTTGTCACTGACATTTTCTTCTTTTCTCTGCTTATACTTCCTATTCCTTCTACTTTGTCCCAATTTTTTTTTCTTTCTTTAATGTTCTTACCTTTCTGTTCTTATCTTTTAATGCTTTTGTTCCTAGCTTTCATTTCTCCACTTCTTTCTTTTTTTCCTTTTTTTTCTCTTTGTCTCTTACTTTACAAAATTGCATATATAACCAAAAAAGTTTCTAACGATACTTTTTTTTCCTTGAGAGAGAGAGAGAGAGAGAGAGAGAGAGAGAGAGAGAGAGAGATTGACAAATCTAAGTATTAACACAGCTGTAAACATGGAAAACATCCTCTTTCAGCAGGTACAGATGCGGATGTTGAGTTTATAAATCGGATGCTCTACGGACGCGGATACGGTTGTGGATGTTACATATATCCCTGATATGTTGCCTATTTAACTCGGTCAATTTAAATTTGCTCATGAGGAAACTAATTTGTTATTATCACGAGGGTTATTTATTTTTTAATGTGCGTGTATTTCTTGTGAATGCAATTAATGTACAATAAATGTGTTGGCAACGGCCATGCCACGTTGAGTACACCGCTTCCCGTCCGATCAGCGAAGTTAAGCAACGTTGGGTCTGGTTAGTACTTGGATGGGGGACCGCCTGGGAACACCAGATGCTGTTGGCATCCCTACGTGTCAAGTGGGGTTGGTGGAGGATTAGTGCCCCTCCCTGTAAAACAATTAACTCTAAGCCCTTGACCACCCCGTTTGGGATACATGGCGTCTGGCAATGAATGAATGAAAAAATGTGTTGATTAAGTTTGAGTAAATGAAAGCCCTAAGTTGCATCAGGGATGTGCTTTGTGATATAAGCATCAGTACCAAGTACCGCTATACAATTATTGCACAAATATTATCTGAATAAATCTATTTGTCTTTAAAGCAGCGCCAGCCACTAGAGTAGCGCTAGTGGACTAGTTTTGTAAAAAGGTGGCTGTAGTGGAAGTGACAGTACATTATGATGAAAGTAGTGGTAGCGATAGTGCCATTACTTTGAGCCAGTAGTACGTACAACACTGGTTATGGGCCAATAGGCCTCCTGTATCTGTACTTCCTATGTACTCCTGTGTACATCATCATAAGCTACCAAAGAGGTAGGATGAAACTAGGATATCATTAGAACTAACCAGCATTACCTTTATCATCACCATTATACTCAGATATACATCATTATATCTTCATATCAGTTGTTCTCATTATTATCATCAATACCATCACCATCATTTCTATCACTGTACAAGATATTATTATAAAACTCATCCTTAAACATCACTGTTGCAGTCATCATCATTATAATAATCATTATCATCATCATCATCATCACCTGACCTTCAGCACGACAACCATTAATTACAGCATCACAAGCTACAAGAGAGGTGGGAGGCGAGATGACGTAAGATGGAGCGGCCAGGGACTCACTATAAGTGTACTGACTTCTAGTCTTGTCTTCGGGAACTCGCTTCTTTTCTCTCTTTACCTGTCCATCTTTCCATCTGTCTATCGATCTATATAACTATTTCTGTACAAACACTAGTTTTGAGAGACTGGGTATAATATTTTTAGTGTTGTGTGTGTCCCAGAGTGTATGTGTGTGTGAGCGCGTGTGCGTGTGTGATTATATCATTTTTTTCGTTCTTTCTCCTCTTTTCTCCTTTCTTGTTTGTTTTTAATCGTTTCGTCTATGTTGTTTTCATTCTCTTGTCCTTTTCGCCTTGTCCTTATTATCTCTGATTCTCTGGCATTTGCTTCATTGATTAATTATTTCTTTTGCTTTCTCGCCAGATTAACAAATTTATTCACTATTCCCATTTTTCTTTTTCTTCTTTCCTCCTTTCTTTCTCCGTTATATTACAGGAGCACAGGGTATAAGAGGTAGAAGGTGAAATGAAGTAAGGTTACTCTCATGAACACTGACCTGCATCATCCTCATCACTATCAGCACCATCATCCTCATCATCACGAATATCATCTCACATCATCATCACCATCATCATTATCATCATCATTATCCACCTTTACCATTTAGTACCTCATTTTCTTTCTCTCCCCCATTCTTTAATTACTTTTGTATTTCGCCTTTGTTTCATTCTTGTTTTCCTCTTCTTCTCTCTATCAAATTATCCATCACATTGTACCTTTCTTACTTTTATGCCCATTCTTCTCTTTTTTCACCTTTCTTTGCCATTTCATTCCCTCTGTATTTTTACTTTCATTGTTCCCTCTCTTCTTTCCTTTTCCTCTCCTTTTCTTTTTCTCCACTATATTACAGCAATAATGCAACAAGGGAAGTAGGAGCAAAGGTGAAGTAAGGTCGAGCGGCCTGCGACTCAAATAAAGGTGTCTGGAGTTCGACTCAAAAGGAGCCTCGGTTCCTTTATTTTTTCTTGTTTATAGGATTTCTTTTATTCTTTCCTTTTTCGCCTATACTCCTTAGACATCTTCTCCCATCCTCTTGTTGTAGGAAGAAAGAAGAGACAGAAAACAAAAATAAAATGCTTTCTTAATTTTGCATCAAGTACTTTTTCTCTATTCTTTTTTCTAGTTTTTCTCTCATTGCTTGTTTTGCTTTACTTTCTCCTATGTATCTACCTTTCTTTGATAATTTGCTTATTAACTTCCTTTCCTTTTCCTTTCATTCCCGTCTTATTCGTACTGTTCCTTCCTTTCATCTTTACTGCTTTACTTTCTCTCTTTCGTCCTTCCTTCATTGTCCACTGTATAACAGCATCACAAGGTAACAGACAATAGAGAAAGGAGCTGAAGTAAGATTATCATCATCAGTACTAAGCTGTTGTACATCACCAACATCACCACCATCACCACGACTGCGCCGCCACCACAACACCATTATCATCATCATCGTCATAATCATCAATATCCAAATAATTAACGTTACCAAACCTAATCTACTGTATATCAATTTATCATTATCACCAACAAAACCATCATCATTATCACTGTCACTTCCATTATCACTACCTGCTACTTAGATCTGGGTATTATATTGCATCATCACAAGCTACAAGAGAGGTAGGAGGCGAGGTGAAGCAACATGGAGCGGCCTGGGACCTGTCAAGTGCATCTTCGCCTCAGTATAAAAAAAAAAAAAATGAGTATAGACTACACCTGCATCGGGTTGAAACATTCACCCCGACATTGAACCTCTATTTTTTATTACCCTTCTCTTGTTTCGGTCTCGTTTTCATTCTTCGTTTCTCCTTTGCTATCTTTTTCTTATTTCATCCTTGTTATTTACATGTCTTTCCTTTCTTAATCTTTTTCCCTTCTTATATTTTCCTATTCAATTTCAGTTTTCGTTCTTTCCTTACTTGCTCTGCTTTACTCACTCATACAGTACTTTCTTCCCCCCCCCCCCTTTTTTTTAGCTATGTAACAGCAGTAACGCAACGGAAGAACTAGGAGTCAAGGTGAAGCAAGGTGGAGCGGCCTGAGAATCCAACAAAAGTGCCTTGCTTTCGACCTGTAGTTTTGGGGGTACCTTTTATTTTTTTTCTTTTCTCCTTGTTTTTCTTTCCTAGCATTTCCATCCGAATTTTTCATTCCTGTTTTCCACCGATGTTCCTTTTGTTTCTTATTCTCCTATCTTTCATTATATCACCCATTTCTTCCCTACTGTATCACAATACCACAAAATGAAAATGAGGTAGGGTCCTTTATATATACGAACAAAAGCCGCTACAATGTCACGGTACCACAAACTGCAGAGAGTTGAATGGTCCTTTATCAAAATGACTAACGTCACTACAAAATTATACCATCACAAAATACACTAGCTTAACGTGTAAATTGGCATAATTTCGAAAAATTTGTTATTCAGTCATCTCAAAATACCCTGTAAACAAATATACTGAATTGTGTATTGTGTGGTGATGCTTTGGACCACTACAAAGGGTTTTTATGCCATTTTGTAGATAAAATATGGCTGTGGCAGCCCCCTTTTTAAGCGTTTCATTACGTCACGAAAACTCACTTCCCGTGGGGGTCCATGTAACTTAACCCCAACAAAAGACACCGCCTCTCATCTATGTCTTATGCCAGACACATTAATCCTTAAGGAGTGTCCACAAAAAAATCGCCTCCATGTTGCCCTGTTTTCTCTCTCATATGGCTGCCCTTCTGCAAAACACACTCCCCGTACTCTCACACATCATTCCATTCCATCCCTTCATCATATCCTTAGTCTTCCTTTCCCGCTCTCCCCCTCCACCTCAGTCACATACACTTTTCTAGTCAGTTTCCCATTGTCCATCATCTCCACGTGGTCAAACCAACTCAGAATATTTATCAAAACGCTTTCAATCATATCCAGATCAATACCAAATAAGACTTAACTGTACTTAAATATGAAAGCATTTCGCGATTTTATATATTATTTGAAGAGTAATTATAGACTAGAGATTGTAAACACGATAGGATTTACTGTTATTTTTTGTTTACCTCTACAAATTTTCAGGATTATTCTCCTCATCAATCGTGTCATTTTTTTTTTATTTTCCCTTGGCTTATCCGGAGGGTGTGGTGGGCAGAGAAGAGCCTTCGTCTCTTCTCTCCCACTCTAATACAAGTTGGTTTAATCTTTAGAATCAGTTGCTTCCCTAACAGATAACCTTGTTATGGGTCAATAGGCTTCCTGTTATCTGTACTTGCTGTGTGCTGCTACGTACTCCTGTATTGTCTCACAAGCTATAAGAGATGTAGGAGGCGTGATGAAGTTGGGTTATCATCAGAACTGACCTGCATCACCCTCATCAGTACCATCATACTCAGCATCACCATAAAGAGTAGGAGGCGTGATGTAGCAGGGTGGAGCGGCCTGCCACTCTACTACACCTGTACCCACTTAACACCTTGACCCTTTAGACTTTAGTAAACGTCTTTATGCTGTTCTTTATCTCCTCATTAATTCAGGTCATATATTTTTATTCTCGATTTTAGTTTCTTGCTATCCTTTCTCAGTTCTTTCCCTTGTCTTTCCTTTCTCCTATTGATTTTATTTTTTCCCCTCAGTTCTTTACCTTCTTTCGTGTTCCTCTCTCTCTCTCTCTCTCTTTCTCTCTCTCTCCTATCTTCATAATATTACAGCAATAAAGCAACAAGACAAGTAGGAGCCAAGGTGAAGTAAGGTAGAGCGGCCTAAGATTCTAACAAAGGTTTTCCAGTTCGACCCCATCCTGCGTTCTTGGCTTCTTTCATTTTTTCTGTTTTCCTCATTTCTCCTTTTTTTTTTAGGTTTCCATTTTCTTTATCTTCATTTCTGTTCTTTGGTTTGTTCTTTCTTCTTTTCTCTCTTTCTCCTTTCTCATTTCTTAATTATTTCGCCATGATTATCTTCTTATCAACCCAGTTTCTTGCAATTTCTCTTTTCAATATCCTATTATCTCTCCTCATCTTTACTCACATTTCCTCTTCTTAGTATTCATCCGCTTATTTTTTTTAGTATCTTTTCTTTCTTTCCATTTCTTTCATTCATCTTCTTTCTTTTCCTGGTTCATTCTTTCAGCTTCTTCCTGTATTTTTCCATTACCTTCCAGCATCACAAGCTACAGGAGAGGTAGGAGGCGAGATGAAGCATGATGGAGAGGCCTGGGACTCTACTACAGGTGTACCGAGTTCATGCCATCAGCTGAGGTTCATCCTCTCTCTCTCTCTCTCTCTCTCTCTCTCTCTCTCTCTTCTATACTCGTGTCATTAGTATGTTCCCCAAGCCAACTCAGCAAAATGTACGTTGATTCCCAGGCTGCCATGACTCACTCTGAACTGAATACAATCGTTTGGCGGCAGCTGGAACAGGATACTAGATCTGTGAAGAAAGTGACATAGAGAGAATATAACACAGAGAACGATATAGTGTAAGAGAGAGCAGGTATAATGCAGGTAGTATGATAAAGAATGGCAAACATATATAAAGAGAGTATCATAAGCAAATGTATCGAAAAGAGTATGATTTAAAATATATGAATCATAATAAGAGACTGTACAACAAAGTATGCTGCAGGAAGTATAATAAAGGGTGGATAACAAAAGAAAGAGTATGGTAGGATAAGGCATAATAAGAGACAAGTTGGAGAAGTGGTGAGCAGGAGGCGAAGACCGAGATAGGTCGACTCCCAGCTGGACGTTGGGCGGTCGTGGTTCAATCAACGGAGCACTGTCCTACCTGCTATTATATATCAGTTTATTTCTATAATTGTGGTAGGTCGTGGCGACCCTCATCCACTCATTTGATGTTGTGTGGCTTACTTCTCCCTTCACATTTATCATTTTTTACTATGTCTGCCCTCCTGTCTTCATATTCCTTTCATCTCTCCAGTCACACTCTGTTATTTACACATCTTTCATTTTCAGGTGGCTTATATTGACAGACAAGCCAAATAGTTTCCTGCATGCAAGGAAACCATTTATTACACTGAGTGGTAACCATATAACCAACCCATACATGCTTCTTAAGTGTCAACAAGTGAGTTCGCTGAGCGTTATCGCCCCTTCCAGAAAAACAACTACAGTACAGTATAACTCAAAGACAAAATACTATCCTTTACTGGATCATGGCGTATGATTATAGGTAGACTGATAGATTATTTCTTTATGTATTAATCTGTATACTTCTATATCTCTTTTTCTTCCTATACCTTTATACAGGTACAGTAGTTATTAGGCACGAAAGATTAAGTTTACCTCCTCAATACCAACTCCCTTTTACCTATTTAAGGTCTCTCTCTCTCTCTCTCTCTCTCTCTCTCTCTCTCTCTCTCTCTTTCACTATATTACAACAATAAAACAACAAAACAAGCAGAAGCCAAGGTGAAGTAAGGTGGAGCGGAGATTCTAACAAAGTTTTCTTCAGTTCGACCCTTGGCCCCAAGAAGCTTCTTTCTATTTTTATTTTTCATCCAGCCTCTGTTCATTTTGACTTCAATTTTTCTTTCTTCTGTTCCTTTTTTTTTTTTTCTATCATTCTTTCCTTCCTCTCCGTTCCCATCCAAATTTCTTAATCATTTCGCCTTTGTTATCTTCTCTTAATCCTAGTTTCTTATAATTTCTCTTTTTAATCTCCCATTATCTGTTCTCTTCTTTACTCACATTTTTCTTCTTCCTTTTATTCATCCAATAATTTTTCTCAATGTCACTGTCTTTCTCTTCTCATTTCTCTCAATCCCCTCCTGTCATTACAGTGCTCGTTTTCTTTCCTTCCAGCCTCTCGTATTTCTTTACCTACTTTTTCCTGCATATTTGTCTTTTCTCTTTTCATTGCGTTTTCTGTCTTTTGCTTTTTGAATACCTTTACGAATTTTCCCCCTCTTTCCTTCTCCATTACCGTATCATAACCTACAGTGGAGGTAGGAGGCGAGATGAAGTAAGATGGAGTGGCCTGGGACTCTAGTACAGGTGAACCGAGTTAACACCTTACTATTTATGCTTCATTTTCTTTGTTTCCTATCTTTTCTTTCTTTCCCTCCCTTTTATTTCACGTGATGCTTCATTCCCGTTCTTTTTTTTTCCACTTTTCTAAGTTTACAATTAATTTCCTCTTTCTTCCACTTGTCATGTCCTTTCCTTTTTCCATTTTCCTTTTTCATTTCCATTCATTGTCGTTTCGTTTTTTTTTTTTTCATTCTTTTTTCTCTTTTCTTACTTCATATTATTCTTTCTTTCTGCAGTCATTTTTTTTCACTATATTCCAGTAACAAAGCAACAAGAGAAGTAGGAGTGATGTTGAGGGACCGTCCTGGGATTCTAATAAAGGCGTCGGGAGTCAACCTCAGCTCAGTTAGGGTTCCTTTTTACTTCTGTTCCTCATACCCTTTATTTTTCATTCTCTTGTCCTTAGTTTTTCCTTTTAGTCTCCTTTGTCTCTTGTTTTTTTTTCCCTCGTCCATCTCCTTTTCTATCCTTTGTTTTCGTGCTCATGTCCTTCATATATTTTTTCCTTCCCCTATCAGTTTTTTATAGTCATTCCCTTTTCCCTGTGTCCTCTATGTCTCCCATTCTTTCTCATTCGTCTTCTTCTGGTTTTTAATTTGCCTTCTGAATCCATTAATTTTTTTTCTGTTTTCTCTTTCTAATTTCATTTTTTAAATTTCTTTCTTTTCCTTCCTACTTCCTTTCTTCATAATAATACATCAGAAGCTACAAGAACTGCAGGAAGTGAGATAAAGTAACGTTATTACCATAAATTATGACTTACTGTATATCATCATTATCATTACGACCACCACCACGATCACCACCACCACCAACAACAACAAACGAACTCCATTTTCCACCATTACAAACATCATCATCATCATCATCATTTATACAACTATCATTACCATCATCAAAATTCACCTCAATTATCTTCACCAATACCACCACCACCAACACTGCCTTAATCATCATTATCATCATTACCACCACCGAAGTCAACTGTATTACATCAAAATCATCACTATATTACAGCATTACAAGGAACACGAGAGGTAGGAGGCGAGATAAAGTGTAACGGCTTTGGACTTTACTATAGGTGTACCGATATAACATTTACCATTTATACCTTATTTTCATTCCCTCTCCGATTGATCCTTTCCTTCTCCTTTATTTCACGCTTCATTTCATTTCATCCTCCTTTTCTTCCTTCTTTCTACATTTTCCATTTTCTTACTCCTTCCTTTTTGTCGTTTCAGCTCTTTTTCCTCCTCCCAATTTCCTTTCCATTCTTTCCTGCTTTTTTGCCTTATTATTTTCTCCTTTTCCTCTTTATTCCCATTGTCTTTCTCTCTCCACTTCCTGTCTTCACTATATTACCGCGATACAACAGCACGAGACACAGGAGCCGAGGTGAAGTAAGGTGGAGCGTCCTGGGACTCTGATAAGGGTGTCCCGAGTTCGACCCTGCCGTCGACGGTTCCTTTATTTATATCGTTTTTATTTCCCTTTCTACATTTTCTTTTTATGCTCTATTATCTCGTTTTCCTTTCTTTTGTTCTCTCCTTTCTCCTGTTTATTTCGGCTTTCAACTCTTCATTCCTTTCTCCTCTTTATATTCCTTTCATCCCCTTGTCATTTTTGCTTTCTGCTTTCCATCGCTAATTCTTTGATAGTCATTTTATTAATTCTCTTTAATTTTTCAATTTTACTATATACATTACACTAAATTTATTTTGTTTTATCTTTCCTCCTTTCTTCATTTGAAGTTTTGTTTCATTCTTGTCCTTCTTTTCTCTGGCCTCTTGTTTTATTATCGTCCCCTCACTTTTCTTTTTGTAATTTCTTATTTCATTTCTATTGTTCTACACATCACTTTGGCTACATTTCTTTGTCTTTCGCCCCTTTTTTTTCTTTTCTCTCTTTCTCCTTCCTTAACCGCATGATAATAAAATAAACTATGGAATACAATATAATATGGAATACAGTACAAGTGTTTGTGTGACGATTTTAAGGAATGAAGCTCATACCAATTTTACGATGGTATCATCAACATGATCATGATCATCATCATCATAATGGACCGGTTGGCCAATGTTAGGCAGCTACTGTCAAAGGGTGTGGTAAGTCTGTGAGTATAAAACAAGGAAAAAAAGAATTAGTCCAATGTCTGATGAACCATAGCCACGTTTTTTTTTTTTCCAGGGCCTACAGCACTGATGGCAGGATTACTACAAATATGACGTAATCGTAGTGGAGGCTTTGATGTGTGACCAGCAGACCTAAAGGGATACGATAATTATAACATTATTCAAAGATATTTCCTTTCAGTCCCTTGAGTTACATGACTTATTTCCTTGACATTCTTACACCTGCAAGACGATTGTATTCAGCTGGGAAAGACACTCATTTTTTTAGTGAACGAGTAAATGAAAACCACAACAATACTTTCATGGTCAGTCTTTCCTCAGGTAAATAAAATCACATGACTGTAGCAAGAATAGCATAAAAGGAAGCCATCGTACTGAAGAAGTTATGGGAAGGTTTCAGTAGAGTCAAAATATAATAAAACATACAAACATTACTTAGTACGTGGCTTCTCTGGCCATTCTCTCACTCCGGCAGTAAATGAACACCAGTTAAACTACGAATCACGTCACTCACCGTCTAACCGTGGGAGAGGGTGCACACCAGTTTTACCGTTTTGTGCAATATCGTCTGCTAATGTGAAAAAAGAAATGAACGACGAGTGGACCCGCGGACGTCTTTCCACACTACAGGTATAGTAGTGTAGAACTTTTTTTTCCACACTACTCGTTCGTCATTTTTTATAAATAAGGGGGATTTATCATGGATGGAAGGAATTAATATGTACCGGTATTGTTATTCAAACCGCTTGCTATTAAACTAATGAATATGTAGCGTTTGTCTATAATACTGTCATTTATAACAAGGAAGAATACGCCATGGAACAGTTTACCTGCACCCACCTGGCGATATCATTACTTCTTACTGAAAATATAAATTATTTAACAATTATTTACACGGTATATACCAACCATTAGAAGTCCACACTTACTTAGTAGCTAACAGTAAAGAACTACCGAAACAATGTTGTGATTCGCGTACAGTTGATCAGCTAGAAAACTTGGATGTGGATAAACTTACTTGTCTCTTAGTTGGTTATTAATAAGGATTTGCTGAATTATTAACAATCTTAATCATTTGACGTCCTTACACTTAAATCATAATAGGTCTGCCCTCACTAATAACACCCTCTCTACCAGTAATCACAGTATAGCAAATTTTATGTTAGTTGTACCAGGAGTATATGATGGGGGGGGGGGGGTAATGACAATTTTGACAAACTTAATCCGTTCGGCGTTACGGTTTGACCAAATAAATAGATATAAACAAACCTAATTTATGAGAAGGTAATTTTCATTGTAACAGACACAGTATTTCCTGGAAAGTAATTTATTTACTGGTGACAGGGGGTCCAGGTCCAGTCACCTTGATTTATTACCGTATGGTACTTGATTTTGGCAGATTATTCCCATGACAGGAAGGAAATTAGAGTATTTTGTGTTTTGTCTTCTCTCTCTCTCTCTCTCTCTCTCTCTCTCTCTCTCTCTCTCTCTCTCTCTCTCTCTCTAAAGAAAAACGTATGTAAAAAAAATATTTTGTCCTCCTGGAGACCTCTCCTTTTATGTAAAAAAAAAAAAAGTCTCCACTCTCCATTTTTGACCAACCCACCCCTCTGCGGTCGGGCCATCCCAGAGTTGTACCAACAACACATTTTCTGTCATCCTGGTGACTAAACGAGAACGTGTGGAATAATGACGTCACAGCTAGTGTGGAGAATTCACGGCATCTGTGGTGCACACAGCGGCAGTGTTGTGATGGATGATAACAACTGAGATAAATGATATACACAGCTTTCCCCATATTGCTGATGCAAACAGAGTCTATCTATCTATATACCTAGGCTGTTTCCCCTCTAACGCGGGGTGGCCAAGACAGGACAACACGCCAAAATACTCATCCACACACACACATTTACTCGTATCTTAGCCCCTACGGGAAGAAGGGGAGGTAAAGAGGCAAAATATTTAATAACTCATTCACTGATACGATTTCTCTCAGTGGCAACAAATCGTCAGCAGAAAACTGCAAAAAAGAAATGTAATTGTATCGTTATAAGAAAAGGAGTTAACTGAAATCTTTTATAATCGTTATGTTTTACGACGTCTCTCATCTGATCGAAATCCTCGTGTTTTAGCTTGAATAAAATGCTACCTCAGTGGCTATGTTACTAAGCTTTGGGGAATCCTCTCGCAGTGAAGGGTAAAGACTATGATGAATGTATTCAGTTTCAAACATCGGTCCAAAACTGAATAATATAATCTGGAAACAGCCGGAACGAAATATATAAGCACAAAAATGCTAGATGCCAGAGTTAAAGGGATCTTCGGTTAATACCTTTGGTGTGTAGTGGTGTGGGAGGACGAGTTTGTGCGGTGATAATTCCTGTGCTGTGCTGTGTCACGTTAGCTTGAGTTTGTGTGGTGATAACTTCAATGCTGTGCTGTGTTATGAGGTGCTGATGATATGTGGTGATTTCTTCTGTTGTGCTGTGTTATGGAAGCCTGAGTTTGTGTGCTGATAATCCCTGTGCTGTGCTGTGTTATGGGAAGCTGATTTTGTCTGATGTGGTGTATTGCTTTGTGGTGTGGTGTTCGTGGTGCTGTGGTGTGGTTTGATGCTGCACGGTGTTTCGGTGTGTTGTTTTGTGCGGTGTGGCGGTGTGGCGTTCTGCATGGTGCGGCGGTGTGGCTTGCTGTGTGGTTCGATGTGGTGTGGTGTGGTGTGGCAGTTTGGTGTGGTGTAGTGTGGTGTGTTTGGGTATTTTTTCGCTAGTGTCTCGGAGTTGAGGGAGAGCAGCTTCTATCATCCAAAAATCGTCAGCTATAGATGGCCAGAGCCGCTGCAAGAGATGCTTCAGGCTCTATAAACATGTCATATGAGTGAAGGGTGTAAGCAAGGCCGAATCCAGGATTTGTGTGTGTGTGTGTGTGTGTGTGTGTGTGTGTGTGTGTGTGTGTGTGTGTGTGAGCACGATAACTTCGCAGTCACTCAAGGTATCATTAAAGAATTATACAAGTGTGTTGTAGGGAAAGAAAGCAATCATGAGTTCGAAACTGGCGAAAGTATGTCAAGGTTCGTCTGTCTGTTACCACGATTACATCACAACCGCTCAAGATATCATTGCAATATTTTACAGGTGTGTAGTAGGGATGAAAATCTCCTACGAGTATTGTTTTCAGTTTGTCTGTCTGTCTGTGTGTCTGTTAGCACGATAACTTCCCAACCGCTCAAGATATATTCACAAAATTAATCACAAAATTTTTACAGGTGTATAGTAGTAGTCCCCCCTGTGGGGGGGACACAATCTGGCCGCACTATGGAGTGGTACTACTACTCTGCGGCCAGGTTGTGTTAGGAAGAATACTGCCACCGTATTCCCTGTGTGTCGTAAAAGGCGACTAAAAGGGGTGGGGTGAGGGGACTAGGGACCCCCTCCTCTGTTTTGTAGTTCCTAAAAGGAGACAGGCCAGAGAAAGGGATGGGGGATTGAGTTATCCCCGTACCCTGAAGATTGGGTCTATGAATGTGCGTGGATGTAGGCTAAAAGGGAGGAGATTGGGAGAGTGTTTGTTAGAAGAAAGTTGGTTTTGTTAGCTTTGAGTGAAACGAAGATGAAAGGGAAGGGTGAGTCTATGTTTGGAAGTGTGAATGGAAGATTGTCAGGTGTTGATAGAGGAAGGGCAAGAGAAGGTGTCGCCTTGTTTGTGAGTCCGGAAGTAAAGCAGTGTGTGATTGAATGGAAGGAGGTGTCATCGAGACTGATGTGGGTGAAAGCGAAAATTGAATGTGAGTTGTGGGTATCTGTGAGTGCATATGGGCCTGGTAGTGAAAGGGATGAGGAAGAGAGAGAGTCTTTCTGGAATGATGTTGATGAGTGTCTGCAGAGCTTTGGAGCGAATGTGAATGTGGTAATGATGGGGAGATCTGAATGCTAGAGTAGGAAATGTAGCATTTGAAGGTGTAGTTGGTATGCATGGTGTGCCTTGAAGAAATGAAAATGGGGAACGAATGATAGGGATGTGCGTTGAGCGAGAGATGGTAATTAGAAATACGCTTTTTGAGAAGAAAGATCTTTATAAGTATACATGGGTGAGACAGGAGGGTGGCAGGGTTGTTGAAAGACCTTTGATGGACTATGTGGTTGTGTCCAGGAATGTAATAGAAAGATTGTTGGATGTGAGAGTTCTGAGAGGGGAGGGTGAAGATATGTCTGACCATTACCTGGTGGAGGGAAAGTTAAGAGTAGGTAAGAGATGGGTGAGAGCTAGAAGGGTTAGGTGTGGCAGGGAGGTTTTGAAAATGAGTGAGTTGGATGAAAGAGAGAAAATGATAGAGTATCAGGAGGAATTGAAAAATGAGTGGAACGCAGTGAAAGATGGGGAAAATGGCAATGTGGAGGAGGAATGGCAGTTGTTTAAGAGTGCTGTGGTGGGGCATGCAGAAGAGGTGTGTGGTGTTAGACGTGTGGGTGGTGGTGTAAGAAAACGAAGTGAATGGTGGTGCGAGGAAGTAAGTATGGCTGTGGCTGAGAAGAGACGTGCATATGAAGTGTGGCTGCAGAGGAAGGATGAGGTGTCATATGAGAGGTATAAGGAAAAGAGGAACAGGGCGAGAAGGGCTGTGCGTGATGCTAAAGTGGCAGCAGATGAAAGGTGGGGTAGGCGGCTGACTGAGAATTTTCAACAGAATAAGAAAATGTTCTGGAAGGAGATGAAAAGAGTGCAAAAGGGAGAGTCTGGGAAGGAAGAGCGAGTAAAAGCAGAGGATGGAAGGCTGTTAATTAAGATGGATACAGTAAGGAAGAGATGGACAGAGTATTTTGAAAGATTGTTAAATGTAGAGGAGGAAAGGGTGGCTGAGATTGTGGTGGATGGAAGGGTGCAAGGAACAAATGTGTTGGGAGAGTTGAGTGATTCTTTGATAACGAAGGAGGATGTGGAGAAGGCAGTAAAGGAGATGAAAACAGGGAAAGCTGCAGGAATGGATGGGTGTGCTGTGGAATGCCTGAAGGGTGATGGAGTGACTATTGTTGACTGGTTAGTAAGACTGTTGAATGTGTGCTTTGTGAAAGGTATGGTGCCAATTGACTGGGCAAGTGCTTGTGTTGTCCCTTTGTATAAAGGCAAGGGTGATAAGTATGAATGTACTAGCTTTAGGGGTATAAGTCTCTTGAGTGTTGTTGGTAAGGTGGATGATAGAGTGTTAATTTAGAGAGTTAGAAAGGAGATAGAGGGAGTGATTGGTGATGAGCAGTGTGGCTTCAGGAGAGGGAGAGGAAGCGTGGATCAGGTGTTTGCTGTGAGACAAGTGTGTGAAAAGTTTTCAGCGAAAAGCAAGGATGTGTTTTGGACATTCATGGATTTAGAGAAAGCGTATGATAGAACTGATAAGAAGGCTTTGTGGACTGTTTTAAGATTGTATGGACTTTATGGTTACTAAAAGGGGTGAAGAGTTTTTACGTAAATAGTAAAGCGTGTGTAAGAGTGGGAAATGCTGTGAGTGATTGGTTTCCCGTGAGAGTGGGGCTGCGACAGGGATGTGTGATGTCGCCTTGGTTGTTTAATATTTATATGGATGGTGTTGTAAGGGAGGTGAATGCAAGAGTTTTAGGTGGAGGTCTGAGTCTGGTGAATGTTGATGGTGGAGAGTGGAATCTGAAGCAGCTGCTCTTTGCAGATGATACTGCACTGGTGGCTGATTCAGAGGAGAGATTGAGACAGTTGGTAGAGGAGTTTGGAAGGGTGTGTGAAAGGAGGAAATTGAAAGGAAATGAGAATAAGAGTAAAGTGATGAAGTGTACGAGGTTGGTAGATGGTAGAGGGATGAATATAGTTTTGAATGGCGAGTTGCTTGAGGGGGTAGAGTGTTTTAAATATTTGGGGTCACATGTTGCTGTGGATGGAAGAATAGATGCAGAAGTGAAGTTTAGAATGAATGAAGTAGGAAGGTGCTGGGAGGAATGAAAAAGGTGTTTAGATGTCGTTTGCTTAGAATGGATGTACAGAGAAGGCTGTATGAGGGTGTTGTGGTACCGACAGCGTTATATGGGTCTGAAACATGGAATATGGGTGTAGCAGAGAGGAAAAGTTTGAATGTAATGGAGATGAGGTGTCTGAGGAGTATGTGTGGAGTGACGCATGTGGATCGAGTGCGAAATGATGAAGTGCGAAGTAGAACTGGAGTTGTTCAGGAGATGGCTGATAGAGTTGAGCAGAGGGTGTTGCGATGGTTTGGGCATATGGAGAGAATGGATGATGAGCGATTGGTGAAAAAGATAACTAGATCTGATGTGAGACGTGTAAGGCTGAGAGGGAGACCATGAATAGGATGGATGGACAGTGTGAAGAGAGCGCTGGATGTGAGAATGATGTCTGTTGAGCAAGGAAGAGTGGCTGTGGGTGACAGAAATAAATGGAGAGAAAGTGTGAATGAATAAATGATGACGCAGCCCTGAGAGGATATTCTCCCGCATTTGGTCTGATCAGCTAGTCAGGTCAGGTGCGGGTAAGGGGATGGGTCTATTATGATGTGGCAGGGGTAAAGCAGCTCTGCTGTCGGGCCCTGCTGCGGATGTCACTGATTGCACTGCGCAGTTGACCCTTGTGCGGTGTGGTGCGGTGAGGATTCTGTCCCTTCTCCCCTTTGGGGCCAAGATGCGAATGAATGTGTTTGAATGGATGCGTAAATGAGGAGTGTGTCGTCCTGTCTCGGCTACCTCCCTTTCCTTGGGGGAAGCAGCCTAGGTATATAGATAGATAGATAGTAGTAGTAGAGATGAAACTCTCGGACGAGTACGAAGTTGGTAAAAATAGGTCAAGGTCAAAGCCATATTGCCAACCGCGCTAGATATGTATTGGCACGCGGCTGGTTTGATTCCCCCCCCCCCTCCGGGGTCTATAATTCATTTTTTATTTTTAGTAACGGTATAAATGAAAGCCACATCAAACTTTTCAAGGACAATACGTCTTCTATAAACTAAATAAAATTGTTTAAGGATAGCAGGAATAGCATAAAGAGGATGCCATTACTGAAGAAGTTAAAGTGAGGTTTTAATATAGACAAAATATAATTAAAACAAACAAACAAACACTACTTAATATGTGGTTTCCCCTGTCATTCTCTCACTCCGAGAGTAAATAACTCGAAACTCCGAATCATTTCAGTCTCCCTCTGACCGTGAGAGAGGGTGGACGCAGCGGCAGTGTTGTGATGGATGTAGACAACTGGGGTAATACACACCTTCTCCCATCTTGCTGATATAAACAGAGGTATGGAGGAAAAATGTCTACAGATTCACTGACTGATATGATTTCTCTCAGTTAAACCAAGTCATCAGCGGTAGTCTGACAAAAATCTATTTGTATCGTGGGTAGAGGAGTTAACGGAAATGTTTCATAAGTGTTCTCTTTTACGACGACTCACCTGAACAAAACTGTTGTGTTTTAGCTTAATGAAAATGCTACCTCCTGGCGATGTTAACAAGCTTTGGGGTTTCCTCTCGTAGTGAAGCCGTAAATAAAGGCTATACTGAACGCATCCAGTTTCAAACATCTCAAAAACAGATTTAAAAAAAAAAATAACCTTCGGGAACCGAATGGTAATCGCCCGCCAGAATATCCTGTTGGCCAAGTTACAAGCTGCTTACAAACCAAATGCGAAGAACATTCGCAAAACTCAACAGATCTCAGTCACCGCGGTTCACAAAAAGCAATCCATCTTAGAATAAGTTGACCTTTGGCAGACACTTTGGTGACTTTGACCCTGACCCCGAGTGCCCATTTTCGAACTCGTCCAAGATTTTGGCCATATCTTGATACCCTGAAAGTTTCATGTTGATAGCTCAAGCCGTTCATGAAATATAGTAATAACACACACACACACACACACACACACACATTGGCAAAAATATTATCGCTCCGCCTTGCTAAAGGCAGGCGAAAAATCAGGAGGCAGCAAGAACGAAATTTACAGGAACAAAAATACTGCATGCCAGAGTTACAGGGAAACCCCGGTTAATGCCTTTGGTGTGTAGTGGTGTGGGAGGCTGAGTTTGTGTGGTGATAATTCCTGTGCTGTGCTGTGTTTTAGGAGGCTGATGGTGTGGTGTGGTGTGGTGTGGTGTGGTGTGGTGTGGTATGGTGTTTTTTCACTCGTCCCTCAGGTCTACGATAGTGCAACATCTGGCATCCAAATATCGTCACCTATAGACGGACAAAACCGCAGCCAGAGATGCTCGAAGCTCTATAAATATGTTATAGGAGAGAAGGGTCTAAGCAAGACCGGATCCAGGATTAAAGTTCGGGAGAGAGAGAGAGAGAGAGAGAGAGAGTTTATGTTTTTCTTGTAATCATTTTTTCGTTCTTTTTTCTTCTTTCTTTCTCATTTCTTTGGTATTCCTTTCTTTTTCATGCTCTTTTCAATCCCTTTTATTTTTTGCTTTCTTCTATTAGGATTCTCTCGCATTTACTTTATGAACTAACTCATTTTTCCTATGTCTCGTATTTCTCTCTTTCTATACAGGTAGATTTCTCAATTTTCCCATTTTTCTTTCTCGTTCTTGCTTCTTTTTTCCTTCAATATATTATAGGGGCAAAAGCTATAGCTAAGAGGTAGGAGGTGAAATGAAGTAAGATCGCTGTCATGAACGCTGACCTATATCATTATCATCACCATCATCATCATCATCCTCAGCATCACGAAAATCATCTCACTTCAGTCATCATTATAATCATTATCCTCCGCAATTATTTAGACCTCATTCACCTTCTTTCCCCCATTCAGTAGTTCCTTCTATATTTCTACTTTGTTTCTTTCTTGTTTTCCTATTCTCCTTTCAAATTTTTCGTCTTTCTTTTCCATTCTTTATATATTACCTTTTCCTTTCTTTTTTCACGTTTCTTTCTCCTGGTTATTCCTTCTGTTTCTTTCTCCTTCCATTGCTCCTTTTTTCGATTCTTTCCCTCTCCATTTTCTTCACTTTTATACAACAATAAAGCAACAAGGGAAGTAGGGGCCAAGGTAAAGTAAGATGAAGCGGCCTGGGACTCTAATAAAGGTGTCTAGAGTTCGACCCTGTTCAGAATGTTGCCTCTTTTTAAATTTCTTTTTAATATTCTTGTTTCATCTATCTTCTTTCCCCTATACTCCTTATATATTATTCTTATTCCATTCTATCGTTTTACGAAGAGGAAAGAGGTAGACAACAAAATTCCAATGTTTATGTTATTATTATCAATCAAATACTTTTTTCTCTCTTTTCCTAATTTTTACAATTTTTCTTTCATTATATACTTTTTTTTAATTTTACTTTCTCTTTTGTATCTTCCTTTTGTTGATATTCTCCCTATCAACTCAGATTTCCTGTTTCCTTCTATTTCCACTTCAGTCCAAATATTTCTGGTCTTCTCCGTCTCATTTCCTTTCGTCTTTACTGCGCTAATTTCTCTCCTTCTTTCCTTCATTATCCACTATATTACGGTATCACAAACTACCTTTTTTTTTTTTCAATGCGAGGAAGAAGGAACCAAAGGCCATGAGCCCGCAGTAACAGTTCCCTCCAAGAGAAAAACAAAATACAATAGAGAGCCAAATTCAAGATCCGATCATTCTGAGATGCCTGGACACACTGCGTTTGAAAGACTGGAGATCATAAGCAGCAGGAAATACAGACAGAGGGAGACAGTTCCAGAGCTGACCTGTTGCATAAATGAAAGACTGGGAGTGACGGTTAACTCTTGCATTAGAGAGTTGGACAGAAAAGGGATGAGAGTTTGCTGCCAGACGGGTGCTACGCGCCCGTCGTAAAGGTGGAGGAATGCAAGCAGACAGTTTAGAGGAGCAGTGACCATTAAAGTAGCGATAGAAAAGAGATAAAGATGCAACAGTGCGGTGAAGAGACAGAGGTTGAAGGGAGTCAGTAAGAGGAGGAGAGTTAATGAGACGAAAAGCCTTTGACTCCACCCTATTGAGAAGAGCTGTATGTGGGGAGCCTCCCCACACATAAGAGTTGTACTCCACACAGGGGAGGAAAACCCCTGTATAGGGTCAACAATTGTGCAGGGGTAAAGAAAGAGCGGAGTCGGCTTAGCACACCCAATCTCTTGGAAGCAGATTTTACAAGAGATGTAATATGATCTTTCCAAGATAAGTCCCGAGTAAATGAAACCCCAAGCATGTTCAAGGATGATTCAGGATTAAGCTGAATATTATTAAACATTACTGGGTATACCTGTGGAAGATTTTGTCTGGGTGATAGGTGTAAGAACTGAGTCTTAGATACATTAAAAACAACCATATTATTTTTACCCTAGTCAGAGATACGAGCCAAGTCAGACATTAGGTGTGCCATAGCCTCATCCCTTGTTTGTTGAAGTAACTGTTGAGATGGGCGTTGCGGGAACCGAATGGAAAGGTGAAGGGTGGAGTCATCAGCGTATGAGTGGATAGGGTTAGATGTACAGCTTAGAAGATCATTGATGAATAAAAGGAAGAAAGTTGGTGATAGGACAGAGCCCTGAGGAACACCACTGTTGACAGATCTAGGAGAAGAACGATGGCCGTCTACAACAGCAGCTATAGAACGACCAGAAAGGAAGCTAGTGATGAAGGCACAGATAGAAGGATAGAAACCGTAGGCGAGCAGTTTGGAAATTAAAGATTTATGCCAGACTCGATCGAAAGCCTTTGAGATGTCAAGTGCAATGGCAAAGCTTTCGCCAAAGTCCCAAAAGGAGGATGACCAGGAGTCTGAAAAGTAGGTTAGAAGATCGCCAGTGGAGCGTCCCTGACGGAACCCGTACTGACGATTGGAAAGAAGGTTGTGCTAGGAATGATGCTTTAAAATTTTTCTATTGAGAATTGACTCGAAAACTTTTGAAATACAGGACGTTAAAGCAATTGGACGATAGTTGGAGAGTTGGGAGTGGTCACCCTTCTTTGGGACTGGCTGAATGAGAGCAAACTTCCAGCAAGAAGGAAAGGTACAAGTTGACAGACAAAGGCGAAAGAGTTTGCCTAGACAGGATGTAAGCACAGAAGCACAGTTCTTGAGAACAACAAGAGGGACCCCATCAGGCCCATATGCCTTGTTAGTACCGAGGCCAGTGATGGCAAAAAATACATCAACTGAAGAAATTTTAATGTCAGCCATGAGGAAGTCAGAGGGGGGAAGTGATGGAGGAACAGCACCGGAATCGTCTAAGGTGGAATTGGAGGAGAAAGTCTGTGCGAAGAGATCTGCTTTATCAGTAGAAGAAATAGCTACAGAACCATCAGAGTAGAAAAGAGGAGAGAAGGATGATGAGGTAAAGTTGTTAGAAAGATTTTTGGCAAGGTGCCAGAAGGAGTGGGAAGAATTCGAGTTGGAGAGTTGAGAGCATTTAGTATGGATGAAATTATTTTTAATAGAGCAAAGAACAGACTTAGCACGATTCCGGGCAGAAACGTAAAGATGATGTGATTCAGGGGTGGGTTGGCTCCGGTACCTTTTGTAGGCCCTCTCCTTGTTGCAGACAGCATTAGAACAAGCGTGATTAAACCAAGGCTTTCTTGCGTTAGTCAAAGGATATGAGAAAGGAATGTATGCTTCCATGCCCGAGAGAATAACCTCCTTAATGCGCAAGGCACACTCAGATGGCTCCCGGCCATGGAAGCAATAATCATTCCAGGGAAAATCAAAGAAGTACTGCCTGAGGGCCTCCCAGTCCGCAGCTCCAAAATGCCACAGACGACGTTTCCCTGGAGGGTCCACAGGTCGTACCGGAGTGATAGGACAGGTTAAGGTAATAAGGTTGTGATCGGAGGAGCCCAACGGAGAGAAAAGATTAACAAAGTAAGCAGAAGGATTAGTTGTGAGGAAGAGGTTAAGTATGTTGGAGCTCTCTCCAAGGCGATCGGGAATATGGGTAGGGTGCTGTACAAGCTGCTCTAGGTCATTAAGGATAGAAAAGATGTAGGCTTGTTCACCAGGTGGATCCGTGAAAGGAGAGGCGAGCCAAAGGTGGTGGTGAACATTGAAATCTCCTAGAATGGAGATTTAAGAGAAAGGAGAAATGGATAGAATGTGTTCCATCATAGAAGTAAGATAGTCGAAGAATTTTTGAGAGTCAATAGAATTAGGGGATAAGTAAACAGCACAGATATATTTAGTCAGAGAATGACAGGAAAGCCGAAGCCAGAGTGTAGAGAATTCAGAAGAATCGAGTTCAGGAACACGAGAGCAAGATAAGTCGTTGCGTATATATACATAACAGCCACCTTTGGCTTTGAAATGAGTATAGAGAAAGTAGGAGGATACAGAAAAGGGTTTGCTGTCAGTTGCTTCAGACAGCTGAGTCTCCGTTAAAAAAAGAAGGTGAGGTTTAGAGGAGGAGAGGTGGTGCTCAACAGAGCGAAAGTTAGAGGAAAGGCCGCGAATGTTGCAGAAATGAAGAAGAAGAGAGTCAGACAGTGGTTCCAGGCACCTTGAGTCATCACCGGGAGAAGGGCGGATGGTGGGGGCATTTTTGGTCCCCCCCCCCCTGGGGACTCCGAGGCTTGGTGAAGAGACGCCATAATTTTTTACATTTTGGAAAGGGAAGTGTAGTGTGTACTGTGCATGTAGTTTGGTGTAGATAGTTAGAGAAATTTGTACTGGAGAGCATGCTGGCCTACTCTCTGTGTAACTGAGACACTGCAAAAGTTCAGCAAAGGGGGATGGTCAGGAACTAGTCCTGAGGGCTGATGAAACGGGAGCTCCAGCACTCCCTGACAGGTAAGGGACGGGATGAAGTAAGATGTCATCATCAGCACTAAGCTGTTGTACATCACATCCAGTACCACCACCACCATCACTACGAACACCATCATCATCATCATTAATATCCGTAAAGCTAACATCTTACCAAAGCGAATTTACATCACTTTCACTATCATCACCACCAATACATCATCATCATTTTCACCATCATCATCACTGTCACCTCCATTACCAGCATCAGCTTCTTAGATCTGGGCATTATATTGCATCATCACAAGCTACAAGAGAGGTATCGAGGTGAAGTAAGGTGGAGCGGCCTGGGACTAGACCACACCTGAATCGGGTTCCAACCTTCACTCCGACATTGAACATCCTTTTCTTTATTTCCCTCTGTTTTCTCGCTCTCTTTATTTTTCCTTTCTCCTTCGTTATCCTTTCTTTTTTTTATTCCACTTTTGTTATGTACGTATTTGTCTCTCCTTTCTTAATCCTTTTGAAGATATTTTATTTAGCCCTTCTGCTGCAGTTTCCGTTATTTCCTTACTATTACTGTTTAATTCGCTCCTATTGTACTTACTTCCCCTTTCTCAGCTATGTAACAGCAATAAGGCAACAAGATAAGTAGGAGTCAAGGAGAAGTAAGGTGGAGCGGTCTGAGCATCCATCAAAAGTTCTTGGGTTCGATCTGAAATCTTCCCTGTTCCTTTTCATTTATATATTTTTCTCATTTTTCTTTCCTTATTTTTCTTTCCTTTTACACTGATGGTACATTTGTTTCTTATTCTTTGTTTCATTCTGTTACTTATCGTTCTCCTCTTCCACATAAAAGCATCATAAGCTGCAGGAGAGTTAGAATGCTTTATAAGTCCGAACCAAAGCCACTATTATATTACATCACAAGCTGGAGGAGTGTTAGGATGCTTTATAAGTCCGACCCAAAGCCACTATTATATTACATCACAAGCTGCAAGAGAGATAGGATCCTTTATAAGTACGACCCAAAGCCACTGTTATGTAACAACATAAGCTGCAAGATAGGATCCTTTATAAGTACGACACAAAGCCACTGTTATGTAACAACACAAGCTGCAAGAGAGGTAGGAGGCGAGATGAAGTAAGCCCAACCCACCTGCCACTCTGCTACAGGTGTATTGAGTTCACACCTTTGATTTTTCCTCCTACTCCTTTTCCTAACACCTTTCTCCTGTATATGTTTGTGTTCTTCCCTTGTTTACTTTGCCTTTCTTATTATCCCATATTTTTTCTCGCCTTTCCTCTGTTCTTCGTTTTTCATTTTTTTGTCTTTCTCTCACTACCCATTTTTGACTTGCCTTCTGCTATTTCTTTTCCACTCACCTTTTCGTTCTGTCTCCTGGTCTCTGTTCTCTCTCTTCTCTCCGCTTCCCTTTCGTCGTCTCTCTCTCTCTCTCTCTCTCTCTCTCCCCCCTTCTTGTTCTTGTTCTTCTTCTTCTTCTTCATTCCCGCCTTTCAGCTTTCTATAGTTACTTCAATTTTCTCTTCTTTTATTTCATTATTTTGATATCCCAGGTTTTAACATCTCACTAATGAAAGTAAAGGACGAATAGATCTAAGAGTTCTTATTACAACGACTTGAAAAATATGAACATGAGGGAAGGAGGATAAAGCAAAATTGTTAGAAAGGTTTTTGTGAAGGCGTCAAAAGAAGGTTGAAACATTTGGATCAAGAGAGTTCAGAGCATTTAATATGAATGAAATTATTCTTAGTATAGCGAAGAACACACTTGACATGATTCCGTGCAGTAGCATAAATGAAACGAGATTCAAGGGTGGGTTGGCGCCAGTACTGTACCTTCTGCAGGCCTCCTCCTCCATGTCGCCCTGTCGCCTACCGTTTGGCTGCCTTTCTCCAACTGACATCACCTTCTCTCATACATCATTCTACTTATTACCCTTCATGTTATCCTTAGTCTTCCCCTGCTGGTCTCCCCTTACACCTCAGTCACATACACTCTTCTAGCCAGTTTTTCATTCTCCATCCTCTCCACGTGGTCAAACTATCTCCAGCTATTTTTCTTAACATTTCAATCACATTAAAATAAATACCAATACAAAACTTTGCCGTACCTAGGCCTATATATGAGAAATCTTGGCGATTTTATAGGTTCCTATTTTAAGAACAATAGATCAGAGATTGTATACACAATAAAATTCGCTTTTTTTTTTTTCATCAATGAAAAATACTTCATATCGTTATTATTGTCTTTTTCCTGCCTTTATCCGGAGGGTGTGGGGAGGAGAGGAGAGCCTTCGTCTCATCTCTCCTTTTCTCGTACACGTTTGTTGTATCTTTCGAATCAGTTGCACCTCTAACTGGTAACCTGGTTATGAGCCAATAGGCTTCCTGTTATCTGTACTTGCTGTGTGCTGCTACATACTCCTGTATTGTCTCACAAGCTATAAAAAATGTAGGAGGCGTGATGAAGTTGGGTTATCATCAGAACTGACCTGCATCACCCTCATCAGTACCATCATACTCAGCATCACCATAAAGAGTAGGAGGCGTGATGTAGCAAGGGGGAGGGGCCTGCCACTCTACTACACCTGTACCCACTTAACACCTTGACCCTTTAGTCTTTAGGGTCTTTATCCTGTTCTTTATCTCTTTCTCCTTTAGTTAACAATAGTTTAGTCATGTCCATCTTTCTCAGTTTCGGTTTATCACTTGCTTCCTCTTCTCAGTGTTTTTCTTTTTGTCTCCCGTTTTTCATGTTCTCTTGTTTTATTAGTCCTTTAAGCTTTTCTCTCTCTCTCTCTCTCTCTCTCCCTCTCTCTCTCTCTCTCTCTCTCTCTCTCTCTCTCTCTCTCTCTCTCTCTCTCTCTCTCTCTCTCTCTCTCTCTCTCTCTCTCTCTCTCTCTCTCTCTCTCTCTCTCTCTCTCTCTCTCTCTCTCTCTCTCTCTCTCTCTCTCTAACTATATCACAGCGATAAAACCACAGGACAAGTAGGAGCCAAGGTGAAGTAAGGTGGAGAGGCCTCAGATTTTAACAGAGGTTTCTCCAGCTCGACCCGTACTCCCTTCACAGGCTTTTTTCTTTCCGAGCGAGGTATTGCTTTTGGTAGTTTTTTTTTGTTGGTTTGTTTCTTCTTTTGTGTCTTTGTTTTTAGCAACATTATGGAAAAACGGCCGAATGAAATTACATGAAACATTTAGGATATGTGGGCACTGGTCCTCAAAGAAAGTGATTAAATTTTGAAGGTAATCGAGTAACCCTGAAAGGTCAAAATCGAGGTCACGGATTTCCAGAGGGTTATAACTTGAAAACGGTTGAAGAAGAGCTATTTACTATTAGGAACATACAGGAACTAGTAATATGGGCTTTCATTTGGCACTAAGGCCTTTGACCTTCAATGACCTTGAAACGTCAAACTCAAGGTCTCGCATATTCAGGGGGCTGTAACTCAAAACTCGTTGAAGATAGAGTTATTTACTAATACAAGATATAGGAAGTCTCATATGGGTTCTCATTTGGCATACTGACCTTTGACCTTGAGTGACCTGGAAAGGTCAAACGCAAGATCACGGATATTCTGATGGCGTACCTTTAAACATTTGTGCCATTACCTTAGACTTTAATTGTGCACTGATGCTAAATGGCAGAAACGAGTCAATATTTAAAAACAATAAGATAACTGCTGTCGGGCGAGGTTTGTTGAGTCAGGCACCGCTTGATATTTTTATAATTTTTCTATTTTACCATTTCATTACATTTTAATTTTCATTCTATACCCATTTTATGTTCTTCATTCTTTCTTTCTTCTTTCTTGTTTTCTCTTTCTTATTTCTTAATTCTGTCGCAATTATTATCTTCTCTTCATCCCAGTTTCTTATAATTTCTCTTTTCCATCTATGGTCTATCCTCTTCTTTCCTCACATTTTTGTTCTTCCTTGTATTCAATCACTCATTTTTTTCAACCTCATTTTCTTTCTTTTCTAATTCCTCTCATTCATTTTCTTTCTTTTCCTGTTTCATTCATTCCTGTATTTTTCCATTACCTTCCAGCATCACAAGCTACAGGAGAGGTAGGAGGCGAGATGAAGCATGATAGAGCGGCCTGGGACTCTACTACAGGTGTACCGACTTCATGCCATCAGCCGAGATTCTCTCTCTCTCTCTCTCTCTCTCTCTCTCTCTCTCTCTCTCTCTCTCTCTCTCTCTGTCTTCCCTTTGTTTTTACTATATTACAGCAATAAAGCAACAAGGTAAGTAGGAGCCAAGGTGAAGTGAGGTGGAGCGGTCTGAGATTCTAACAAAGGTTTCTCCAGTTCGACCCACTCCTTCATGCAAGTTTCTTTTTATTTCTATTTTTCATTCACCCACATTTTATTTTCTTTCATTTTCTTTCTTTTGTCTTTTTTCTGTTTTATTTTTCATTTTTTCCTTTCTCTCTGTCCGCATCCTAATTTCTTAATCCTTTCGCCTCTATTATCTTCTCTTCATCCCAGTTTCTTCTTTTCCTTGTATTTATCCTCTTTTTTACTCACAGTTTCATCTTTATTGTATTCATCTAATAATTTGTCTAAATCTCTCTTTCTTTCTTCTCTCATTTCTGTCATTCTCTTTGTCATTGCAGTGCTCATTTTCTTTCTTTCCTGTCTTTCGTATTTCTTAATCTACTTTTTCATGTATATTTGTCTCCTTTATTTCATGTTTTTCCTGTCTTCTCGTTTTAGGTTACTATTATTAATTTTCATTCCTTCTTTCTCTGTTTTTCCATTTCCGTGTCATTACCTACAGTGGAGGTAGAAGGCAAGATGAAGTAAGGTGGAGCGGCCTGGGATTCTAGTACTTGTGAACTGAATTAATACCACACTATTTATGCTTCATTTTCTTTTGTTTTCCTAGCTTTCTTTCTTTCCCTTTCCTTTAGTTCACGTGTTACTTCGTTCCCGTTCTTCTTTCTTCCAGTTTTCTCAGTTTACTTCTATGCTTCCCCTTTCTTCCTCTTGTCATGTCCGTTCATTTTTTCCCCACTCCTTTATCATTTCCATTCACGGTCTCTTCGCGTTCTTTCTTTCATACCTTTTTCTCTTTTCTTACTCACTATATTTTTCTTTCTTTCTGCTGTCTTTTTCTTTCACTAGTTTGTTGTAATAATGCAACGAGAGAAGTAGGAGTGATGTAGGGGGAACGTCCTGGGATTCTAAAAGAGGCGTCGGGAGTCAGGGTTCCTTTTTACTCTTGTTCCGCATATCCTTTATTTTTCATTCTCTTGTCCTTAGTTTTTCCGTTTAGATTCCTTCGACTTTTGTTATCATTCCCTTCGATGATCTTTTCTTTACTTATTTTTCGTACTCATGTCTTTCATATATTTTATTCCTTTCAACCTTCTATTTTTTATAATCATTCCCAACTGTATGTCTCCCATTCTTTCTCATTTTTATCAGTTTCCAAAATTTGCCTTCTGTCTATATTAATTTTCTTTTTGGTCATTTTGCGGATTCTCATTTCTTTCGTTTTTTTCATTTCTTTCTTTTCTTCCTACTTCACTTCTCCATAATGAGGGATCAGAGACTACAAGAAATACAGGAAGTGAGATGAAGTAACATTATTGCCATCAGTTATGAATTACTGTATATTATCATTATCATCACTCCCTTTTCCACCATTATAAAGATCATTATTATCATCATCATCATCATCATCATTTATACTACTACCATTACTATCATCAAAATTCAATAAATTTTCTTCACGAATGCTCACTACCGCCACCATCATCATCGTCATCATCATCATGGTCATCATCATCATCAACACCACCATCACCAAAGTCAGCTATACACATAAAAATCATCACTATATTACAGCATCACAAGGTACAGGAGAGGTAGGAGGCGAGATAAAGTAAAACTTAATGGCCTGGGACTTTACTATAGGTGTTCCGACTTAACGCATTTACATTTTTACCGTGTTTTCATTCTATCTCTGATTCATCCTTTCCTTCTTTATTTCACACTTCCTTTCATTTCATCCTCTTTTTCTTCCTTCTTTCTACATTTTCCATGTTCTTTCTCCTTCCTTTTTGTCGGTTTAGCTCCTTTTCCTTCTTCCAATATCCTTTCCTTACTTTCCTGCTTTTTTGCTTTATTATTTTCTCCTTTTCCCCTTTATTCTCCTTGTCTTCCTCTCTCTGCTTCCCATCTCCACTATATTACCGCGATACAACAACAACAGACGTAGGGGCCAATGTGACGTAAGGTGGGGCAGGCTGGGACTCGGATAAGAGTGTCCCGACTTCGACCCTATCGTCTGTTGTGGTTCCTGTATTTATATCGCTTTTATTTCCCATGCTACATTTTTCTTTTTATGCTCTGTTATCTCGTTTTCATTTCCTTTATTTTCTCCTTTTCCCGCTTTCTTTCTCTATTCCTCTTTATTCGTTTCTCCTCTTTTTATTCCTTTCATTTCCATTTCCATTTTGTTTTCTGCTTTCTATCCCCCATTCTTTGGCATTATTGGATTAATTCACTTTTTCCCCTCTCTTTTATTATTTACATCGCGCTTAATATATATATTTCTTATTTTTTATTTCTCTCCTTCTTCCGTTGTTTTAAAAGTTTTGTTTCATTCTTCTTCTTGAACCCCCCCCCCGCTCTCTCTCACTCTCAGCTGGCCTCTTTATTGCTTTCGTCCCCTCCTTTTTCTTTTTGTCATTTCTGTTCCAATTTCTCCTGTTGTTCTACACTTCATTTTTGGCACTTTTCGATTGCGCCTCTTTTTCTTCTCTCCCTTTCTCATTTCTTAACTAGACGATAATAATAAAACTATTTAATAAAATACAATATGGAATACAATGCAAGTGTTTATGTGACGATTTTGAGAAATGAAGTACATACAAATTTTACGATGGTATCATCAACATGATCATGATCATCATCACCATAATGGACCGGTTGGTCAATGTTAGGCAGCTACTGTCAAAGGGTGTGGTAAGTCTGTGAGTATAACACAAGGAAAATAAAGAATTAATCTAAAGTCTGATGAACCATAGCAGCATTTTCTTATTCTTTTTCCAGGGCCTACAGCACTGATGGCAGGATTACTACAAATATGACGTAATCGTGGTGGAGGCTTTGATGTGTGACCAGCAGACCTAAAGGGATACGATAATTATAACATTATTCAAAGATATTTCCTTTCAGTCCCTTGAATTACATGAGTTATTTCCTTGACATATTCTTACTCCTGCATGACGACTGTTTTCAGCTGGGAAAGACACCCATTTAATTAGTACAGGAGTAAATGAAAGCCACAGCAATATTTTCATGGTCAGTAAGTCTTTCCTAAGCCAAGTAAAATCACGTTAGGGTAGGGACAATAGCAAAAGAGGAGGACATCGTACTGAAGAAATTAAGGTTAGGTTTCTGTATGGTCAAAAATAAAATATAATAAGGACAAACATTACTTAGGACGTGGCTTTCTGGGTCATTCTCTCACTCAGGCAATAAATGAACTCCAGTGAAACTACGAATCACGTCAGTCACCCTCTAACCATGAGTAAGCATGAATGGTGTTGTGATGGATGAAAACAACTGAAATAAATGATATACTCAGCTTCCCCCATCTTGCTGATATAAACAGAGGTAAGGAGCGAAAATGTTTGCTAACTCATTGACTGATATGATTTCTTAATGTTAAACCAAATCGTCAGCAGTAGTCTGGAAAAAAAAAAAAAAAAAAAAGGTCTAAGTGTATCGTTAGTACAGTATGAGACGGAAATGTCTCAAATCGTTCGCTTTTACGACGTCTCTCATCTGAACAAAATCGTCGTGTTTTAGCTTGAATAAAATGCTACCTCCTGGCGATGTTACTAAGCTTTGGGGAATCTTCTCACAGTGAAGAAGTAAATACAGACTCTAATGAACGTATCCATTCTGTAAAATCTCTCCGAAACTGAATAAAACAATCAGGAGACAGCAAGAACAAAATATACAAGTCCAAAAATACTAGATCCCCGATTTACAGGGCCCCTCGGTTAATGCCCTTGGTGTGTAGTGGTGTTGGAGGCTGAGAGTGCGTTGTGATAATTCTTGTGCTGTGCTGTGTTATGGGAGGCTGATAACGTGTACTGTGATGTGGTGTGGTGTGATGTGGTGCGGTGTCATGTGGTGTGGTGTCATGTGGTGTGGTGTGATGTGGTGTGGTGTGATGTGGTGTGGTGTCATGTGGTTTAGTGTGGTGTGGTGTGGTGTAGTGTGGTGTGGTGTGGTGTAGTGTGGTGTGGTGTGGTGTAGTGTGGTGTGGTGTGGTGTAGTGTGGTGTGGTTTGGTGTAGTGTGGTGTGGTGTGGTGTTTTTTCACTCGTCTCTCAGGTCTATGGTAGTGCAACATCTGGCATCCAAAAATCGTCAGCTACAGACGGACAGAACCCCTGCCAGAGATGCTCCAGGCTCTATAAATTCGTCATGGGAATGAAGGGTCTAAGCAAGGCCGTATCCAGGATTAAAGTTAGAGAGAGAGAGAGAGAGAGAGAGAGAGAGAGAGAGAGAGAGAGAGAGAGAGAGAGAGAGAGAGAGAGAGTTTCTCGAGCTTTTTTTTTTTTTCGTTATTTCTTCTATTTTCTTCTTTCTTTCTGTCTCCTTTCTTTGATATTGTTTTCTTTTTCTTGTCATTTTCAATCGCTTTTGTTTTTTGTTTTCTTATCTCAAATTCTCTGGCAGTTACTTTAAGGATTAACTCATTTTCTCCTTTGCCTTGTATTTACTTGTTTATATGCCGATATATTTCTAATTTTTTCCATTTTTCTCTCTCCTTCTTGCATCTTTCTTCCATCAACTACAGTATATCATAATGATCCGATTTCTGTATGTTTGCTGGTTTGTTGGATTCTCCGTTAGTTACCGTAACACAGCAAAAACGGCGCACTGCAGTGCGATTTTTGTTAGAGCAAGGTATCGCAAAAAATTTGTAACGAAGCAAAAAAACAATTTCCATTCCAATCGCTTCAGCGGTTCTAGAGTTATGACTCATTTCTGGACTTTTGAGATTGAGCGAAGGCCGCGGAAGGAGGCCATTAAGCGGATTACTTTCTTAATGGGCACTGAAGTTACCGTAACATAGGAAAAACAGGCGCATGTAACGCAATTTTTGTTTAGCAAGGTACAGTTAAAATGCTCTATCTTGAAGACGAAAAACATTCCCAGTCCAATCGGGCCACCAGTTCCGGAGTTATAATTCATTTCTGGCCTTCAGGTATCAAGCGTAAAGCCGCCAAAGGCGGCCTTCAAGCGAGTTTTATTACAGGAGCAAAAGCTATAAAAGGCAGGAAGTGAAATGATTTAAGGTTGCTGTCATAAACACTGGCCTACATCATCATCACCACCATCATCCTCAGCATCACGAATATCATCTCACTCAGTCATCATCACCTTCATTATCCATCGCAATCATTTATATCTCATTCTCGTTCTTTCCCTCACTCTTTCGTTCCTTCTACATTTTGTCTTTGTTTCATTCTCGTCCATCTGTTCTCATTTCTTTCCAGTTTTCCATCTTCCTTTTTCTTTCCTAATATATTACCATTTTCTTTTTTTTTTTCTTATTTCTGTCTCCTAGTCATTCCTTCTGTTTCTTTTTTTTTTTTTCCATTGCTCCTACTTTTATTCTAGATTCTTCCCCTCCTCCTTTACTTTCACTATATACAGCCATAAAGCAACAAGAGAAGTTGAGGCCAAGGTGAAGTAAGGTGGAGCTGCCTGGGGCTCTAAAAAAGGTGTCTAGAGTTCGACCCAGCTCAGACTTGCTTTTTTCATAATTTTTTATATTCTTGTTTCATCTTCCTTCTTTCCCCTATATCTATAATAGTTTTTTTTTCCCCATTCTCTTCCTTTACGTGGAACAAAGACGTAGACCAAAAAGTTAAAAGGGTATTATTGTTATTAATCTAATATTTTTTTCCTTGTTTTCCAAAATGTTATCACTTTTCTTTCCATGGTTCTTTTGTTTTCCCTTGTCGTTTGTATCTTCGTATCGATGATATTTTCTTTATTTACTCAGACATTCTCTTTCCTATTATTTCGATCTATGTTCTATTATTTTTTTTTATTTCCTTTAATCTTCACTGCGTTAGTCTCTTATTCTTCCATTCTTCATTGTCCACTGTATTACAGCATCACAAGTTACCTGACAGGTAAGGGACGGGATGAAGTAAGGTTATCGTCATCAGTACTAAGCTCTTGAACAGTCTCCAGCAAAAATCGAGCGACCGGCTTGACAAGCAGGTTGGTATACGTGGCACCGCCGCACCCCAGTTTCAGCCCCTCTCCCCTTCCTCGTTCCCATTCATTCGTCTACCCTCCATCCTCCCCACATCCAAGGGCCTACTCGCATTGTCTCAACTACTCTTCCATCAACCATTTGTCTTGGGAAATAATGGTTTTGTTATGATAACGAATAAAAACACATTACACAGTATTTTACTTCATAGTATAGTTATTTATACACCACGATCTGAACGCAGGGTGATATAAAATAGTAATATATTCGTATGGCAGTGAGGTCTGTAATGATACAATTTATCATTTTGTCGGTTGTATCCAGTGTGTAACATTAAACAGTCGAAATCAATATGTTTGTAGTGGTAAGTGGTGTGCTCCTTCCCTTACTCGACGTAATCACTTACTTTACAAACTCTAGTATAGGTCATTACCATTAGTTACTAATAATACCCCATGTGTGATAATAGCAAAGTGTTGCTGATAAGTAAAACACAGGATCAGTATTATCTTTGTTATTGATGTCATAATACAAGATATCGAATAAAGTTGGGCAACAGGGACTGAGTGACAACTTGTCTGGTGGTTAAACAAACTAAGCTGGTCAAGCCGAGGCCATGACGTGGTTGCTGGCATTACCAAAGGTCAGTCAATATTTAGACGCCATTCATTGCTGCTGACAGTATTATAAGTAACAAGGTCAATTTCATACACAGGAGAGCCAGCACACCATACAACCAGGGCCGGATTACCAGGTATAGGCAAACTAGGCAACTGCCTACCAGGCCAGGCCTGTCACAGGCAATCCAGACTTCCAGAGCGGAATAAGTGTACGCTTTGGGCGTCCAAATAAGGACCATCACCCATCAGGCCATCACCCATCAGGCCATCAAAACAAGCCATTATAGGTCATGCCCAAATTTCATTGGAAATAACGGAAAAAAAAGATCTATATGTTGCAGGCCAACCGTCTGCATTGCCTACCAGGCCACAGCAGGGTTAATCCGGCGCTGCATACAACCAACCCCCTCCATCCCTTGCCTCAGCCACTTATCGCCACTCACTTCAGCAAGAGACCCGCCACCACCTGATAACAATATCAGGAATATAACCTTACCTCATACAGTTAGAACTGCAATAGGGTATAATTTGCGATTCACTCGATTATAACATAACGTATTTCGAAACAGGTAACCAATAACTAAACTGGCAGAAAGGATGATCTGCATAGTAACCAAACAAATTTGTATCGATTGCAGCTTACGCTAATCAGTATTATCGTGCCATACAACAGGTAATTCAGTTTATTCGTTTTCAGCGAGAACGTTTTCAACAAAGGTTTGACGAGTTACAGTTCACACTGGTCAATGTTACTTATAGCAACGTAATAGACGTAGCGGTCAGGATAACTTTATGATTATTTGCTCTTCAACTTGTGTCCCATGTCTGGTACTACTTTCCTCTATCTGTGTGGCCATTGTTTTTCCCATTAACTATTATCAGCCGAAACGTCAATTGCCACAGAGAGGGAAGGATGTTAAAATGGACAAACGGTTTTGGTTATGCAAATACAGGTATTTAATAAGGAAGACTAACTGACTACCGGTATATTTAAAAACACATTTTAAAACGATATGAAACAATGGGGTCAGACAGTGGGTTTATATGATACTGGAATGTTGTGGGTAACTGGAGGAGTGATAAGGCAACCCTGTCAACACCGAGTAGGACCACCCACCATCTTTGCTATCGCCCTGTTCCAGTTGCCCTACAATAATATGTGGTATAGTGACAATAGTGAATGTTTTACTTGAGATCTGGTGTTTTAGCCTGAATTACCCTGCAGAGTTAAAGGCTACGTTCAAATTAATGTATTATAATCCGCTATTGCAGTGCATATCTGACTGAATAACATTTAGAAAAAAAATGTCACCGTGTACTGATCATTAAATGCTTATTTCCCATATCGTTACACTATAAATATCACTATAATATGTGGCAGTGGACAATATTGTAATGCACACTTCATGGTGATATTAAAGACGTGTTTATGAGCATTGGTGGAAAAAACACACACACACACACACACACAATCCACCCCGGGCAGAGCCGTCGACCCCGGGTCCATCTCCCTCTCCCCATGACCCCACCACATCGTGTGACGGCCAGCTACCCCCCCACACACACCACCGACCAATACAAACATCTACTTATAGCTTCCGATTGTTTAATGTTACCCACTTACTGGATACAACCGTCAAAATGATAAATTGTATCATTACAGACCTCACTGCCATACGAATATATTACTGTTTTATATTACCCTGCGTTTAGATCGTGGTGAATAAATAACTATACTATGGAGTAAAATACTGTGCAATGTGTTTTTATTCGTTATCATAACAAAACCATTATTTCCCAAGACAAATGGATGATGGAAGCGTGGTTGAGACAATGCGAGTAGGCCCTTCGATGTGGGGAGGATGGAGGGTAGACGAATGAATGGGAACGAGGGAGGGGAATGGGGGTGAAACTGGGGGTGCGGCGGTGCCACGTATACCAACCTGCTCGTCAAACCGGTCGCTCGACTTTTGCTACCACCACTACCATCACCACCACCACCACCATCATCATCAACAGTAATAACCATAAATTTAACATCTTACCGAAGGTAATCTATATTAGTTTCACCAGCATCACCAGCTATACATCATCATCACCATCATCATCATTGTCACCTTCATAACCATCATTAGCTCTTTATATCGGGCATTATATTCCATCATCACAAGCTACAAGAGAGGTAGGAGGCGAGGTGAAGTAAGGTGGAGTGTCCTGAGACTCGACTACACCTGAATCAGGTTCAAACCTTCACCTCCACACCGATCCTCCTTTTCTTTATTTCCCTCCGTTTTTTCGTTCTCGTCATTCTTCCTTTCTCCTTCGTTGTCTTTTTATTTATTTCACTCTTGTTCGTTACGGATCTGTCTCTCCAATCATACCCTTTTTTCAGTTCTTATATTTTCCTTTCCTGCCTCATGTTTCATTCTTTTCTTACGTTCTCTGTTTTACCCATTCCCATTGCACTTACTTCCGCTTTCTTAACTATGTAACAGCAAAAAGGCAACAGGAGGAGTAGGAGTCAAGGTGAAGTAAGGTGGAGCGGCCTGAGAATCCAACAAAGTGTCTTCCGTTCGGCCTGCAATCATGACGGTTCCTCTTTATTAATATTTTTTGTCTCGCTTATCTTTCCCATTTTTTTTTTCCTTTTTTCATTGACGCTCCTTTTGTTTCCTATTCTATCTTTCAATTCGTCACTTTTCGTTCTTCTCTACTACATAAGAACATCAGAAGCTGCAAGAGGGTTAGGATCCTGTATAAGTACCACCTCAGTACTGACTCCTTTTTACTTAAGGTCTCTCTCTCTCTCTCTCTCTCTCTCTCTCTCTC
The DNA here is from genome assembly GCF_032717465.1 of Coenobita brevimanus. Classification (NCBI taxonomy): domain Eukaryota; kingdom Metazoa; phylum Arthropoda; class Malacostraca; order Decapoda; family Coenobitidae; genus Coenobita; species Coenobita brevimanus. The sequence continues at coordinate 14,568,453 of NC_137008.1, read as the reverse complement.
TCTCTCTCTCTCTCTCTCTCTCTCTCTCTCTCCTTCGTTTCTTCACTATAATACAGCAATAAAGCAACAAGACAAGTAGGAGCCAAGGTGAAGTAAGGTGGAGCGGCCTGAGATTCTAACAAATGTTTCTCCAGTTTGACCCTCAGTCACACGACGGCTTCTTTTTGTATCCATCCATTTGTTTTAAACTTCTAATTTTCTTCTTTTGTCCCTTTTTCTGTTCTCTCGTTCACTCTTTCCTTTGTCTTAGTCCCCATCCTAATTTCTTAATCCTTTCGCGTTTATTATCTTCTCTTCATCCCAGTTTATTATCATTTCTTTTTTCCATCTCCCATTATCTATTTTCTTTTTACTCATATTTTTCTCCTTCCTTGTATTCATCTATTTATTTTTGTCAATGTCATTTTCTTTATTTTCTCATTTCTTTCATTCGCGTTCTGTCTATACAGTGCTCGATATCTTTTTCCCGCCTTTCTTATTTCTTTATCTATGTTTTCCTGTACTTCCTTCTCTTCCTTTTTTCATTTCTTTTCCTATCTACTCCTTGTGGGTTACCTTTACTAATTTTCCTTCCCCCTTTCTATTTTCTCCATTACCGTATCATAAGCTACAGTGGAGGTAGGAGGCAAGATGAAGTAAGGTCACAGCTTACCGTTTATGATTAATTTTCTCTTGTTCCCCTACCTTTCTTTCTTTCTCTATACTTTACTTCAATTGTTGCTTAATTTCCAGGGGTAACTTCCTGGGATTCAAATAAAGGCGTCGGGAATCAGAACCTCAGCTCAGTCAGGGTTCCTTTTTACTTTTCTTCCCAAAATCCTGTATTTTTCATTCTCTTGTCCTTACTTTTTCCGTTTAGTCTCCTTCGTCTCTTGTTTCCATTGCCTTCGTCGATCTCCTTTTCTTTCCTTTTTTCCTTGTCCCTGTCTTACATATTTTTATCATTTCACCTTTCTATTTTTTATTCTCTCGCAATTATATTGTTTTTGTTTGTTTGTTTGCCTTCTGACTGCATTTTCTTTTTCTGTTATTTCGCTTTACCTCAGTCCTTCTTTTTTTATTTCGTTCTTTCCCTTCCTACTTTCTTTCTCACTCACAATACATCAGAAGCTAAAAACAATGCAGGAAGTGAGATGAAGTAACGTTATTACCATCAATTATGACTTACTGTATGTCATCATTATCTTTACCATCTCCACCACCATCACCACCACCAAGAACAACAACACAACTTCCTTTTCCACCACTATAAACATCAACATCAACATCATCATCATCATTTTATACAATTATCATTACCATCATCAAAATTCACCTCAGTCATCTTCTGCAATACTAACGCCACCAACACCAGCGCCATCATCATCATCATCATCATCATTACCACCAACAAACTGAACTACTTCACATCACAATCATCACTACATTACAGCATTACAAACTACAAGATTGGTAGGAGACGAGATCAAGTAATGTGGAACGGCCTGGGACTTTACTACAAGTGTACTGATTTAACACATTTACCATTTATACTTTTTTTCTCTCGCTCTTTCGTCCTTCATTTCTCCTTTATTCCAAGCTTTCTTTCATTTCGTCTTCATTTTCTTCCTACTTTTTACAGTGCTCATTTTCTTTCGCTTCTCCTTCCTTTTTCATTTGTCGTTTCCCTTTCTTTTTCTTCTTCCCATCTCCCTTTCATTCATTCTGCCTTTTTTTTTATTTTTTTATTTCTCCTTTGTCCATTATTCTCCTTGTCTTTCTGTCACCTTCCTTTCTTCACTATATTACAGCGATACAACAACAAGAGACGTAGGAGCCAAGGTGAAGTAAGGTGGACCGGCCTGGGACTATGATAAAGGTGTCACGAGTTCGACCCGGTCTTCCGGTTACGCTCCTTTTTTTTTTTTCCTCATTTCCTTTTTGTTTTCCTTTCTACATTGGTCCTTCTATGCTCTTTTTCCTTGTTGTCCTTTGTTTTGTTCTCTTTCATTTTCTCGCTTTTTTTCTCCTTTCTTCTTTATTCCTTTCTCTTTATATCTTATTCAACTCCATTTCCTTTTTGCTTTCTTCCTTCTATCGCCCATTGTTTGGCATTTACTTGATTAATTCTCTCATTTCATCATCTCCCTATATTGTTTCCTTTTCTCTCCCGGTCTTTGTTCTTTTCCTTGTCCATTAATTTATGGCATCACAATCCTCATGAGAGGTAGGAGGCGAGATGAAAGTGATAACACTATTTCTATTTATATGGCACCTAAATTTCTTTACTATCATTTATATTTCTCTCCTTCTCGCTTTTAATTTGCATTTGTTTCATTTTTGTTCTACTCTCTGTTTCCCATTTGCTCTCTCTTTATTTCATCATTTTTCTTTGACTTCTCCCTTCTAATTCCTTCTTTCTTTCTACTCTTCATTCTTGCCATTTTTCTTTCTCCTGTCATAGTTTTGCCTTTCTTAACCATACGAAAACAATCAAATAAATAGAAAATTCGGAGCCAATGTGAAGTAAAGTGAGGTGACTGAGACACTAACAAAGGTGTCTTGAGTTCGACCCGGTTTCCTATGCACGGAGTGACTTATGCTGAAAGTTACCGTTCCGCTCAGTGCGTATGCGCCGACTGCCCTGTTAGCTGCTGTGCTGAAAGTATCTGCATGTTATGTCAAGTATCGTGTCGTTTATCAACAACATTTTATGAAATACATGTGTAAGGAAGATAGCTGGATGTCTTTCCGACCTATAGGTAACTATAAGTCGATATATATATATATATATATATATATATATATATATATATATATATATATATATATATATATAATGTACGATCGTGGTCATAAATAAGCACCTATCCTTCGGTACCCCGTTCCTCAGGCTGGCTCCTTTATGCGCGGCAAGTCACACTGGAGTAAGAGGGGCTGAGAGGGAGGCGCCAGGGAGAGAAGGGAAGGTGGGTGAGGGGACGAGTGATGGTTCGGGGGTGGAGTGAGGGAGAGTATTTAGGGGAGGGAGAATATGCGAAGTGGTGGTTTGCTTTCTTTCTTCAGGGCATGATATAAAGAGTTACTATTCGGTACATAATGCTGCATTACACCTTGTATAGCGGCGTCAGATAACAAATTTTAGATAGGTGGTACTATCAAGGAATGGCTAGTGAGAGAAATATACTGACGTGACAGATCAAACATTAGTCCAGAGGCAGATATTTGTGTTTATCAGTGTATTTTGACTTCGGACGCGGAATGGAATCTGGATGGCTTTGACTTCCGTAATGTTTATATAAGAAACGTCCCCTACCATTACATGTAATATGCAAGGTGTAATGCAGCATTTCCTAGCTAATATTAATTCCTGTATATCATGCCCTGAATGAAAGAAAACAGACATATTATGTGACCATAACTTCGCATTTCATTCTCCCTCCTCTACCAGCCCTCCCTCCCCTTCTTCACTCCACCTTCGTACCATCACTCGTCCCCCCACCCACTTTCCTTTCTCTCACTTTGGCCTCTCCCTCTCAGCCCTTCTTACTCTAGTGTGACTTGCCGCGCATAAAGGAGCCAGCCTAAGGCACGGGCTGCCTGAGGATAGGTAATTATTTGTGGCCACGACTGTATGTTACAGGGAGATTGTGAAATCAGTCATTTCGTGAGTAAAGGTTAGTTTAGTTTAAGTTTATTTAGGTTAGGTTGATCTAGGTCCTCTAGGATAAGGTTAGGTTAGGTTAAGGTTGGTTTAGGTTTGGTTAGATTAGGTTAATTTAGGCTAAAGAGAAGGGAACAGTAACTTCCAGCATAAGTCACTCCGTGCATAAGACACCGGGGTTCATTGATGCTACCTCCCCCCTCTCTCTCTCTCTCTCTCTCTCTTTCTCTCTCTCTCGCTCATTTCCGTTTCTTTCTTTTCACGGGTATAATTGTTATATTTCTTTTTATCCCATCTTCCTGTTCATTCCTTCTTTCTTTCTCGTTGCTTAATTTTTGTTCCTTTCTCTTTTCGATCTTCTTTTTATCTCATTTTCTTTTTACTTTCATTTTTTGCAGGTATGATTGTTTGTCCTTTTCATTATTTTCGTATTTTTTTTTCTTCTCAGTTTTTGTCATTTCTTCTTCACTGACTATCTTTTTCCTGTTATATTCTTTGTCTTCACTCCTTTCTTTCCTCATTACATAAATATCTACGGTCGAAGCAAAAGATTAGATCAAATAAGGTTATTATCATCACTACTAACTTAATATACATCACCATCATCATCAGTAACATCACCACCACCACCATCCAAAACAGTGATCATCATCAACACTCACCAATATCACAATCACCAACACTTTCACCACTACTAACCTCACCATCATCATCATCATCATCACCATCCTCATCATCACCACCACAATCAACACCAGCATCATTAGCTACATTAGCATCACAAACCACAAGAAAGGCAGGAGGCAAGATGAAGTAAGGTGGAGCGGCCTGAGACTCTACTACAGGTGTACCGAGTTCACACCTTGAATAGTCGTCCCTCCTTTTCCTTTATTTGTTTGTTTGTTTGTTTTTCTTTTAATGCATCCCCTTTCAGTTTATTTCTTGTTCAACTTTTTCCTTCTCCCTGTTTCATTCGCTGCCTTATTCTTTTCTTGTGTTTATACTTCCTATTCTTTCAACTTTCTCCCATTCTTTCTTTCTTTTTTTTTTTTTTTTGTTCTCTGTTCTTTTCAGTCTTTTCTTTCCATCTTTTATTTCTACCATTCTTTATTTCTCTTTTCTTTCTCTTTCTTTCTTACTTCACAAAATTATTTGTTTAACGAAAAGAAAATAAACTTTCCAATGATTCCACATTTTTTTACTTTGAGAGAGAGAGAGAGAGAGAGAGAGAGAGAGAGAGAGAGAGAGAGAGAGAGAGAGAGATTGACAAATCTAAGTATTAACACAGTTGTAAACATGGTCAACATCCTCTTTCAGCAGGTACAGATGTGGATGCAGATGTTGATGTTGAGTTTAGTCAAAACGTAGAAGCGGATGTGGATTTCTATTTTAAACCGGATGCTCTACGGATGCGGATACGGTTGCGGATGTTACATATATCCCTGATATGTTGCCTATTGAACTCGATCAATTTAGATTTGCTCATGAAGAAACTAATTTGTTTTTATCACGAGGATTATTTATTTTTTAATGTGCGTGTATTTTTTGTGAATGCAATTAATATACAATAAATGTGTTGATTAAGTTTGAGTAAATGAAAGCCCTAAGTTGCATCAGGGATGTGCTTTCTGATATAAGCATCAGTACCAAGTACCGCTATACAATTATTGGATAAATATTATCTTAATAAATCTATTTGTATTTAAAGTAGCGCCAGCCACTAGAGTAGCGCTAGTGGACTAGTTTTGTAAAAAGGCAGCTGTAGTGGAAGTGACAGTATATTATGATGCAAGTAGTGGTAGCGATAGTGCCATTACTTTGAGCCAGTAGTACGTACAACACTGGTTATGGGCCAATAGGCCTCCTGTATCTGTACTTCCTATGTACTCCTGTGTACATCATCATAAGCTACCAAAGAGGTAGGATGAATCAAGGATATCATTAGAACTAAACAATATTACCTTTATCATCACCATTATACTCAGATATACATCATCATATCATCATCAGTTGTTCTTATTATTATCATCAATACCTTCACCATCACTGTAATCATTGTAAAAGTTATTATTATCAAATTTATCCTTAAACATCATCATCATAATAATCATTATCATTATCATCATCATCATCATCATCATCACCTGACCTTCAGCACCACAACCATTAGCTACAGCATCACAAGCTACAAGAGAGGTAGGAGGCGAGATGAAGTAAGCTGGAGCGGCCTGAGACTCAACTACAGGTGTACTGCGTTCCAGCTTTGTCTTCGTGAACTCGCTTCTTTTCTCACTTTATCTATCTGGCTATCTGTCTTTCCATCTGTCTATGTAACTATGTCTCTACAAACACTAGTTTTGAGAGAGTGGTTATAATATTGTTGTTAGTGTTGTGAATGTCCCAGAGTGTATGTGTGTGTGTGAATCGCGTGTTTATGTGATTTTCTTGTTATTTTTTTTGTTCTTTCTCCTCTTTTTTCCTTTCTTCTTCGTTTTTTGTCCTTTCTTCTATGTTGGTTTCATTCCCTTGTCCTTTTTGCCTAATTCTTATTATCTCCGATTCTCTGGCCTTTACTTCACTGATTAACTAATTACATCCTTTACTTTCATTCCATATTAATATATTTCTCAGTATTCCCACTTTTTTCTCTTTCTTCCTCCTTTCTCCCTCCTTTATATTAGAGGTGCACAGGCTATAAGAGGTAGGATGTGAAATGCAGTAAGGTTACTGTCATGAACACTGACCTACATCATGATCATCATCATCATCACAATCACGAATACCGTCTCACTTCATCATTATCATCATTATCCACCTTTACCATCAATACCTCATTTTCTTACTTTCTCACATTCCTTATGTACTTCTGTTTTTCATGATTGTTTCATCCTAATTTTCCTATTCTTCTTTCTATCAAATTATCCATATCTTTGTACCTTTCATACTTTTATGCCCATTCGTCTCTCTTTTCACCTTTCTTTCCCTATTTCGTTTCATCTGTATTTTTCTTCTTTCATTGTTCCCTCTGTTCTTTCCCGTTTCTTTCCTTTTCTCCACTACATTACAGCAATAAAGCAGCAAGGGAAGTAGGAGCCACGGTGAAGTAAGGTCGAGCGGCCTGGGACTCAAATGAACGTATCTGGAGTTCGACTTTTTCTTTTTCTTTCCCTTTTCGCCTATACAGAATTGCTTATATATAATTATATATATATATATATATATATATATATATATATATATATATATATATATATATATTATCCCATTCTCTCGTTGTAGTAAGAGACAGAAAACAAATTAAAAACTTTTTGTACGTATTCATCAAATACTTTTTTTCATTTTTCTTCTATTTTTCTCTCACTGCGTGCTTTGTTTTACTTTTCCCTTTCTATCTACCTTTCGTTGATATTTTCCTTATTAACTCTGACTTTTCATTTCATTTCATTTCCGTTTTGTTCGTACTGTTCCTTTCTTTCTCATTTCCATTCATCATTAGTGCGTTACTTTCTTTCGTCCTTCCTTCATTGCCCACTATATTACAGCATCACAAGCTAACAGATAGGTAAGAAAGGAGATGAAGTAAGGTTATCATTACCAGTACTAAGCTGTTGATTATCACCATCACCACCAACAACATCACCACCACTACACCACCACAACTACATCATCATCATCATAATCATCAATGTCCATACAATTAACATCTCACCAAACCTAATCTATATCAGTTTAGCCAATATCACCACCAAAATCATCATCAACATCATCATCATCATTAATATCCCTACAATTAACATCTCACCAATCCTGATCTATATCAGTTTAACCATTATCATCACCAAAACCATCATCAACATCATCATCATCATCATCATCATCATTATCATCATTAGCTTCTTAGATCTGGGCATTACAATGCATGATCACAAACTACAAGAGAGGTAGGAAGCCAGGTGAAGTAAGGTGGAGCGGCCTGAGACTCGACTACACCTGAATCTGTTTCAAACCTTCACCTCGACATTGAATCTCCTTATCTTTATTTCCCTCTGTTTCTTCGTACTCGTTTTCATTCTTCCTCTCCTCCTCGTTAACCTTTTATTTATTCCACTCTTGTTAGTCAAATATCTGTTTTTCCTTTCTCAATCTTTTTCCAGTTCTTGTTTTCCTCTTCTGCTTTAGTTTCCATTCATTCCTTACTTTCTCTGTTTTATTAGCCCCTATTGTACTTACTTCCCCTTTCTTGGTTATTTAACAACAGTAAGGCAACAGGAGAAGTAGGAGGCAAGGACAAGTAAGGCGGAGCGGCCTGAACAAAAGTGTCTTGTGTTCGACCTGTAATCTTAGCAGTTTCTTTTTATTTTTATTTTTTGTCTCGTTATTCTTTCCTAGTCTTTCTTTCCTTTTTCCACTGACGTTCCTTTTGTTTTATATTCTGTGTTCCATTCTATCACTTTTGGTTCTTCTCGAGTACACAAGAGCATCATATGCTGCAGGAGATTTAGGATTCTTTATAAGTACGAACCAATCCTACTGTGTAATTACATCACAAGCTGCAAGAGAGGTAGAGGTAAGATGAAGGTATCCCTGCCACTCTACTACAGGTGTATTGTGTTCACACCTTTGATTATGCCTCCTACTCAATTTTTATACCTTTTTCTGTATATGTTTCTATTTCATTCCTTTGTACTTTGCCATTCTTATAGTCCTATATTTTTTCGCCTTTTCTTTCATGTTAATTTTCCAATATTTTTCTTTCTTTCCTTCTACCCTCCTCCCCCCCCCCGTTTTTGGGGCTTACTTTCCACTTGTGTTTCTTTTCTTTTCCTCTCACCTTTTCTTTCTCTCTCCTGGCCATTCTACTCTCTCTTCTTTCTGTGTTCATTTGGTGACTTTTTTCCTCTCTCTCTCTTCCTCCATTTCCGTCTTTCAGCTTTCTATATTTACTTCGGTTTTTCTCTTCTTTCATTTCTGTTTTGTGATATTCCATCTTTTTTTTTTCACATCCCACTAACGGAGTTAGAGGACGAATAGATCGAAGAGTTATTATTATCAACGACTTGAAAAATAGTCTGCAGGAAGGAAGGATGTTGAAGCAAAATTGTTAGAAAGATTTTTGTGAAGGCATCAGAAGGAGCAGGAAAAATTTGGGTCAAGAGAGTTCAGAGAATTTAGTACGAATGAAATTATTCTTAGTATGCGAAGAACAGATTTGGCATGATTCCGTACAGACGCATAAAAGAGACGAGATTCAGGGATGGGTTGGTGCCAGTACCTTTTGTAGGCCTCCTCCTCCATGTCGCCCTGTCCCCTACAGTTTGGCGGCCCTTTCTCCAACTCACATCACCTTCTTTCATACAGTCTTCTACTTTGTCCTTTCATCTTATCTTTAATCTATGCCTGTCAGTCTCCCCTCCTACCTCAAGAACATACACTCTAGTCATATTCTCATTATCCATCCTCTCCACACGGTCAAACTACCTCCAACTATTTTACTTAATGTTTTCAATCACGTTAACGTTAATACCAGTACAAAACTTTGCTGTACTTATGTATGAGAAAATTGTGCGATTTGATGGGTTCTTATATCAGAAGTATGGATTAAAGATTGCAGACACAATAGAATTTACTGTTATTTTTTTTAATGTATGAAAAATACATGTTTGTTCTCACCAACAATCATACTGTTGTTTTTGGCTTTTTCCTGCTTTTATACGGAAGATGTGGGGGAGAAAACAGCCTTCGTCTCTTCTCTCCTTTTTTTTCACATAGGTTGGCTATATCTTTAGAATCAGTTGCTTCCCTAACAGAAAACCTCGTTACGGGCCAATAGTCCTCCTGTTATCTCTACTTGCAGTGTGCTGCTACGTACTCCTGTATTGTCTCACAAGCTATAAAAGATGTAGGAGGCGTGATGAAGTTGGGTTATCATCAGAACTAACTTGCATCACCCTCATCAGTACCATCATACTCAGCATCACCATAAAGAGTAGGAGGCGTGATGTAGCAAGGTGGAGCGGCCTGCCACTCTACTACACCTGTACCCACTTAACACCTTGACCCTTTAGTCTTTAGTTTACTTGTTTATCTTGTTCATTATTCCCTTCCCCTTTAATTCACTTTGGTTTAGTCATGTCCTTTCTCAGTTTCGGTTTTTGACTTACTACCTTTTCTTTCAGTCCTTTCCGTTTCCTCTCCTTTCTTTTCTTCATGTTCTTTATTTCTATTATTCCTTTCAGTTTTTTCTTTACTTTCACCTTATTCTTTTTTTTTTCTCTCTCTCTCTCTCTCTCTCTCACACACACACACACACACACACACACACACACACACACACACACACACACACACACACACACACACACACACACACACACACACACACACACACACACACACACACACACACACACACACACACACACACACACACACACACACACACACACTCACTCCCCCCTACTTCACTATATAACACCAATAAAGCAACAGGACAGGTAGGAGCCAAGGTGAAGTAAGGTGGAGAGGCCTGAGATTCTAACAAAGGTTTCTCAAGTTCTTCCCGTACTGTCCCACGGGTTCCTTTTTATTATTATTTTTTTTTTCATTATCCTTTTTATTACTTTTTAATATTCCTTGTTTACGCTTTTTCTGTTCTTATTTCTTTCTTTTCTTGTTTTTCACTTTCTTATTTCTTAATCCTTTCGACTTTATTATCTTCTCTTCATCCCAGTTTCTAATAATTTTTCTTTTCCATCTCCTATGGTCTATCCTCTTCTTTGCTCACATTTTTCTTCTTAGTATTCATTCACTCATTTCTTTCAATCAAATTTTCTTTCTATTCTCGTTCCTTTCATTCATATTCTCTCTTTTCCCTCTTCATTTTTTCCTGTATTACTCCATTATTTTCCAGCATCACAAGCTACAGGAGAGGTAGGAGGCGAGATGAAGCATGATCCAGCGGCCGGGGACTCTACTACAGGTGTACCGAGTTCATACCATCAGCTGAGACTCTCTCTCTCTCTCTCTCTCTCTCTCATACTCGTGTCATTAGTATGTTCTCCAAACCAGCACAACAAAATGTAAGTCGATTCTCAGGTTGCCATGACTAACTCTGAAGTGAGTATAATCGTTTGGCGGCAGCTTGAGCAGATAAACAGAGTACTATCCTACCTCCTATAATCAGTTTAGTTTTACGTTTGTGGTAGGTCGTAGCGACCCTCATCTGCTCGCTTGATGGAGTGTAGCCAACGTCGTCCTTCACCTTCATCATCTTTTTTTTCTATGTCTAGCATCCTCTCTTCATATTTCTCCCTTCTCTCCTGTCACTTTCTATTACACTTCTTTCCTTTTCGTGTGGCTGTTACTGAGAGACAAGCAAAATAGTTTCCAAAAAGCCAGGAAACAATTTTCAACGCTGGGTGGTAACCATATAACCAGCGTATACGTGTTCCATGCGTGTCAACAAGTGGGTTGAGAGAGGGTTAGGGCCCCGTCCCGTAAAACAACTAACTCAAAGACAAACGACCAGCCTTTACGGGATTATTGCGTAAGGCTATAGATAGATAGACTATTTCTGTGTACTTCTACCCTCTGGGGGTAAGGGGGTTTTTCAAGAATACTCCCCCAGTATCCCTGCTTGTCGTATGAGGCGACTGAAAGGGTTGGCGGAGGGTTAGTGCCCCTCCCCGGAAAACAGCTAACTAAAAAGACGAACAAGAAGCCTTGGACAAGGACTGACCAGAATCTGACGACCAAGGACCGGACAAAGGACATGGTACGGATCGCGACGTGGAATGTAAGGGGTGCGAATGATGAGGTGAAAGAGAGAGAGATTGTCCAGGTGCTTGAGGATGCGAAAGTGGATGTATGTGGAGTAACTGAAACTAAATGAAGAGGAGAGAGCGTGAGAGAATGGGAGTATGGATGGGGTTTAGGTGCAGGAGTAGGTGAGAATAAGAGGGCAAAAGGAGTGTGTACTGTTGTGAATTAAGATGGAAAAGGAATATAAGAGAGTATGGATCCGTTGGCTCGAGGATTGTGTGGATAAAATTGAAAGTTGGAATACAAATGTGGGCGATTGTGTGCATGTGTGCTCCAACGCAAGATCGTGCAACCAGAGTGAGAGAAGAGTTCTGGACAAAAGTTGCGGAAGCAATGAAGAAAGTCAAAATCGGGAAAGCCCCAGGAATTGATGGAGAGTGTGGTGAAATGCTGAAGCATGGGGGAGAGATAGTAGTAGAATGGATGTGGAAGATGTGCAGATTGGCCTGGGTGGAAGGAAAAGGGGAAAAAGAAGTGTGTGGTAATCATAGGGGCATTTGTCTTCTTAGTGTAATAGGAAAAGTGTATGGCAAGATACTTATTGACAGAGTTAGGGAAATAACAGAGGAATTAGTTGGAGAAGAACAGGAAAGCTTTAGGAAGGGAAGAGGTTGTGTAGATCAGACATTCTTTCTTAGATCTTTAGAGGAAAAGTTTTTAGAGAAGGGAAAGAAATTGTATTCGGCCTTCATGCATTTGGAGAAAGCATATGACAGGGTCGATAGACAAGGATCGTGGAAAGTTTTAAGAATATATGGAGTAGATGGGAAGTTGTTGAATGCTGTGAAGAGTATGTATGATGGTGCTACGGCTGCAGTGCGTGTGGATGGTGAACTGAGTGAATTTTTCTCTTTGAGGGTTGGGTTGAAACAGGGATGTGTCATGTCTCCATGGTTGTTCAATCTGTTCATGGATGGGGTAATAAAAGAGGTACAAAGTAGGACAGTGGATGTTGGAGTGGCCCTAGTGAGAGGGTAGTGTTTTGAAACTCCCGGTACTGTTGTTTGCAGATGATACTGTGTTGTTAAGTGAAGACGATGGGAAGCTGCAAGGCTTGGTGGATGAGTTTGGGAGAGTGTGTAAGAAACGGAATCTAAACGTGAATGTAGGGAAGAGGAAAGTGATGATCTTTGAGAGAGGTAAAGTCAATGAATATACAGTGAGGTTGGATGGTGAGGAAATGGAAAATGTGAGTACGTTTAAGTACTTGGGTAGTGTGATGAGTAAGGATGGAGGTTTGGAGGGTGAAGTGCTTGAAAGGGTACAGCAGGGAAGAAAGGTTGCTGGTTCTTTGAAAGCAGTGATAAGAAACAGGGAAGTGAGCATGGAAGTGAAAAAAATACTACATGACAGTATTGTGATACCAACTCTAACTTATGGAGGTGAAGCTTGGACGTTGTTGGAAGGACACAAGTCAAGAGTGAAAGCAGTGGAAATGAGTTATTTAAGAGGAGCCTGTGGAGTCACATGGAGAGACAGGCTGACAAATGAAGATATAAAGGAGCGATGTGGTGTGGATGTGGATGTGATAGGAAGCGTTTGGAGGAACACACTGAGGTGGTTTGGCTATGTGGAGAGGATGGAGGGTGGAGGGTGAGAGACTGACGAGGAGAATGTATGTGAATGAGGTGGAGGAGGGGGAGAGGGAGGGGGAGGCCGAGGATGAGGTGGAGGGATGGAGTGGAGAGAGGTATATGAGAGGGATGGAGTGTGAGTTGGGAGCAAGGCAGTGAAATGGCGGGAGACAGGGTGACGTGGAGGAGATTTGTTTGAGGCCACCTCGTAAGAGATTAAGGCGTCTGGCAATAGATAGATAGATAGATAGACTTCTATATCACTTTTTCTACCTATACCTATATACAGGTAGACATTAGGCACGGGAGATTAAGTTTACCGCCTCAGTACCGACTCGTTTACCTATTTAAGGTCTCTCTCTCTCTCTCTCTCTCTCTCTCTCTCTCTCTCTCTCTCTCTCTCTCTCTCTCTCTCCTACATTAGAGCAATAAAGCAACATCAAAAGTAGAAGCCAAGGTGAAGTAAGGTGGAGCGGCCTCAGATTCTAACAAAGGTTTCTCTAGTTCGACCCACAATGACCTGAAGGCTTCTTTTTATTTTTATTTTTTTTATCATCCTACTCTTTTTTTTAACTTCTGATTTTCTTTCTTTTCTCGCTTTTTTGTTTTATCGTTCACTCTTTTCTCTGTCCCCATCCTAATTTTTAAATCCTTTAAACTTTATTATCTTCCCCTTTTCAAGTTTCCTATAAAGTCTTCATTTATTCTCCTATTATCTGTTCCTTGCTTACTCACATTTTCTTCTTCGCTGTATTCATTTAATAATTTTCCTCAATCTCGCTTTCTTTCTTCCCTCATTTCTCTTATTCGCTTTCTGTCATTGCTGTGCTCGTTTTCTTTCTTTCCTGCCTCTCGTATTTCTTTACCTACTTTTTCCTGTAAATTTCTCTTATTTTTTCATTGCTTTTTCTTTTCTTTTGTCATTACTTTTCCTGTCTCCTCATTTTAGGTTACCTTTACTAATTTTCTTTACCCCTGTCGATACTTCTCCATTACCGTGTCATAACCTACAGTGGAGGTAGGAGGCGAGATGAAGTATGGTGGAGCGGCCTGGGACCCTAGTACGGGTGAACCAAGTTAACACCTTACCATTTATGCTTCATTTTCTGTTTTTACAATTATACTTTTCATTCTTTCCCTCTCCTCTATTTCATGTATTGCTTCATTATCGTTCTTCTTCCTTCCAGTTTTCTCAATTTCCTTCAGTTTCCCCTTTCTTCCTTTTGTCTCGTCCTTTCTTCCCTTTTCCGTTTTCATTTCCATTCACTGTCTCTTTGCATTCGTTCTTTCATTCCTTTTTCTCATTTTTTTACTCACTCCATTGCTTTATAATCCTTTCTGCTGTCATTCTTCACTATATTACAGCAATAAACGAACATGGGAAGTAGGAGTGATGTAGGGAGAACGTCCTGGGATTATAAAGGCGTCTGAAGTCAGAACCTCAGCTCAGTCAAGATTCCTGTTTATTCGTCCTCCTCAGATCCTTTAATTTTCATTCTTATTCCCTTAGTTTTTTCATTTAGTCTCTCGTCTCTTGTTTTGAATCCCTTCGTCGATCTCCTTTTCTTTCTTTTATTTTTTCGTACTCATGTCTTTCATATTTTTTATTCCTTACCCGATACTAATGTTTATAATCATTTCCCTTTTCCTGTCTCCTTTATGTCTCCCATTCTTTCTCAATCAGTACCGGTACTAACTTACTGTATATCATCATATTACCAACACTACCACCAACAACACAACTCCCTGTCGCAACACTGTAAAGATCATCATCATCATCATGATCATCATTTATACAACTGTCATTACTACCATCAGAATTCATCTAAATTATCTTCACATGTACTAACACCAGAACCACCACTGTAATCATCACCATCATCATCACCAATACCACTTCAAAAGTGAAGTATAGTGCATCAAAATTATCACTATATTGCAGTATCACAAGGTACAAGAGAGGTAGCAGGCGAAATAAAGTAAAGTGTAACGGAATGAGACTTTACTACAGGTGTATCGATTAAACACCTTTACCATTTATACATTATTTTCATTCTCTCTCCGTTTCTTCCATCCTTTCGCCTTAATATATCGCTTCCTCTCGTTTCATCCTCCTTTTCCTCCCTCTTTCTACATTTAACATTTTCTTTCTCCTTCTTCCTTTTGCTTTTGTCGTTTCAGTTCCTTTTCCTCCTTCCAGTTTCCTTTCCATTCATTCATGCTTTTTGTTTAATTAATTTCTTCATTTCCCCTTTATCCCCTGGTCTTTCTGTCTCTCTCTTCTTCCTATCTCCACTATATTATCGCGATATAACAACAAGAGACGTAGGAGCCAAGCTGATGTATGGTGGAGCTGCCTGGGACTCTGATAAAGGTGTCCCGAGTTCGACCCTGTCGTTTGGGACGGTTCCTTTTTTATATATATATTTTTTTTTATTTACCTTCCGACATTTTTCTTATATTATATAATTTCCATGTTCTTTCATTTGTTCTCTCCTTTCTCTTCATTCTTTCTGCTTTCAACTCTTTATTCCAATCTCCTCTTTATATTCCTTTCACCCAATTTTCCTTCTTTCTCTCTGCTTTCTATCGCCCATTCTTTGGCATTTGCTTGATTAATTCTTTTTTTTAATTTTACTGTTTAAATCACACATAATATTCTTTATTTTCTTTAGTCTTTCTCTCCTACTTCCTTTATTTGAAGTTTTGTTTCATTCTTCTTTTCTCTCTCTCTCTCTCTCTCTCTCTCTCTCTCTCTCTCTCTCTCTGTCTCAGTTAGCCTCATTTTTACTTTTGTCCCCTCCCTTTTCTTTTTGTCATTTCTGTTCTAAATTCTCTTATCGTTCTACACATCATTCTTGTCACATTTTTTTTTTTTCGCCTGATTTTCTTTTCTCACCTTAACTTATGATAACAATAAAATAAAGTATGAAATATAATAAAATACGGAATACAGTACAAGTGACTGTGTGACGATTTTAAGGAATGATGTGTATACCAATTATACAATGGTAATCATCAACATGATCATGATCATGATCATCATAATGGGTCGGTTGGCCAATGTTAGGCAGCTACTGTCATAGGGTGTGGTAAGTCTGTGAGTATAAAACAAGAAAAATAAAGAATTAATCTAAAGTCTGATGAACTATAGTCGCATTTTCTTTTTCTTTTTCCAGGGCCTACAGCACTGATGGCAGGATTACTACACATATGACGTAATCGTAGTGGAGGCTTTGATGTGTGACCAGCAGACCCAAAGGGATACGACAATTATAGAATTATGCAAAGATAATTCTTTTCTGTCCCATGAGCTGCATGACTTACTTCTTTGACATATTCGTACTCTTGGAAGGAGATTGTATTCAGCTGGGAAAGCACACTTTTAATTAGTACAGGAGTAAATGAAAGCCACAACAATATCTTCAAGGGCAGTAAGTCTTTCCTCAGGTAAATTGAATCAAATGAGGGTAGCAAGAATGGCATAAAAGGAGGACATCGTACTGAGGAAGTTAAGGTGAGGCTTCAATAGTTAAAATATAATAAAACACAGACAAACATTACTTAGCACTTGGTCTCGCGGGTCATTCTCTCACTCCTGCAGTAAATGAATCCCAATGAAATTACGAATCACGTCACTCACCTCCAACCGTGGGAGAGGATGCACGCAGCGGCAGTGTTGTGATGGATGTAAACTGAGGGAAAAGATATCCACAGGTTTCCCCATACTGCTGATATAAACAGAAGTCTATCTGTCTATATACCAAGGCTGTTTCTCCTCTATCGGGGGTTGACAAAGACAGGACGACACACTCACCAAAATACTCATCCACACACACACATTTACTCGTATCTTAGCCTCTAAGGGGAGAAAGGGAGGTAAGGAGGCAAAATGTTTATTAAATCATTGACTGATACGATTTCTTTCAGTGGCACCAAATCGTACGCAGAAGACTGCAAATAAGAAATCTAATTGTACCGTTATTAGAGGAGGAGTTACCAGAAATGTTTCATAATCGTTCGCTTTTAAGAGGACTCTCATCTGAACGAAATCCTCGTGTTTTAGCTTGAATAAAATGCTACCTCCAGGCGATATTACTAAGCTTTGGGGAAGCCTCTCGCAGTTAAGGGGTAGGTAAAGGCTATAATAAAGGTATACAGTTTGAAACCTCTCTCCAAAACAAAGTAAAATAATCTGGAGGCAGCACGATCGAAATACACAAGCACAAAAATACTAGATGCTGGAGTTACAAGGTCCTTCGGTTAATGCCCTTGGTGTGTAGTGGTGTGGGAGGCTGAGTTTGTGTGGTGATAATTCCTGTACTGTGCTGTGTTATGGGAAGCTGATAATGTGAACTGGAGTTGTGTGGTGTGGTGTGGAGTTTTTTCACTCCCCTCTCAGGTCTACAGTAGTGTAACATCTGGCATCCAAATATCGTCATCTGCAGACGGACAGAACCGCTGCCAGAGATGCTCCAGACTCTATAAATACGTCATAGGAGTGAAAGGTCTAAGTAAGGCCGTATCCAGGATTAATGTGTGTGTGTGTGTGTGTGTGTGTGTGCGTGAGAGAGAGAGAGAGAGAGAGAGAGAGAGAGAGAGAGAGAGAGAGAGAGAGAGAGAGAGAGAGAGAATAGGCTTGCGTGTGTTTCTTTTGCTGATTTTTTTTCATACTTTCTCTTTTCTTCTTTCTTTTTCCTTTCTTTGATATTCCTTTATTTTTCATTTTATTTTCAATCCCCCCCTTTTTTTTTTTTTGCTTTCTTATCTTTAAGATTCTCTCGCATTTATTTTACGAAGTAAATCATTTTTCCTTTGTCTCGTATTTCTTTGTTTCTGTACGATAGATTTATCAATTTTCCCATTTTTCTTTCTCGATCTTGCTTCTTTCTTCTTTCAATATATTACTGGAGCAAAAGCTATAGCTAAAAGGTAGGAAGTGAAATGAAGTAAGATCGTTGTCATGAACACATCACGAAGCTCATCTCACTTCAATCATCATCATTACCATTATCCTCCCAGTCATTTATACCTCATTCTCTTTCTTTCCCCGGTTTTTCGTTCCTTCTATATTTCGCCATTGTTTCATCCCTGACTTCCTTTTCTCCTTTCTTTCAAATTGTTCATCTTTCTTTTACTTTCCTTATATATTACCCTTTCCTTTTATTTCTCATGTTTCTTTCTGCTTGTCATACCTCCTGTTCCTTTCTCCTTTCATTGCTCCTTCACTTTTTTTTTAATTGTTTCCCTCTCCTTTATCTATAAAGCAACAAGGGAAGTAGGGGCCAATGTGAAATAAGGTGGAGCGGCCTGGGACTCCCATAAAGGTGTCTAAGAGTTCGACCCACATCAGAGCCTTGTCTTTTTTCATTTCTTTTATTATACTCTTTTTTTCATCTTTCTTCTGTCCTCAGTACTCCATATATACTATTTTTATTCCATTCCATCGTTTTACGAAGAGGCATCTGGAGAAGCAGGATTAAAGGAAACGTAGGGTTGAGCGGCTTGAGAATCCAACAAAAGCGTCTTGCGTTCGACATGTAATCCTGACGGTTTCTTTTTGTTTTTGTTTTTCGTCTCATTTTCTTTTCTTATTCCACTGAGGTTCCCTTTGCTTTCTGTTCTATCTTTCATTTTCTTTCGCCTTTTCCTTGTTTTCTACTATATTACAACATCACAGGCTGAAGACAGTTAGGATCCTTTATAAGTACGACCGAAAGCCACCGTAATATTTCATCACAAGCTTCAAGAAAGTTAGGATCCTGTATAAGTACGACCCAGTCACTACTGTTTTCTCTCCATATTTCTTCTTTCTCGCACTCTTTTATGGTTTACCTTCTTTGTCACCTTTTCCTCTCGCCCTTTCATTCTTCCTTTCTTCTGGTCATTCTACTCTCTCTTCTTTCCTTGGCCATTTGTTCACTATTTCTCTTTACCTCTTACTCCCTTTCCGTCTTTCCATATTTACTTTAGTTTGTCTTTTCTTTTCTTTCTTTTTTGTATTATCCCATTTTTTCACACCCCGCTAACAGACGTAAATGACGAATAGATCCAACAGTTTTTATTACGAACGACTTGAAAAATAGTCTGCAGGAAGGAAGGATGTTGAAGTAAAATTGTTAGTAAGATTTTTGTGAAGGCGTCAAAAGGAGCAGGAAGAATTTGGGTCAAGAGGGTTCAGATCATTTAGTACGAATGAAATTATTCTCAGTATAGCGAAGAACACACTTGGCATGATTCCGTACAAAAGCATAAAAGAGAAGAAATTCAGAGGTTGTTGGCGCCAGTACCTTTTGTACGCCTTCTCCTCCATTTCGTCCTGTCCCCTACCGTTCCCTTTCTCCAACTCACATCACCTTCTCTCATACATTCTTCTCCATCACTTCTCCCCTCTGACTTCCTCATGGCTGACATTAAAATTTCTTCATTTGATGTATTTTCTGCCATCACTGGCCTCAGTACTAACAAGGCATATGGGCCTGATGGGGTCCCTCCTGTTGTTCTCAAGAACTGTGCTTCTGTGCTTACACCCTGCCTAGGCAAACTCTTTCGCCTTTGTCTGTCAACTTGTACCTTTCCTTCTTGCTGGAAGTTTGCTCTCATTCAGCCAGTCCCAAAGAAGGGTGACCACTCCCAACCCTCCAACTATCGTCCAATTGCTTTAACGTCCTGTATTTCAAAAGTTTTCGAGTCAATTCTTAATAGAAAAATTTTAAGGCATCTTTCCTATCACAACCTTCTTTCCTATCGTCAGTATGGGTTCCGTCAGGGACGCTCCACTGGCGATCTTCTCACCTACCTTTCAGACTCCTGGTCATCCTCCTTTCGGGACTTTGGCGATAGCTTTGCCATTGCACTTGACATCTCAAAGGCTTTCGATCGAGTCTGGCATAAATCTTTAATTTCCAAACTGTCCTCCTGCGGTTTCTATCCTTCTATCTGTGCCTTCATCGCTAGCTTCCTTTCTGGTCGTTCTATAGCCGCTGTTGTAGACGGCCATCGTTCTTCTCCTAGATCTATCAACAGTGGTGTTCCTCAGGGCTCTGTCCTATCACCAACTCTCTTCCTTTTATTCATCAATGATCTTCTAAGCTGTACATCTAACCCTATCCACTCATACGCTGATGACTCCACCCTTCACCTTTCCATTAGGTTCCCACAACGCCCATCGCAACAGTTACTTCAAGAAACAAGGGATGAGGCTATGGCACACCTAATGTTTGACTTGGCTCGTATCTCTGACTGGGGTAAAAATAATATGGTTGTTTTTAATGCATCTAAGACTCAGTTCTTACACCTATCAACTCGACAAAATCTTCCACAGGTATACCTAATAATGTTTAATAATATTCAGCTTAATTCTGCATCATCCTTGAACATGCTTGGGGTTTCATTTACTCGGGACTTATCTTGGAAAGATCATATTACATCTCTTGTAAAATCTGCTTCCAAGAGATTGGGTGTGCTAAGCCGACTCCGCTCTTTCTTTACCCCTGTACAACTGTTGACTCTATACAGGGGTTTTATCCGCCCCTGTGTGGAGTACAACTCTCATGTGTGGGGAGGCTCCCCACATACAGCTCTTCTCAATAGGGTGGAGTCAAAGGCTTTTCGTCTCATTAACTCTCCTCCTCTTACTGACTCCCTTCAACCTCTGTCTCTTCGCCGCACTGTTGCATCTTTATCTCTTTTCTATCGCTACTTTAATGGTCACTGCTCCTCTGAACTGTCTGCTTGCATTCCTCCACCTCTACGACGGGCGCGTAGCACCCGTCTGGCAGCAAACTCTCATCCCTTTTCTGTCCAACTCTCTAATGCAAGAGTTAACCGTTACTCCCAGTCTTTCATTTATGCAATAGGTCAGCTCTGGAACTGTCTCCCTCTATCTGTATTTCCTGCTCCCTATGATCTCCAGTCTTTCAAACGCAGTGTGTCCAGGCATCTCAAAATGATCGGATCTTGAATTTGGCTCTCTATTGTATTTTGTTTTTCTCTTGGAGGGAACTGTTACTGCTGGCTCATGGCCTTTGGTTCCTTCTTCCTCGCATAAAAAAAAAAAAACTATTTCCTTTCATCTTATCCTTAGTCTTTCCTTGCCAGTCTCCCCTTCCACCTCAGTCACATACATTCCTCTACACAGTTTTTCGTTCTCCATCCTTTCCATGTGGTCAAACTATCTCCGCCCAATATCATATCGTTATTTTTGTTTTTTTCCTGCCGTTATCCAGAGGGTGTAGGGTGAGATCGTTGGTTATATCTTTAGAATCAGTTCCTTAACAGATAATTCGTTATGAGCCAATAGGCCTCCTGTTATCTGTACTTGCTGTGTGCTGCTACGTACTCCTGTATTGTTTCACAAGCCATAAAATATGTAGGAGGCGTGATGACGTTGGGTTATCATCAGAACTGACCTGCATCATCCTCTTCAGTACCATCATACTCAGTATCACCATAATAGTCCAGTCAATTTATGAAAAGACCCACAACAAATTGCAATATTAATGATTCCAGTTTTAATATGATCAGAAACTAGGTGGATATAAGATAACAAAAGTTTACTCAAATCAAATTATGGGAACATAGTCTAATTTGCATAAATTCAAAATGGCTTCTGCGAAATCTGAATTTTGCGATATCTCCGTCAATATACCATGTAGTAATATGATGTTGGTGTTTTTCAGGATGAACCATGATGGCGGATGAGAACACGTGTGCTGTGTGTCAGAAACCTATATCATCGGGTGAACAGAGTTCTCAGCTCACAGCCAAAGGTTGTGCAAGCATCAATAGAGCAAGCGATGCTAGAGGCAGACATTTGTGCTGTACCTGGGCAGAAGGTTCACCTAAGTGTCGTCAGGTTTTCACCAGTCCACGTTACATAGAGCAATCGAACCGTAAACGGCAGGGTGAAACTCCTTCTACCAGTGAAAATCCATCTTTAAGATCATCCACTGGTTCGTTTGAGTATCAAACACATTGCCTATTTTGTGGACATGGAGATCCTCGACATGGCCGAGATGCAGAATACAAACTTATACCAGTCAGGACATTTGATTTTCAACATAGTATCCAAGAACTGTGCTTGAAAAGAAACGACGAGTGGGGAAACTTGGTTCATGGTAGAATAAAGTGTCAATGACTTACAAGCTGCTGATGCTGTGTACCACAAATCCTGCAGTAGTAACTTCCGCACTGGTCGAGAAATACCTCACAATTTTCTTCAACACGATGAATCATCAGTGAAGCGTGTGAAACGAGGAAGACCAGCTGATGTTCTGCAGGCTGAAGCATTTACGACTGTGATGGACGAACTGGAAAACAATGAAGATGAACAGACAACTGTGAGCGATCTCATCGACAAAATGGCAGAGTTGCTTTCAGATTGTTCCACCATACAGTCACACACACATGAAAGAGCAAATTCAGAAGATTTTTGGAGGTAAAGTTATCATTACCATGATCAACGGCAAGCCAAATGTGGTCACAACATGGCGAAATGCGACAAGTATCCTACAAGAGTTTCATTCACACCCTCGGGCGATGAACACCACACAAGAAAAGGCTGGAATACTTTCATCTGCTGCTAAACTCTTGAAAAATTACATTAAAATGATCAAACAGCAATCTGATATTTATCCAACCTGCACTGAAATGAATTCCATAGAAGTAGCACGCAACTTTTTACCTGAATCGCTCGAAGCTTTTCTTGATGACCTTTTCACTGGAAATGACAGCAAACTGAAAATGGCCTCAGTTGGGCAGGCAATGGTGCAGGCCACTCGGCCTCGTGGTTTGCTGGCCCCTTTGCAGTTTGGGCTTGGCATTCAACTTCATCATTTTGTCTCAAAATTCCTTATCAACACCCTTCACAAACTTGGCTTCACATGCAGTTATACAGAAATCGCCAAGTTTGAACGTAGTGCAGCAGTCAGTGAAGGTGTGAAGATTCCTGACACAAGTGATCGCTTTGTGCAGCACACTGCAGACAATGTTGACCACAATTTGTGAACCATTGACGGACACAACACTTTTCATGGGATGGGAATAATGGCCACTGTGACACCTGGTATACCCAGTTCAACATCTGTTCGCCGAGTTGAGGTCACCAACGAAGATATTTCCTCTACTGGTCGAATCAACATCCAGCACTTTGTGTCACCAATCACAGGATTTTGTCCATTGCAGTATGACACATTAGTAGAGAACGCCACAGTATATCTGCGAAGACTTGACTTACTGTGGGATATATCACTCAGCATCAAATCTCCACGGCCTGCTTGGTCTGGAATGATGCAGATGGTCAACAAAGGCAATTACCCAGGGAAGTCATCCATGACATTCTTGTCCATGCTAGACATACAACCCGATGACACAACCTGCATATATTCCACAATGCTGTATGTGAGTGAACATGATGCTCAACATGGTATCCCACCGGTCCTCACATTTGACCAACCATTGTGGTTCAAAGCTCTTGTTCTGCAAGAAAGTAGTGCGGAAGACAGTAACATCAGATCTATTGTGTTGTGCCTAGGTGGCTTCCACATCCAGATGAGTTATCTAGGGGCAGTTGGGAACATCATGTCTGGCTCGGGACTTGCTGAACTATTGGAAGTAGTCTATGCCAGTAATGCTGTATCTCACATCCTCAGTGGCAAAGCCGTTGCTAGAGCCGACCGAGGGCATTTTCTGGTTTCTGCAGCCCTCCACATACTCCTCATTTCCAAGGTGTTTGGAACAGATTTGCCGAAAGGAACTCAAGATAAAAATGCACAAACTGATGTAACATGCACAGCTGCTGTTGATCCTGACATGAGCCCAGAGGAAAGAGAAAGAGCTCTTCCAGATGTTTTTAAAGATGTCAGAAACATCTATGATGACATCATGACTGGCAAGATTACTGTGGAAGATGTAGAAACATCATCTACAATGGAACAGATTGGAAACCAATTTGATCTTGCCAAAGATGATCTAAACACATTCCGTACCTCCAAGCTCTGGCTTCAATACATAGAGATGATAACCATTCTTCAAACATTCATACGGGCAGAACGAACAGGCAATTGGTTGATGCACCTTACTGTAATGAGGAAAATGTTACCATTCTTTGCCGCTTCTGGACACAACCATTACACAAAATCAGTCCATTTGTATCTACAGAAAATGGATCAACTCGAACAGAAACACCCTGAAGTGTATCAACATTTTATGCAAGGATACCATGTGATCAGGAGATCGGATAGTTTCTGGGGAGGTCTGTCATTGGATCTCATCATTGAGCAAGTGCTTATGCGATCCCTGAAGACAACAGGTGGACTGACTCACGGTAGAGGCATGGGTGAGATCTAGCGTCTCATATGGCTTCTCTCAAGCAGGGTGACATCTGAAATAAACTTAGCAATGCAAGAATTTTCCGGAGTCAGCTATGAAACAAGTGAACAACATAAAGACACATCTGAAACTAGAATGGCAAAGGATTTCGCTGATACGTACAAACTGGTTGACTATTTGTCCTCAAGGAATCCATTTACAGCCAATCTTGGTCTGTACAATCTGGTTACTGGAGTGACAGCAGATGAAGCAGTCAAGGCGGATTAAGCATCACAAGTTGGTTCTGCAGTGCTTCAGAAGATGATTGGGAAAAATGTTGAACAACATTCATTCAGAAAGAAGGATCAGGTGATTCCCCTTAGCATCAACAGTGCAGTGAAAGTGAAAGGAGAAGTCATCAACATTGACCCCCAGCTCCTTTTCCAACGACTAGTAACGGCAGGTACTCGGAATGACAATCTTGCTGAAGTATTTGAATATGAGCTGTGCAGCTATCCACCAGCATTGTTTGAGAATGGGACAATCATAAGACTTACAACAAAGTCTTCGCTGACTGATGCACTGTGGAAGCTAATGCCACCAGACTTACCTGCTCCATCAGGTGAAATCCAGTACGTTCTGGATGCTGGTGCATTGCTCCACAGAGTCATCTGGAATCGGGGCTCTACATATGCTGATATATGCCAAACTTACACAAGGTATGTTGCAGCACATTATGGAAGATCCATCGTTGTCTTTGATGGATGTACTGAGGGTCCATCAACTAAAGATGTTGCTCCTCAGCGCAGGCAAAAGATGCACGCAAGTACTACTGTACACGTATCTGATACCATGCTGTTCCAGGGGAAAAGAGATGATTTTCTGTCCAATGCAGTCAACAAACAGAAGTTCATCCATCTATTAGCTGATCACCTTGATCGCTCAGACTGCTATGTGGAACACGCTAGGGCAGATGCTGATTTGTTGATTGTTCAAAATGCTGTTACTGCTGCTGAGAAGAATCCTACAAGACCCACGGTTGTTGTAGCTGATGACACAGATGTGCTAGTGTTGTTGTGCTGGCACGCCAAGCCATCAATACCAGGCATATATTTCAGGCCAGAACCTCGTTCAGGTGCCAAGGGACAGTCCCAAGATGCTGGAATGTATCCGGTTTGCGAACAGTTCTAGGTCCGGAGATATGTGATAACATTCTGTTTGTGCATGCCATGTTGGGCTGTGACACGACATCTTCTCTGTACGGCATTGGAAAGAAAATTGCTTTGAAACTGATCAGCACAAATCGCATCTTCCTGGATCAGGCAAAGTTGTTCTCTATCCATGATGTATCATCTGCTGATGTAGTTTCAGCTGGGGAAATTGCGCTGGTTCAAATCTACAAAGGCCATCCTGATGATTCGTTGAACTCCCTCCGATTACAACGATTTCACCAGAATGTATGCAGCAATACTACATCTGTTCAACCTGAGGCCCTGCCGCCTTCATCAACTGCTGCGAAGTACCACAGTTTACGTGTGTACTTTCAAGTTCAAGAATGGATGGGCAGAACAGATATGTCTCCTGAAAGCTGGGGATGGGACAGGTAAAGCAACAAATTTTTACCCATTCTCACTGATAGACTTCCAGCTCCAACAGAATTGCTCGAAATAGTCAGGTGCAACTGCAAGTCTGGCTGTAGTACTAAGCAGTGTACGTGTCATAAGAATGGGCTCGACTGCTCTGCTGGCTGTGGATATTGCCGAGGTCTGTGTACAAATACTTCTGAGGTAGAAGATGACGAAGACCTACATCAGTGAACATCAAACTGTATGACTTGCTGTACAGATGACACGCTGAGCACTGTATTGATATATTGTAGAACATTGAATTTTGATGAGGCATTGATGGAAATTGTAAACTTAGTTTGGTGAGTTAATGTACATAATATTGATGAGTTACTGAACATGGTGAAGAGTGTGTGATGAATTAATGTTCTATTGTTTGACGAGGAAATTTGCATTGCATCATTGAATTGATGAACATGATGAGTCTTGGGTGAGGAATTATGCTATATAGTGTAATTTGATGTATTAATGTGCATTATATTGATAAGTTTATGAATGTGATGTGATGGCTTAAGTGAATCAGTGATACGTTGTTAGGTTACGAGTTTCAGTAATGTTATTGAGAACATAAATTATGTTTTGCATGTTAATAATGATCGAAAAAGCTCATAAATTATTTATCAGATTCTTTCGACATGAAAACATTTAATTTGACCTTAAAATCACGATTTATAATAAAATAAGACAAAAGATAATGAACTTATCCGAAAATTCAGAATTTTTGGCAGCCATCTTGGACTTTTGCAAATTAGACTATGTTCCCATATTTTGATTCGAATAAACTTTTGATATGTTATTCTTGTCATATTTCTGGTCTAAATAAAGTTGGTTTCATTACTATTGCAATTTGTTATGGGTTCACTCCTATACTGGCCTAACTTTCCTGGACTATAAAGAGTAGGAGGCGTTATGTAGCAAGGTGGAGCGACCTTCCATTCTACTACACCTTTACCCACTTAACATCTTGACCCTTTAGTCTTTAGGCTCCTTCTTTATCTTGCTCTTTATCTCCTTCCTCTGTAGTTAACTCTCGTTTAGTCATGTTCTTCTTTCTCAGGTTCGGTTTTTCTCTTGCTTCCTTTTCTCTCAGTCCTTCCCTATTTCTCTCCTTTCCGTTTTTCATGTTCCTTTTTTATTTTTCCTTTTAGTTCTTACTTTTCTTCCCCCCCCCTCTCTCTCTCTCTCTCTCTCTCTCTCTCTCTCTTTCTCTCTCTCTCTTTCTTTTTTCACTATATAACAGAACTAAAGCAACAGAATAAGTAGGAGCCAAGACGTAGTAAGGTGGAGCGGCCTGAGATTCTTACAAAGGTTTCTTCAGTTCGACCCGTGCTCTCAACGTAGGTTTCTTTTGTTTTTATTCTTTTTCGTTCCCCTTTTTCATTGCTTTTTAATTTTCTTTTTTCACCCTTTTTGTTCTTCATTCTTTCTTTCTTCTTTCTTGTTTTTCATTTTCTTATTTTTTAATCATTTTGCCTTTATTATCTTCTCTACATTCCAGTTTCTTATAATTTCTCTTTTCCATCTCCTATGGCCTATCCTCTTCTTTGCTTACAATTTTCTTTTCCATGTATTTATTCACTCATTTCTTCAATCGTATTTTCTTTCTTTTCTCATTCCTCTCGTTCATTTCCTTTCATTTCCTCCTTCATTCTTTCCCGTTTTTGTCCATTATCTTCCAGCATCACAAGCTACAGGAGAGGTAGGAGGCGAGATGAAGCATGATTGAGCGGCCTGGGACTCTACTACAGGTGTACCGAGTTCATGCCATCACCTAAAATTCAACCTCTCTCTCTCTCTCTCTCTCTCTCTCTCTCTCTCTCTTCCATACCAGTGTCATTAGTATGTTCTCTAAGCCAACTCAGCAAAATGTACGTTGATTCTTAGGCTGCCATGACTCACTCTGAACTGAATACAATCGTTTGGCGGCAGCTGGAACAGGATACCAGATCTGTGAAGAAAGTGAAATAAAGAGAATATAACACAGAGGCAGAAATATAGTAAGAGAGAGAGAAAGTATAATGCAGATAATACAATAATGAATGCCAAATTAATATAGAGTATTATAGGGGAAGGTATAATAAAGAGTATGACGAAAAGTATAATATGAACCATAATTAGTGAATGTACAGCAAAGTATGATGCAGCAAGTATATTACAGGAAGGATAATGTGGAGAGAGTATGATAAGAGAAGGCTACGAGACGGGATGGAGAAGTAGTAAGCAGGAGGCGAAGAAGACTGAGATAAGTCGACTTTGAGCTGGACGTTCGGCTGCCGGGGTTCAATCAATGAAGCACTATTCTACCTATTATTATATATCAGTTTAATTCTATATTGGTGGTAGGTCGGAGCGGCCATCATCCACTCACTTGAAGTACGGCGTACTTCTTCCTTCACCTGCCCTCTTCCCTTCCTATTTCTCCCATCTCTCCTGTCACTTTCTTTTACGCTTCTTCTATTTTCCGGTGGCTTATATTGAGAGACAAGCCAAATACTCTCCTGTAAGCCAGGAAACCATTTACATCGCTGGGTGGTAACCATAAAACCTACCCATGTGTATTCCATACGTGTCAACTATAGTCACGGCGCACGACTCTGAGGTTGTCATTAACGTACCCTCGCAACTTACCATTCAAAAGTGCGTCCCATTTCGTGTATAACATGAGACGCAAGTGATTCGTATATAATATGTTCGTGTATAATAATATTCGTGTATAATATATTCGTGCATAATAATATGATTCGTGTATAATATGATACGAAATCGGATGCACTTTTGAATGGTAGGATGACAGGGCACGATAATGACAACCTTAGAGTCGTGCGCCGCGACTTATTATAGTGGGTTGGCGAAGGGTTAGCGCCCTTTCTTGTAAAACAACAAACTCAAATACAAACGACCATCCTTTACGGGATTATGGCGTATGGCTATAGACAGATGTAAATATGATTTCTTTATGTATTTATCTGTGTACTTCTATGTCTCTTATTGTACCTGCATTTATATACAGGTAGACATTAGGTGGGAGAGGTTAAATTTACCGCCTCAGTACCGACTCTTGTTTTATCTACTTAAGGCCTCTCTCTCTCTCTCTCTCTCTCTCTCTCTCTAATATAGTACAGCAATAAAGCAACAAGACAAGTAGGAGCCAAGGTTAAGTAAGGTGGAGCGGCCTGAGATTCTAACAAAAGTTTCTCCAGTTCGACCCTCGATCAGGACAAGGCTTCTTTTTATTTTTTTAAATACATTCACTCTTTTTTTAACTACTAATTTTCCTTCTTTTCTCACTTTTTCTGTTCTTTCTTTCACTCTTTACTTTCTCTCTATCTCCATCCAAATTTGTTAATCTGTCGCCTTCATGATCTTCTCTTCATGCCATTTTTAAATAATTTCCCTTTTCAATCTCCAGTTTTCTATTCTCTTCTTTACTCACATTTTTCTTCTTCATTGTATTAATCTAATTATTTTTCTCAATCTCACTTTCTTTCCTCTCTCTTTTCTTATTCGCTTTCTGTCATTACAGTGCTCTTTCCTTTGTTTCCTGCCTTTCGTATTTTATCATCCACTTTTTCCTGTATATTTGTCTTTTCTTTTTTTCATTGATCCTTCTGTCTTCTCCTTTTAGAATACCTCTCCTAATTTTTTCCCTCTTTCTATCATTCTCCATTAGCGTATCATAACCTACAATGAAGGCAGGAGGCAAGATGAAGTAAGTTGGAGCGGCCTGGGACTCCAGTACAGGTGAACCGAGTTAACACTTTACCATTTATGGTTCATTTCCTTTTCTTCTCCTTCCTTTCTTTCTTTTCCACACCTTTATTTCAAGTGTTGCTTTATTTCCGTTCTTCTTTCTTCCAGTTTTCTGGATTTACCTCTGTTTCCTCTTTCTTCCTCTTGTCATGACCTTCGTTATCTCCTTTTCCCTTATCATTTTCCATTCAGTCTCTTCGCGTTCTTTCTTTCATTCTTTTTCTCGTTTCCTTACTCACTCCACTGCATTATTCCTTTCTGCTTTCTTTCATGACTATGTTGTAGCATTAAAATACAGTAACAAGGGAAGTAGGTGTGATGTAGGAGGAACGTCCTGTGATTCTAATAAAGGTGTCTGGAGTCCGAACCTCAGCTCAGTCAGGGTTGCTTTTTACTAGTCTTCTTCATTCCCTTTATTTTCTTTCTCTTGTTCTTACTTTTTATATTTAGTTTCCTTCGTCTCTTGTCTTGATTTCCCTCGTCGATCTCCTTTTCATTCTTTTTTTCATATTCTTGTTTTTCCTTTGTTTTTATTTCTTTCACCTTTCTGTTTTTATAATCATTCTCTTATTACTGTCTCCTCTGTGTCTCCTATTCTTTCTATTCTTTTTTTTACTTGCCTTCTGACTTTATTACTTTCATTTTCTGTTATTTGTCTGTTTCTTATTTCTATCTTTTTTTTTTCTTTTTCTTGCTGTTTCCTTTTTCCATAATAATAAATCAGAAGCGACAAGAAATGCAGGATGTGAGATGAAGTAACGTTATTACTACTTACTGTAGGCTATATTATTATTATTATCACCATCACTACTGCCATTACAACCACCGCCAACAACACAACTCCTTTTTCAACCATAGTAAACATGATCATCATCATCATCATTATCATCATAATTCATACAGTTATCATTACCATCATCAAAATTCACCTAAATTATCTTCACTAATACTAACACTACAACACAGCCGTAATCATCATCATCATCATCATCATCATCATCATCATTGCCACCACCAAAGTCAACCATATTACATCAAAATCAACACTGTATTACAGCATCACAAGGAACAAGAGAGGTAGCAGGCAAGATAAGTGTAATGACCTGGGACTCTAGTACAGGTGTTCCGATTTAACACCTTCACCATTAATACCTTATTTTCATTATCTCTCTCCCTTTTTTCATTTCCTTCTTTATTTTACGCTTCCTTTTGTTTCGTTCTCACATTCTTTTTTCTACATTTCCTATTTTCTTTCTCCTTCCTTTTCCTAATTCTGTTGTCGTTTTCCTTTTTTTCTTTTTTCTCCTTTCCATCTCCTTTTCATTCCCACTACTTTTTAATTTATCACTTAGTCCTTTCTCCTTTAATCTCTTTGCCTTTCCCTCTCCTTGTTTTTTTTTTCTTAATATATTCCAGCGATACAACAACAAATGACGTAGGAGCCAACGTGAAGTCAGGTGGAGCGGCCTGGGACTCTGATAAAGGTGTCCAGCGTTCGACCCTTGATTTGTCAGGGTTCCTTTATTTCGTCTTGCTTTCCCTTTCTTAATTTTTCTTTTTCTTGTTTTGTTTTTATCCTTTCATTACTTTCTTTTGTCCTCTTTCCTGTTCTCGCTTTCTTCTTCCTTTTTTTCCCATCTTTATATTCTGTTCAACCCTTTTCCTTTTTGCTTTCTAATTTTTATCGCCCATTCTTTGGCATTTACTTGATTAATTCACTCACTATCCCATCTTATATTTTTCCTTATTGCTTACTTTCTCTCCCATCCTTACGTCTTTTCCTTCCCCATTATATTACGGCATCACAATCTACAAGAGAGGTAGGAGGCGAGATGAAGGTGTTCACATACTTGCTATTTAATTGTTACCTAGTTTTCTTTATCTCTCACATTTTCATTTATTTCACGTTTTATTTCATTATTTTTCATTTTTAGTCTCTCTTTCTTAGCTGCCCTCTTTCTTTACTGTCGTCTCTTCTTTTTCTTCTCATTCGCCTTTCGGTTCTAATTTCTTCTGTCGTTCTGCTCTTCCTATTTGTCACTCCCCTTCTCTTTTTCTCATTTCTTTTTCTTTCTCTTTTGTTTTTTCCTGCTTTCTTGACCATATGACAGCAATAAAGTAAACAGAGAAATAGGAACCACGGTGAAGTAATGTGAAGCGGCTGAGATTCAAACAAAGGTGTCTCGAGTTCGACTCAGGTTTTACGGGCAGCGTCTCTCTCTCTCTCTCTCTCTCTTTCTCTCATTTTCTTGTCTTTATTTTTCCAGATGTAAGTCTTATATCTGTTTTTAGCCCTGTCTTCCGCACCTTTTTGTTCTTTCCTTCTTTCTCTCTCTTTGCTAAATGTTTATTTTTTTCTCATTTCTATTTTTGTATCCCATCTCCATTTTACTTTCTTATTTGTATCTATGAATGTTTGTCACTTTATCTTCTTTATTTTACCTTTCCATATTTCACTATCATTTCTTCTTCACTGACTTTCTTTTTCTTGTTATGTTCTTTATCTTTCTCATTCCTTTCATCTCGCATCACATAATTAGCTGCAAGGGAAGCAAGAGGTTATATGAAATAAAGTTATCATCCCTACTACCTCACTCTACATCACCATCATCATCAGTACAATCACCACCACCACCATCCCAAAAAATTTTCATCATCATCATTAACACACAACAATCACCATCACTTTCACCATTACTAACATCGCCATCATCATCATCACCCTCATCAATATCACCATCACAGTTAACACCAGTATAATTAGCTACATTAGCATCACAAGCCACAAGAAAGGTAGGAGGCAAGATGAAATAAGGTGGAGCGGCCTGGGACTCAGCTACAGGTGTACCGAGTTCACACCTTTAGTGGTATATCCTCCTTTTCCTTGTATTTATTTTTCTTTTAACGCTTCCTCTTTCAGTTTATTTCTTGTTCAATTTCTTGCCTTCTCCCCATTTCTGTCGCTGCCTTTTGGTTTTCTCCTTTGCTTATACTGCCTATTCTTTCTACTTTCTCCCACATTCTTTATTATTCTTTTTCATTCTCTTACCTTTCTGTTCTTTTCTTTTCCTTTTCTTGTTATCTTTTATTTCTACACTTCTTTCTTCATTTCCTTTTTATCTCTTTCTTACCTTACAAAATTGCATGTATAAAGAGAAAAATAACTTTCTAATTATTCCACATTTTCATACCTTGAGAGAGAGAGAGAGAGAGAGAGAGAGAGACTGACAAATCTAGGTATTAACACAGCTATAAACACGGGCAACATCCTCTTTTAGCAGGTACAGATGCGGATGCAGATGCGGATGTTGAGTTTAGTCAAATCGTAGAAGCGGATGCGGAATTCTATTTTAAACCGGATGCTCTACGCATGCGGATACGGTTGCGGATGTTACATATATCCCTGATATGTTGCCTATTTAACTCGGTCAATCTAAATTTGCTCATGAAGAAACTAATTTGTTATTATCACGAGGATTATTTATTTTTTAATGTGCGTGTATTTCTTGTGAATGCAATTAATATACAATAAATGTGTTGATTAAGTTTGTGTAAAGGAAAGCCCTAAGTTGCATCAGGGATGTGCTCTCTGATATAAGCATCAGTACCAAGTACCGCTATACAATTATTCCAGAAATATTATCTGAATAAATCTATTTGTATTTAAAGTAACGCCAGCCACTAGAGTAGCGCTAGTGGACTAGTTTTGTAAAAAGGTAGCTGTAGTGGAAATGACAGTACATTATGATGCAAGTAGTGGTAGCGATAGTGCCAGTACTTTGAGCAAGTAGTACGTACAACACTGGTTATGGGCCAATAGGCCTCCTGTATCTGTACTTCCTATGTACTCCTGTGTACATCATCATAAGCTACCAAAGAGGTAGGATGAAAGTAGAATATCATTAGAACTAACCAACATTACCTTTTTCATCACCATTATACTCAGACATCATTAGAACTAACCAACGTTACCTTTATCATCACCATTATACTCAGACATCATTAGAACTAACCACATTACCTTTATTATCACTGTTATACTCAGACATCATTACAACTAACCAACATTACTGTACCTTTACCATCACCATTATACTCAGACATCATTAGAACTAACCAACATTACCTTTATCATCACCTTTATACTCAGACATCATTAGAACTAACCAACATTACCTTTATCATCACCATTATACTCAGACATCATTAGAACTAACCAACATTACCTTTATCATCATCATTATACTTACTGTAGATACACATCATCATATCGTCATCATCAGTTGTTCTAATTATTATCATCAATACCATCACCATCATTTTTATTGTAAAACTTATTATTATCAAATTTATCTTTATACATGACTGTTGCAGTCATATTCATAATAATCATTATCATTAGCATCATCATTACCGTCATCTGACCTTCAGCTCCATAACCATTGGCTACAGCATCACAAGCTACAAGAAAGGTAGGAGGTGAGATGAAGTAAGCTGGAGCGGCCTGGAACTCAGCTGCAGGTGTACTGAGTTCCAGCTTTGTCTTCGGGAATTCACTTCTTTTCTCTCTTTATCTTTCTATCTTTATCTATCTATCTACTGTACATAGCTATATCTACAAACGATAGCTTCAAGAGAGAGGGTAGAAAATTTTTTAATGGTTGTGTGTGTGTGTGTGTGTGTGTGTGTGTGTGTGTGTGTGTGTGTGTGTGTGTGTGTGTGTGTGTGTGTGTGTGTGTGTGTGTGTGTGTGTGTGTGTGTGTGTGTGTGTGTGTGTGTCTGTCTGTCTGTCTGTCTGTCTGTGATTTTCTTGTTATCATTTTTTTTCGTTTTTTCTCCTCATTTCTTCTTATTTTCTTTTTTGTCAACCCTTTGATCTAAACTGTCTTCATTCCCATGTTCTTTTTGCCTCATCCTTATTATATCCGATGCTCTGGCAATTGCTTCATTGATTAATTCATTGTTTCATTTGCTTTCTTGCTGTATTATTATATTTCTCATTATTTCCATTTGTTTTTCACTTTCTTCCTTCATTATATTACAGGAGCACGGGCTATAAGAGACCGGGTATCAAATGAGGTAAGGTTACTGTCAGGATCACTGACCTACATCACCATGATCCTCACCATGACCAATATCATCTCACTGTCTCCTCCTCCTCCTCATCATCATCGTCATGATCATTATCCACCTTAACATTTTTACCTCATTAATTTTCTTTCTTAGTTTCCTTTATTTGTAATTACTTCTGTAATTCACCTTTGTTTCACTGTTATTTTCCTATTCTTCTTTCTTTCAAATTTTCCATCGCTTCATACCTTTCTCAGTTTAATGCCCTTTCTTTTCATTTTTCACCTTTCTTTGCCAATCTCCTTTCTTCTGTAGTTTTCCACTTTCATTGTTCTCTCTCTTCTTTCCTTTCCCATTACTTTCCTTTTGCTTCACTATATTACAACACTAACGCAACAAGGGAAGGAGGAGCCAATGTGAAGTAAGGTCGAGCGGCCTGGGACTCAAATGAAGGTGTCTGGAGTTCGACTCAGGAAATGACGCCAGTTCCTTTTTTGTTCTTTTTTGTTTATAGGATTTTTCTTATTCTTTCCTTTTTCGCTTATACTCCTTAGACATTATATCCCATCCTCTCGTTGTTGCAAGAAATAAGAGTCAAAACAAAAATAAAATGTTTTCATAATTGTGCATCAAGTACTTTTTCCCTATTCTTTTTTCTGTTTTTTTTTCTTTACTTTCTCCTTTCTATCTACCTATCATAAATTTTTTCTTTATTAACTCTGACTTTCCATTTCCTTTCATTTCCGTTTTATTCGTACTGTTCCTTTCTTTCTCATCTCCTTTCATCTTCACTGCGTTACTTTCTTTCGTCCTTCCTTCATTGTCCACCATATTACAGCATCATAAGTTAACAGACAGGTAAGCAAGATGAAGTACGGTTATCATCTTCAGTACTAAGCTGTTGTACATCGCCGACATCACCAGCACTACACCATCATCATCATCATTATCATCATCATCAATATTCATACAATTAACGTCTCACCAACCAAATCCATATCAGTATAACCATCTTCATCATCATCATCATCACCCTCATTACCATCATCAGCTTCTTAGATCTGAGCATAATCACAAGCTACAAGGGAGGTAGGAGGCGAGGTGAAGTAAGGTGGAGCGGCCTGAGACTCGACTACTTAATTGGGTTCAAAGCTGCACCCCAGCATCGAACCTCATTTCCTTTATTTCCCTCTGTCTTTTCGTTCTCGTTTTCAATCCTACTTGCTCGTTCGTAACGTTTTTTCTTTATTCCACTCTCGTTATATACATGTCTGTCTCTCAATTATTAACCTTTTTTTCATTTCTTACATTTTCCTTTACTTCTTCAGGCTTCTTTCTTTCCAGGCGTTCTCCTTTTTGCCCGCTCCTATTGCACTTACTTCCTTATTCTTAGCTATGTAACAGCAATAAGGCAACAGGAAAAGTAGGAGTCAAGGAGAACTAAGGTGGAGCGGCCCGAGAATCCAACAGAAGTGTTTTCTGTTCTGCCTGTAATAATTGCAGTTCGTTTTTATTTACATTTTTTGTCTCGCTTTCCTTTCCAAGTTTTTCTTTCCTTTTTCCGATGACGTTCCTTTAGTTTCCTATTCTAATTTTCCTTAATAATTTTTCGTTCTTCTCTAGTACATAACAGCACAAGAAGCTGCAAGAGAGTTGGGATCCTTTATAACTACGACCCAAAGCCACCAGTTCATTACATCACAAGCTGCAAGAGAGTTAGGATCCTTTATATGTATGACCCAAAGCCACTATTACAGTATATTACATCACAAGCTGCAAGGAAGGTGGACGCGAGAAGCCCAACCCAGCTGTCACTCCGCTACAGGTGTATTGAGTTCACACCTTATATTTTTCCTCCTATATTTTTAACTAAATTTTCCTGTTTGTGTCGTTTCCCTTCTTCCTTTTTTTTATTTTACATTTCATATTTCCCATATATTTTCTCGCTTTTCCTTTCTTGTTTGTTTTTCATTAATATTTTTCTCTCTCGCTTCTTTTGTGGCATACATCCCTTCTTTCACTGTCATCTTTTCCTCTCACCTTTTTTTCTTTCTTCTTGCCATTCTTCTCTCTCTTGTTTCCTTACCCATTTGTTCACTATTTTTTTTTACCTATTACTCCTTTCAAGTTTTCCCATATTTACTTCAGTTATTCTCTTCTTTTATTTCTTTTTTATGATGTCCACCTTTTTTTTTTACATTCCACTAACGGAGGTAAAGGACGAAGAGATCAAAGAGTTGTTATTACCAACGACGTGAAAAATAGTCTGCAGGAAGGAATGATGTTGAAACAAAATTATTAGTAAGAATTTTGTGAAGGCGTCAGAAGGAGCAGGAAGAATTTGGGTCAAGAGAGTTCAGAGCATTAAGTATGAATGAAATTATTCTTAGTATAGTGAAGAACACACTTGGCATGATTCCGTACAGAAGCATAAACGAGACGAGATTCAGGGGTGGGTTGGCGCCAATATCTTTTGTAGGCCTCCTCCTCCATGTCGCCCTGACCCTACCATTTGGCTGCCCTTTCTCCAACTCACATCACCTTCTCTTATACATCATTCTGCTCCGTCCTTTCATCTTGTCCTTAGTCTTCCCCTGCCAGTCTCCCCTTCCACCTCAGTCACATAAATTCCTCTAGTCAGTGTTTCATTCTCCATCCTCTCCACGTGGTCAAACTATCTCCTATTATTTTTCTCGCCGTTTTCAATCACATTAACGTTAATATCGATTCAAAACTTTGCTTTACTTACGAGAAAATTCTGCAATTTTAGAAGTTCTTATTTTCAGAATTATAGATCAGAGATTGTAAATTCGATAGAATTTACTGTTATTTTTTTATCTATGAAAACTACATGGTTGCTCTTACCAAAAATCATATAGTTACTTTTGTCTTTTTCCTGCCGTTATCTGGAGGGTGTGGGGGAGAGAGGAGAGCCTTTGTCGCGTCTCTCCTTTTCTCATACACGTTGGTTATATCTTTAGAATCAGTTGTTTCCCTAACAGATAACCTCGTTATGGGCCAATAGGCCTCCTGTTATCTGTACTTGCTGTGTGCTACCACGTACTCCTGTACTGTCTCACAAGCTATAAAAGATGTAGGAGGCGTGATGAAGTTGGGCTATCATCAGAACTGACCTGCATCACCCTCATCAGTACTCAGTATCACCATAAAGAGTAGGAGGCGTGATGAAGCAAGGTGGAGCGGCCTGCCACTCCACTACACCTGTACCCACTTAACACCTTTACCCTTTAGTCTTTCAGTTCTTTATCCTGTTCTTTATCGCTTTCTCCTTTAGTTAACATTGGTTTAGTCATGTCCATCTTTCTCAGTTTCGGTTTTTCACTTACTTCCTCTTCTCAGTGTTTTTCTTTTTCTCTCCTTTCAGTTTTTCATGTTCTATTTTCTTGTTATTCCTTTAGTTTTGTACTTTTCTTTCACCTTCCTCTTCTCTCTCTCTCTCTCTCTCTCTCTCTCTCTCTCTCTTTCTCTCCACTATATTATTACAGCAATAAAACAACCAGACAAGTAGGAGCCAAGGTGAAGTAAGGTGGAGCGGCTTAAGATTCTAACAAAGGTTTCTCCAGTTCGACCCTGATCCTTCTCACAGGCTTCTTTTTATTTCGCCGGAAGGTGTGCGACAAGGTATTGTTTTGGGTCGAATTTGTGTTTGTTTGTTTGTTTGTTCCTTTGTTTCTTTTTTTGTTTCCTTCTTCCTTTGTTTATTTCTTTGTTTGTTAGCAACATTGCGGAAAAACGGCTGAACGAAATTACATGAAACTTTCAGGATATGTGGGCACTGGTCCTCAAAGAAAGTGATTAAATTTTGAAGGTAATCAAGTGACCCTGAAAGGTCAAAATCAAGGTCACGGATTTTCAGAGGACTATAACTTGAAAACGGTTGAAGGTAGAGATATTTACTATTGGAACATACAGGAACTCGTAATATGGGCTTTCATTTCGTACTAAAACCCTTGACCTTGAATGACCTTGAAAGGTGAAACTCAACTCACGGATATTCAGGGGGTTATAACTTGAAACTGGTTGAAGATATTTACTGTTACCAAGATATCGGAAATCCCGTAAGGGCTTTAATTTGGCAGCATGACCTTTGACCTTAAGTGACCTTGAAAGGTCAAACGCATGATCATGGATTTTCAGAGGGAGTAACTTGAAAACATTTTGGCCAATACCTTAGACTTTAATTGTGCACTGATTGTAAATGGCAGAAACGAGTCAGTATTTAACAGCATTAAAATAACTTTTATCAGGCGAGGTTTGTTGTGCCCGGCACCACTAGTTATATATATATATTTTTTTCAATTTACCATTACATTACTTTTTAATATTCCTTCTCTACTCCTTTTCTGGCCTTCATTCTTTCTTTCTTGTTTTTCCATTTCTTATTTCTTTTTCCTGTTGCCTTTATTATCTTCTCTACATCCCAGTTTCTTATCATTTCTCTTTTCAACTTTTTATAGTCTATCCTCTTCTTTCCTCACATTTTTGTTGCTCCTTGTCTTCATTCACTCATTTCTTTCAACTTCATTTTCATTCTTTCCCAATTCCTCTCAGTCATCTTCTTTCTTTTTCTGCTTCTTTCTTTCCAGTATTTTTCCATTACATTCCAGCATCACAAGCTACAGGAGAGGTAGGAGGTGAGATGAAGCATGATGGACCGGCCTGGGACTCTTATACAGGTGTACCGAGTTCATGCCATCAGCTGAGATTCTCTCTCTCTCTCTCTCTCTCTCTCTCTCTCTCAGCTGGATTCAAAAATTCTTTTAAGTGTACTCTTATTTTTCTCTTCCCTGTCTGTCTGTCAGTCTGTCTGTCTGTCTGTCTGTCTGTTTCTCTCTCTCTCTCTCTCTCTCTCTCCTTCCTTTCTTCACCATATTACAGCAATAAAGCAACAAGAAAGTACGAGCCAAGGTGAAGTAAGGTGGAGAGGCCTGAGATTCTAACAAAGGTTTCCCCAGTTCGACCTGCATTTCATGAAGGCTTCTTTTTATTTCCATTTTTTGTCCATCCACTTTTTTTCGTCAAATTCAAATTCTCTTTCTTTTGTCTTTTTCTTTTCTTTCGTTTATTCTTTCCCCTCTCTCTGTCCTCATTATCGTTTCTTAATCCTTTCGCCTTTAATATCTTACTCTTCGTTCCAGTCTCTTATAATTTCTCTTTCCCGTCTCCTATTATCTATTCTCTTCTTTGCTCACATTTTTATTCTTTTTTGTGTCCATCTATTTATTTTTGTCTATTTCAGTTCCTTGATTTTCTGATTTCTCTCATTCTCCTTCTGTCTTTACAGGCCTCTTTTTCTTTCTCTCCCGCTTCTCTTATTTCTCTATCAACTTTTTCCTGTAGATTGGTCTTTTCTTTTTTCCTTTCCTTTCCTTTCTTCTCCTCTTAGGTATTTATTACAAATTTTCTTTCCTCCTTTCTTTCTCCATTACCATGTCATAAGCTACAGTAGAGACAGGAGGCAAGGTGAAGGAATGTGGACCGGCCTTGGACTCTAGCGTAAAGTAGGTAAACCGAGTTAACACCCTACCATTTATCATTCATTTTCATTTTCTCCCTGACTTTTCTTTATTTCCCTCTCTTTTGTTTAACTTCTTGCTTCATTCCCGTTATTTTTTCTTCCAGTTTTCTGTTTACTTCTATGTTTCCTTTTTCTTCCTCTTCTTATGTCCTTTCCTTTTTCCCTTTTCCCTTTTGATTTCCATTCCCTGACTCTTTGCATTCTTTCTTTCATTCCCTTTTCTCGTTATCTTACTCTCTCCATTTCTTTATTCCTTTCTGCTGTGTTTTTTCACTATGTTTCAGCAATAGAGCAACAAGATGTTGGGGCAAGTGATGTTGGGGAAACGTCCTGGGCTTCTAATAAAGACATCTGGAGTCAGAACCTACTCTCAGTCTGGGTTCCTTTTTACTTTCCTTCCTCGAATCCTTTTCCTTTCATTCGCTTGTCCTTAGTTTTCCCCTTTAGAGTCCTTTCTCTTTTTTTTTTTTTTTCATTTCCTTCGTCGGTCTCACTTTCTTTCCTTTTTATTTACTCATGTCTTTCATATTTTTCATTATTTTCACCTGTATTTTTTTATAATCATTCCCCATTTACTGTCTCCTGAATGGCTCCCTCTCTATCTTATATTTATTAATTTTCTGAACTTGCTTTCTGACTCTATTGTTTTGTATTTCTGGTGTTTCTTAGCTTCTCATTCTTTCTTTTTCCCTTTCTCTCTTATCCTTGCTATATCCTTTACCCAAAAATATACATCAGGAGCTAAAAGAATTGCTAGAAGTGAGATGAAGTAATGTTATTACCATCATTATTAAAATTCTGTATACCGGTATCATCATTATCACCACCACCACCACAACCACCAACACCACCACCGCCAACAATAACAACAACCATAACAACAACAAAACTCCCTTCTCTCCCACTATAATAATCATCATTATCATCATCATTTATATGATTAACAACATTATCATCAAAATTAACTCCCTAGGGGTAGGGGGGTTTTCAAGAATACTCCCCCAGTAGCCCTGCTTGTCGTACGAGGGAACTAAAAGGGTTGGCGGAGAGTTAGTGCCCCTCCCCGGAAAACAACTAACTAAGCTGACCAAAAGATGACGACCGGACAATGGACATGGTACGGATCGCGACATGGAATGTAAGGGGTGCGAATGATGAGGCGAAAGAGAGAGAGATTGTCCAGGTGCTTAAGGGAGAGAAAGTGGATGTATGTGGAGTAACTGAAATTAATGGAGAGGAGAGAGTGTGAGACAATGGGAATATGGATGAGGTATATGTGCAGGAGTAGGTATGAATGAGAGGGCAAAAGAAGGAGTGTGTATTGTTGTGAGTAAAACATGGAAGAAGAACATAAGAGAGTATGGATCAGTTGGGTCAAGGATTGTGTGGGTAAGATTAGAAGTTGGAATACAAATGTGGACGATTGTGTGCATGTATGCGTCAACGCAAGATCGTGCAAACAGAGAGAGAGAAGAGTTCTGGACAAATGTGGCACTGTGCATGGAAAAGTTTGGAAGGAATGCGAGAGTGTTTTTGATTGGTGATATGAATGGTAAAGTTGGGAATGCAAAGGCGGCTGGAATAGTTGGTGAGTGGGGTGTGCCTGCTGAGATAGATGAGAATGGCAGTGCGTTAGTGGACACTAGTGCTGGGAGTGGGTTGGTGATAGCCAATACCCCCTTCAGGCACAAAATGATCCACATATGTACATGGCGAGTGATGAGAAGGGTGGGTGGTGAACTGAATGAAAGGAAGGCAATGGTTGATTATGTGTGTGTGGATGAAAGGATGCGAAGATGTGTAAAGGATGCAAGAGCTTATAGAGGTTAGGAGAGTGGACTTTCTGACCATTACTTGATGGTGGCCAGAATCAAGATCCAAGTAAGATGGAGAAATAGAAGAAGGGAAGGACGAGAGGAAGGAGTATTTGCAAGAAGAGTGGAAATGTTACAAGAACTTGAGAAAAAGGCAGAATATAAGAGTGAAGTGGAGGAACGTATGGGTAAATATGAATTGGAGCAGGTGGGGGACGTGGAAGGTGTGTGCAAGATATTCACAGAAGAAATATGTGCAGCATGTGATGTGGGCTGTGGGGTGAAGAGAAGACGGAGGGGGGGTGCAAGGAACAGCGTGGTGGAATGAAGAGGTGAGACAGGTTGTGGCACAAAAGAAGAAAGCATACAATGAATGGATGAGAAATAGGGGCGTGGAAGAAGTTGAGAGGTGGAAGAGAGTTATATGTAGAAAGGAAGAGAGAGGTGAAAAGATTAGTAAAGGAGAGTAAGAAGAGAGTGGATGAGGAATTTGGAAGGAATTTGAGTGTTAAGTGGAGGGACTGTAAAAAAATGTTCTGGAAAGAGGTGAAGAGAGTAAGACAGGGTGGAAGTGAAGTTAGAAGGGGAATGAAAGATGGAAATGGTAGATTACTAGTGGAGAAGGGAGATAAGTGAGCAGATGGAGAGAACACTTAAAGGATTTGTTGAACATAGAGGATGGAAGTAATGCGAGTATAAGTGGTTGAGAAATGGCTGGGAGAAGGAGGGAGGTGAGAAGACAGGATGGAATCAGTAGGATAGAAGTTGTGGAAGCAATGAAGAAAGTTAAATCTGGGAAAGCCCCAGGAATTGATGGAGTGTGTGGTGAAATGCTGAAGCATGGGGGAGAGATAGTAATTGAATCGATGTGGAAGAAGTGCAGATTGGGCTGGGAGGAAGGTAGAGTCCCGGAGCATTGGAAGTCAGGTATAAATATTCCATTGTACAAAGGAAAAGGGGAAAAAGAAGTGGGTGGTAATCATAGGGGCATTTGTCTTCTTAGTATAATAGGAAAAGTGTATGGTAGGATACTTATTGACAGAGTTAGAGAAAGAACAGAGAAATTAGTTGGAGAAGAACAGGGAGGCTTTAGGAAGGGAAGGGGTTGTGTAGATCAGATATTCATTCTTAGATCTTTAATGGAAAAGTTTCTAGAGAAGGGAAAGAAGTTGTATGTGGCTTTCATGGATTTGAAGAAAGCATATGACAGGGTGGATAGACAAGGACTGTGGAAAGTATTAAGAATATATCGAATAGATAAGGAGTTGTTGAATGCTGTCAAGAGTATGTATGATGGTGCTAAGGCTGCAGTGCGTGGGATGGTGAACTGAGTGAATTTTTCTCTTTGAAGGATGGGTTGAAACAGGGATGTGTCATGTCTACATGGTTGTTCAATCTGTACATGGATGGGGTAATGAAAGAGGTACAAGGTAGGGCATTGGATGTTGGAGTGGCCCTGATGAGAGAGGGTAGTGTTTGGAAACTCCCTGTACTGTTGTTTGCAGATGATAATGTGTTGTTGAGTGAAGACGAAGGGGTGCTGCAAGGCTTGGTGGATGAGTTTGGGAGAGTGTGTAAGAAACGGAATCTAAAGGTGAATGTAGGGAAGAGTAAAGTGATGGTCTTTGAGAGAGGTGAAGTCAGTGAATGTACAGTGAGGTT
Source organism: Coenobita brevimanus (assembly GCF_032717465.1). Classification (NCBI taxonomy): domain Eukaryota; kingdom Metazoa; phylum Arthropoda; class Malacostraca; order Decapoda; family Coenobitidae; genus Coenobita; species Coenobita brevimanus. Next base: position 14,524,645 of record NC_137008.1, on the reverse strand, counting down.
GGATGGTGAGGAAATGGAAAATGTGAGTACGTTTAAGTACTTGGGTAGTGTGATGAGTAAGGATGAAAGTTTGGAGGGTGAAGTGCTTGAAAGGGTACAGCAAGGAAGAAAGGTTGCTGGTTCCTTGAAAGCAGTTATAAGAAAGAGTGAAGTGAGCATGGAAAAGACAAAGTTACTACATGACAGTACTGTGATACCAACTCTAACGTACGGAAGTGAAGCTTGGACGTTGTTGGAAGGACACAAGTCGAGAGTGAGTGCAATGGAAATGAGCTATTTAAGAAGAGCCTGTGGAGTCACATGGAGAGACAGGCTGACAAATGAGGATATAAAGGAGCGTTTGGTGTGGATGTGGATGTGATAGGAGGCGTTAGGAGGAACACACTGAGGTGGTTTGGCCATGTGGGGAGGATGGAGGGTGAAAGACTGACGAGGAGAGTGTATGTGAGTGAGGTGGATGGGGAGAGAGGGAGGTGGAGGCCGAGGATGAGATGGAGGGATGGGGTGGAGAGGTATATGAGAGAGAGAAGTGTAAGTTGGGAGCAGGGCAGTGAAATGGCGGGGAACATTGCGACGTGGAGGCGATTTGTTTGTGGCCACCCCGTACGGGATTCAGGCGTCTGGCAATAGATAGATAGATAGATATTCTTCTGCAGTACAAACACCCTCATCCTCACCATCATCATCATTATCATCATCATCACTATTAACACAACCACAGTCAACTACATCAAATCCAAATCATCACTATAATAGAGCTTCACAAGCTACAAGAGAGGTAGGAAGTGGGATGAAATTGATATCGCTTCTATTATTTGTATGACACCTAATTGTCTTTCATTTCATTTATCTTTCTCTCCTGCCTCCTTTATTTCATGTTTTGGTTTATTCTTATTCATTTCTTGTCTCTCTCTCTCTCTCTCTCTCTCTCTCTCTCTCTCTCTCTCTCTCTCAGCTGCCCACTTTCTTCACCTGCATTTTTTTCCTTTTTCCTTCGTGTTATAATTTTTCCTATCGTTCTACACTTCATTTGTGTCACTTATTCTCGTCCCTTTTTCTTTCATTTTTCTCTTTTCTTCTCTGTATAGTAGACAAATAGGAGCCAAGATGAAGTTTCTTTTATTTATGTGAGGAAGAAGGAACCAAAGGCAACAAGCCCGCAAAACTGTTCCTCCCAAGAGAAAAACAAAATACAAGAGAGAGCCAAACTCAAGATCCGATTTTTCGAGATTCCTGGACACATTGTTTTTGAAAGACTGGAGATCAGAGGAAGCAGAAAATATAGACAGAGGGAGACAGTTGCAGATTTGACCTATTGCATAAATGAAGGACTTGGAGTAACAGTTAACTCTTGCATAAGAGAGTTGGACAGAAAAGGAATGAGAGTCTGCTGCTAGACGGGTGCTACGCTCCCGTCATAGAGGTGGAGGAGCGCATGCAGACAGTTCAAAGGAACAGTGACCACTGAAGTAGAGATAGAAGAGACAACAGTGCGGCGAAGAGACAGAGGTTGAAGGGAGTCAGTAAGAGGAGGAAAATTAATGAGACGAAAAGCCTTTGACTCCACCCTATTGAGAAGAGCTGTATGTGGGGACCCTCCCCATACATGAGAGTTGTGCTCCACACAGGGGCGGATAAAACCCCTATATAGAGTCAACAGTTGTGCAGGGGTAAAGAAGGAACGGAGTCGTCTTAGCACACCCAATCTCTTGGAAGCAGATTTTACAAGAGATGTAATATGATCTTTCCAAGATAAGTCCCGAGTAAATGAAACCCCAAGCATGTTCGAGGATGATGCAGGATTCAGCTGATATTATTAAACATTACTGGGTATACTTGTGGAAGATTTTGTCGGGTTGATAGGTGCAAAAACTGAGTCTTTGATGCATTAAAAACAACCAGATCATTTTTACCCCAGTCATAAATACGAGCCAAGTCAGACATTAGGTGTGTCATAACCGCATCCCTTGTTTGTTGAAGTAACTGCTGAGATGGACGTTGCGGGAATCGAATTAAAAGGTGAAGGGTAGAGTCATCAGCGTATGAGTGGATAGGGTTAGATGTACAGCTTAGCAGGTCATTGATGAATAAAAGGAAGTGAGTTGGTGATCGGACAGAGCCCTGAGGAACACCACTGTAATAGATCTAGGAGAAGAACGATGGCCGTCTACAACAGTGGCTATAGAACTACCAGAAAGGAAGCTGGAGATGAAGGCAGAGATAGAAGGACAGAAACCGTAAGAGGGCAGTTTGGAAATGAAATATTTATGCCAGACTCGATCGAAAGCCTTTGAAATGTCAAGTGCAAAGGCAAAGCTCTCGCCAAAGTCCCGAAAGGAGGATGACCAGGAGTCTGAAAGGTAGGTGAGAAGATCGACAGTGGAGCGTCCCTGACAGAACCCGTACTGTCGATCAGAAAGAAGGTTGCGATAGAAAAGATGCTTTAAAATTTTTCTATTAAGAACAGACTCGAAAACTTTTGAGATAAAGGATGTTAAAGCAATAGGACGATAGTTAGAGGGTTGGGAATGGTCACCCTTCTTTGGGACTGGCTGAATGAGAGCAAACTTTCAGCAAGAAGGAAAGGTACAAGTTGATAGACAAAGGCAAGAGAGTTTGCCTAGGCAGGGTGTAAGCACAGAAGCACAGTTCTTGAGAACAACAGGAGGGACTCCATCAGGCCCATAATGCCTTATTAGTATTGAGGCCTGTGATGGCAGAAAAAAACATCAGCTGAAAAAATTTTAATGTCAGCCATGAGGAAGTCAGACGGGGGGAAGTGATGGAGGAACAGCACCGGAATTGTCTAAGGTGGAATCGGAGGAGAAAGTCTGAGCAAAGAGATCTGCTTTATCAGTAGAAAAAATAGCTACAGAGCCATTAGAGTAGAAAAGAGGAGGGAGGGATGATGAGGTAAAGTTGTTAGAAAGGTTTTTGGCAAGTTGCCAGAAGGAGCGGGAAGAATTCGAGTTGGAAAGTTGAGACCATATTGTACGGAAGAAATTATTTTTAGCAGAGTGAAGAACAGACTTTGCTCGATTTCGGGCAGAAACGTATAAAAGATTTGATTCATTTTTTTTTTTTTTTTTATGCGAGGAAGAAGGGAACCAAAGGCCTTGAGCCTGGGTTGGCTCCGGTACCTTTTATAGACCCTCTCCTTGTTGTGGACAGCATTAGAACAAGCGTGATTAAACCAAGTCTTTCGTGCATTAGTCAAAGGATATGAGAAAGGAATGTATGCTTCCATGCCCGAGAGAATAACCTCCGTAATGCACAAGGCACACCCAGATGGCTCCCGGCCATGGAAGCAATAATCATTCCAGGGAAAATCAAAGAAGTACTGCCTGAGGGCCTCCCAATCTGCAGCTCCAAAGTGCCACAGACGACGTTTCTTTGGAGGATCCACAGGCCGTACCAGAGCGATAGGACTGGTTAAGGTGATAAGGCTGTGATCGGAGGAGCCCAATGGAGAGAAAAGATTAACAGTGTAAGCAGAAGGATTAGTTGTAACGAAGAGGTCAGGTATGTTGGAACTCCTCCAAGGCGGTCTGGGATACGGGTAGGAGGCTGTACAAGCTGCTTTAGGTGTAGGCTTGTTCACCAGGTGGATCAGTGAAAGGAGAGGAGAGCCAGAGGTGGTGGTGAATATTGAAATCTCCTAGAATGGAGATTCCAGAGAAAGGAGAAATGGATAGAACGTGTTCCATCGTAGAAGTAAGATAATTAAAGAATGTTGTATAGTCAGTAGAATTAGGAGATAAGTAAACAGCACAGATATATTTAGTCAGTGAATGCCAGGAAAGCCGAAGCCAGAGTGTAGAGAATTCAGAAGAATCGAGTTCAGGAACACGAAAGCAAGGTAAGTTGTTGCGTATGTATACATAACAGCCACCTTTGGCTTTGAAATGAGTATAGAGAAAGTAGAAGGATACAGAAAAGGGTCTGCTGTCAGTTGCCTCAGACAGCTGAGTCTCAGTTAGAAAAAGAAGGTGAGGTTTAGAGAAGTAGAAGTGGTGCTCAACAGAGCGAAAGTAAGAGGAAAGGCCACGAATGTTGCAGAAATGAAGAAGAAGAGAGTCAGACAGTGGTTCCAGGCATCTTGAGTCGTCACCGGGAGAGGGGCAGAAGGTGGGGGCATTTATGGTCCCCTCCTGGGAACTCCGAGGCTACGTTATTCGACACCATTTTTTTTTTTTTTTTTTTTTTTTTTTTTTTAAGGAAGTGTAGTGTGTACTGTGCATGTAGTTTGGTGTTGATAGTTAGAGAAGCTTGTATTGGAGAGCATGCTGGCCTACTCTCTGTGTTACTGAGACACTGAAAAAGTTCACTAAAGGGGAATGGTCGGGACCTAGTTCCGAGGGCTGTTGAAACGGAAGCTCCAGCTCTCCCTGTCATCAGCTTTCCATCCACCTTATGAGTACTGCCCTGCTCGACTGGTGCTACAGTTTACTCCTAAGGTAAAGTGGCTGAGGTTCAAACAAAGGTGTCTAGAGTTCGACTCAGATTCTGTATAGAACTCCCTTCCCACTTCCCCCCCCCCAACCCTCTCTCTCATTTTCATTTCCTTTTCTATATTATTCTGGGTATAATTCATATGTTTATTTTTATACATTTTTCCGTTTTTTCCTTGTTTCTTTTTCCTTAATTTCTATTCCTTTCTCATTATTATCTTCTTTATCCCATTTCCTTTTGTTTTACATTCTTTTTTGCATCTACGATTGTTTCTCACTTTCTTTTTTCATTTTTATTTCTTGTATTTTTCCAGGTCATTTCTTCTTCAGTGTCTTTCTCCTCTTATTGTCTTTGTCTTTCTCACTCCTTTGTTTGCCCCTTACATAATTAGCTACAAGGGAAGCAGGAGGTTAAATGAAATAAAATTATCATCATCACTACTAACCTACTATATGTCACCATCATCATCAGTAACATCAGCACCACCACCATCCAAAACAATTATCATTATCATCAGTAACATTAAGCAATATCATAATCACTATCACTTCACCACTACTAACATCACCTTCATCACCATCACCATCACAGTTAACACTAGCGTCATTAGCTACATTAGCATCACAAGCCACAAGACAGGTAGAAGGCAAGATGAAGGTGGAGCGGCCTGGGATTCTAGCCTACTACAAGTGAGCTGGGTTCACACCTTGATTAGCACCTTGCCTTCCTTTTCTTTCTTTTTTTCTTGTAGCATTTTGTCTTTCAATTTATTTCGTACCTATTTTCTTTTCTTGTCCCCATTTCTATCGCAGCATTTCTTCCCTGTTGTACCCTTTCAAACACTTCATCCTCTAAACTTCCATTCTTACTTGTCACGCTACCCAAGTGTTTAAATGCACTCACATTGTCCATTTCCTCACTATTCAGGCTCATTGTGCATTCAGTGACTTCAGTTATCTCGAAGACCACAACTTTGCTCCTCCCTACATTCACCTTTAGATTCCGTTTCTTACATACTCTCCAAGACTTATTTATCAAGCCTTGTAGTTCCCCTTCATACCGAGTTAACATCTTTACCATTTTATCTCATCTCTTTCTTTCTCCTTTCATGTTTCTGGTGATGTATTGCACATTTTACTTCAGTCGTACCCCCTTTTATTTCAAATTCCTTCTTTCCTTTCATTTTATCCACTTCTTGTTTTTGCTTCTTTTTTCATGCCTTTCATTTCAATTTTTCTTTATTTCTCCCATCACTTCTCCTTCTTTTCCCTCTTGATTTTCTTTTCTCCTTTTCTTCTTTCTTTCTCCTTTCTTTTTTCTCAGTATTGCAGGAATACAGTCACAAGTGAATCAGGAGCCAAGGTGAAGTTAGGTACAGCGGCCTGAGATTCTAACAAATGTGTCCCGAGTTCGACCCTAACTGCCTAAATCTGCTCCTTTTTCTATTTTTAATTCTCTTTTATTCTTTCTTCCCTTTCATCCTCCTAATTCATCTTGTTCTTTGCCCCTTTTTTTCCTTTTATTACCTTTGTTTGCCTTTCATTTGTACTGATATTCCATTTCTTTTTGATCTTCCTCTTACTCCTTTTCTTTTTCCTTTCTCCTTTTCATGATTCTTTTTTTTTATTTATTTGTTCTCTCATTTTCTTTCTCTGTTTTTATTTTGTTCCTATTACTTCATTAGTTCTATTTTTCTCTGTTTCTTTCTTTCCCTTTCTTCCTCCTTTCTTTCTCCATTATATTACATTATCACATGGCACAAGATAGACTGGACGCGAGATAAAGTAAGGTCATGAACATCAGTGTCTATCATCATTTTAACACTGCCACCTCCAACGTCATCATCATCTTCATCATCATCATCATCATCATCATCATCATCACCATCATCATTAATACTTTCACCTCCAACATCATCACCTTCACCACTATCATCATCATTCATACACGTGACATTTTCATGACATCTAACCTATATCACATTCACCACCATCACATTCATCATTAAAATCATCATAATCATCATTTCACTATCACCTCCACCACTATTAGCTGCATTAGATCAAAGCCATTATACTATTATAACATCACAAATTGCAAGAGAGCTAGGAGGCTTGATGAGGTAAGGTGAAGCTGCCTGGGTACACTACACCTGTACCTCATTAACCCCTGTATCTATTTAACACCTTTACCTAATTTGCACCTGTACAGTCATGAACACTAATAAGGGGTAAGGGCAATCTGCTCCTTTACCGCCACCAAAGCACTGATCTGTTACGCAGATGGACCGGTGTAGCAGGTCCAAACTACTCCCGTCAAATACCACTCAATAGTGATTTGAACCTACATTAAAATCACTATGGAGTAAAATGAACCTAGGTTAAGGTCACTCTAGAGTGATTTGAAGCATGGTACACATCGCTCCCCTGATCACGTTCACTACACACCCTCCAGGTTCAAATTACTCCACTACAAGTTCAGAACATTCTCCTTTTTTTTTTTCCTATAAATAAAATAAAAATATACTAAGCTACTCCCTTCACTATATGAAAATATTATATAACAGAGCATATTATATTTTCATGCATATGTTAGGAAAAGTGACTGGATGTATAGTATGAAAGTCCGCTGGGATTAAATGATTAAATGAGATCCAATTTGTTTCTATTTTATTGCAAAGACAAGAGCATATGACAAATTACATGATATTAATCTGCCTACAAACGCATTACAAATTCCTGTCCCACTGGGTCCTATGAGACACTCACACACTAAGAACAGAATTAAAATGTTCATGATAGTTAGTTAAATTCACTTGGCACCGATGATACGTAACTGGTGGAACCACACACCGTGGCTTATGTGACAACCATCTTCTCATACCTGCTTGGTCTTCTGTATGGATGTCAATGGGCATATTGCAGCAATCTCTATATCTGTCACCCACACAGCATCAGCGTCCATAGGACTGTTGTTCACATATTCATCCATGTCCTTCTGACCTGAATAGTTTTTAGAGTGAGACTTATGTTGTTGACTGGTGAGCACTTCGACCACACTGCCCCTAATATTCTTCTGGTGGTTCTCAGTTCCTGTTATCTCTTTCGATAATACATGGAACAGTCAGTTGCCATCTGTCGACAGATGATGGTTCATTATACAATACTTTAGGCAAACGTCTGGGAATGGGGGTGGCAAGCCAAGTTTGGTGATAATGGATATTCTCCAAGCACCATTAGTTGGGATGAAGAGACTCTAGGAATTTTCCTGATATCCAGTCATTTCTACATCTTCATTACCTTCCACATCACCAAGTCTAGCCCTGTCATGCTTCAGGTTGCAAGCACTTGCTTTTACCTTCAGGACTTGAGAAGTTTTAAGGTTCTTCAATTGATATAGTTCCTTGCCCACCAACTTGTAAATGTCATATGGACCAGACCAAGGGTCAACACTCTTCCCTCCTTTCTTGTCTGCACGCTTATTATTCCACAGAACAGAATCACCAGTTTGAAAGGAAACCTTGTTGTGTTGTCTCTTGTTATAATCTTCTTGTTGATGAGCTCGAGAAATGTCATTATTTGATGAAACTTTCGGGTACACCACTTCTTTAAGGTCAGCAACAGACTGCAGGCACTCTTGAAGGGATGATGCATCGAAATCACTATCAGGAGCTTCACGTTTGGCATTTTCACAATGATTAGCTTGGACTTCAACCACTAGCGCAACATTATGACCATACATCAAATAGAATGCATTAAATTATGTTGATTTCTGCTTGCTTGTGTTGAAAGCAAAGACCACACCAGGCAGAGCCTGCCGCCACTGATCGTTCCGCCCTTCAAAAACCTTCAGCAAGAACGACTGTATTGTCCGGTTGTTTCTCTCAACTAACCCGTTGGCTTGGGGGTAATATGCACTGGTGATTGTTTGCTTCACACCCAGAAGTCCATGCAACTCCCTCGACACATTGTGCACAAATTCACGACCCTGCTCATTGATCTGGATAGCTGGTACGCCATGGCAACAGATGGTCTCATAGACGAAAACAGCTACACTTCTGATAGTCTCTCCTGTTCATTCTGCTCTCTCTTCGTTCTGTTTCAGTTTGTTTACTTTTATTCTCTCTCTCTCTTTGCCTCTCTCGTCTTCCTCCATTCCCGTATTTCATCTTACTATTTTTACTTCAGTTTTTCTCTTCTTTTATTTCTTTTTTGTGGTATCCTATTCTCTCACATCCAAGTAATGGAAGTAAAGGGCAAATAGACCTAAGAACTATTATTAAGAACAATTTAAAAAAAAAAAAAAAAAGCAGGAGGGATGGATGATGAAGCAAAATTGTTAGAAGGGTTTTGGTGAAGGCGTCAGAAGAAGCAGAGCATTTAGTACGAATGAACTATTCTTAGTATAGCAAAGAATACACTTGACATGATTCCGTACAGAAGCATAAAAGAGACGAGATTCAGGGATGGGTTGGCGCCGGTACCTTTTGTAGGCCCCCTCCTCCGTGTCGCCCTGTCCCCTTACCGGTTGGCTGCCCTTCTCCGACTCACATCATCTTCTCTCATACATCATTCTACTCCGTCCTTTCATCATATATTTAGTTTTGTTCTCCCACTTTCCATCTCCAATTGTCACATACTGTACACTCACCTAATCAGTTTTTCATTCTTCCTCCCCATATGGTGAAACCATCTCGGCCTGTTACTCTTAACGATTTGAAACATATCCACAGCAATAACAAAGAAGACTTTGCTGTACTTAAATTTAAGAACATTTTGTGATTTTATATGTTATAGGGATTAGAAGTTGCAGATGCGATAATATTTACTGTTATTTTTTGTTTAACTGTACAAATATACTGTAGATGTTTCTTCTCCCCTTCAACCATGTTGTTATTTTTTTCTTTTTCCTGCGTTTGTCTGGAGCAGTGGTTTCCAACCTTTTCTAATTCTCGCCCCCCCTCACTGAATGACACGTTCCCTGCGCTCCCCTTCCTCAAATACTGTATTTTACTGGCATATTTGGCACATGTCAGTAAATATCATAGATTCTTAATCTTTGAAACTATTTATATATTCAGATAACTAGATTTTGTATTCATATCTGAACTATTTTCTCTATATTTAGAATTTACTGAATTCCATCATAATTCATAGTTTTTAAATATAATTACCCTCTTGATCAAGCCTTCGTGCCCCCCTAGGGGGGCGCGCCCCACAGTGTACCCCCCCTACAATATGTCTATTCCCGATGTATATATGCCCCCCCTCCCCCCAATGCATACATGCCCCCACTAAACTGCCTAGCACGCTTTCCCAGGGCCCAAGCCTGGGCAGAAGGTGTTACTACGACAGTTCTGAGCAGACACTCAAGAAGGGCAGACTATTTTTGTAAGAGTTCGTAATAAACTCCTTAACTAGCTGTTTGTACACGGAGTTTCTATCACCAAAGTATTGCAAGTTGCATTTGGTAGCAGCAGTGTTTCGGACGATCAGATTCTGACAGCTTCCTACACTATTTAGTGATACCAACAGATACACGACGTCTCGCATCTCACAGCCTCACTCCCCCCCCCTCAATGCCTCTCGTGGTATAATAACCAGCTGTGCCTCCAGGTGTACAATTTCTTTCACCAGTGCTCACCTCTCAAACAACCCCACCCACACAACTTTACCTCATCATCCTTCCCTCCTCTTTTCTACTCTGATGATTCTGTAGCTATTTCTTCTACTGATAAAGCAGATCTCTTCGCACAGACTTTCTCCTCCAATTCCACCTTAGACGATTCCGGTGCTGTTCCTCCATCACTACCCCCCTCTGACTTCCTCATGGCTGACATTAAAATTCCTTCAGTTGATGTATTTTCAGCCATCACTGGCCTCAGTACTAACAAGGCATATGGGCCGGATGGGGTCCCTCCTGTTGTTCTCAAGAACTGTGCTTCTGTGCTTACACCCTGCCTAGGCAAACTCTTTCGCCTCTGTCTGTCAACTTGTACCTTTCCTTCTTGCCAGAAGTTTGCTCTCATTCAGCTGGTCCCAAAGAAGGGTGACCACTCCCAACCCTCCAATTATCGTCCAATTGCTTTAACGTCCTGTATTTCAAAAGTTTTCGAGTCAATTCTCAATAGAAAAATTTTAAAGCGTCTTTCCTATCGCAACCTTCTTTCCGATCGTCAGTATGGGTTCCGTCAGGGACACTCCACTTGCGATCTTCTCACCTACCTTTCAGACTCCTGATCATCCTCCTTTCGGGACTTTGGCGAAAGCTTTGCCATTGCACTTGACATCTCAAAGGCTTTCGATCGAGTCTGGCATAAATCTTTAATTTCCAAACTGCCCACCTACGGTTTCTATCCTTCCATCTGTGCCTTCATCGCTAGCTTCCTTTCTGGTCGTTCTATAGCCGCTGTTGTAGACGGCCATCGTTCTTCTCCTAAATCTATCAACAGTGGTGTTCCTCAGGGCTCTGTCCTATCACCAACTCTCTTCCTTTTATTCATCAATGATCTTCTAAGCTGTACATCTAACCCTATCCACTCATACACTGATGACTCCACCCTTCACCTTTCCATTCGGTTTCCGCAACGCCCATCTCAACAGTTACTTCAACAAACAAGGGATGAGGCTATGGCACACCTAATGTCTGACTTGGCTCGTATCTCTGACTGGGGTAAAAATAATATGGTTATTTTTAATGCATCTAAGACTCAGTTCTTACACCTATCAACCCGACAAAATCTTCCATAGGTATACCCACTAATGTTTAATAATATTCAGCTTAATCCTGCATCATCCTTGAACATGCTTGGGGTTTCATTTACTCTGGACTTATCTTGGAAAGATCATATTACATCTCTTGTAAAATCTGCTTCCAAAAGATTGGGTGTGCTAAGCCGACTCCGCTCTTTCTTTACCCCTGCACAATTGTTGACTCTATACAAGGGTTTTATCCGCCCCTGTGTGGAGTACAACTCTCATGTGTGGGGAGGCTCCCCACATACAGCTCTTCTCAATAGGGTGGAGTCAAAGGCTTTTCGTCTCATTAACTCTCTTCCTCTTACTGACTCCCTTCAACCTCTGTCTCTTCGCCGCACTGTTGCATCTTTATCTCTTTTCTATCGCTACTTTAATGGTCACTGCTCCTCTGAACTGTTTGCTGGCATTCCTCCACCTCTACGACGGGCGCGTAGCACCCTTCTGGCAGCAAACTCTCATCCCTTTTCTGTCCAACTCTCTAATGCAAGAGTTAACCGTTACTCCCAGTCTTTCTTTTATGCAACAGGTCAGCTCTGGAACTGTCTCCCTCTGTCTGTATTTCCTGCTGCCTATGATCTCCAGTCTTTCAAACGCAGTGTGTCCAGGCATCTCAAAATGATCGGATCTTGAATTTGGCTCTCTATTGTATTTTGTTTTTCTCTTGGAGGGAACTGTTATGCGGGCTCATGGCCTTTGGTTCCTTCTTTCTCGCATTAAAAAAAAAAAAACACCTTGTTCCTGCCCGCAAGTGTCGCCATCGCTGACCTATGCACCTGTTTCACCTGTTCCCAGCACCTGTTCCGAACTCATCATAGATCCTGCCCCCACAGTGCCACTTATCACTGTCTGCCCACCGCCATTCTCTGAATTTGCAACTCAAAAGCTCTATATCTGCAATGTACCAACATCTGCCCTGACACCCACCACTGGCCCCGCCGCCGCCACACCCTTCCCTCACATGTGGTCTGAATTAAGTGAGCCTCCTAGGACTGTAACTCCCTGCTGATGACTCATTGGAGCGTCTCTTCCCGTCTCGACTTAAGACCAGCGAGAAGTTCTGCATCTTCTAAGACTCATCCAACATATCGCTCCAGTCTCGTCCCTAGCCACTCTCATCTCCGACCAGCTGTCCCTCCAGCGCCGCCCCGCCCCGCCCCGCCCCGCCCTGCCCCATACTCCGCTTCATCACTCCAGCCCCGCTACGCCCAGTCACACCTGCACATCATACATCTCGTCAATCCCGTCTCTACTGTGTAACTATAGTATACCTTACCTTTCTATAGAGATTATCCTCGATTTTCTCTACAGATTGTATATTTTGTAAATATTCCATCTCACTTCCATTACCCCGTTTTCATCTTCACCTACGTTATTTATTATCCATCTCATCCTTCGCCTTTTATTTAAACCCTCCATCCCCTCACCTTCATTCGTTTTCACACCTACTCGTGTATCACATTCTCTCATCTTTATATTATACATTTCCACCTAAATATCCATCTTCATCCTTCATCTCATCTTGCATTGCCGCATTAAATGTCATACTTTCAATATCAACCGCTTAACACCAGCCTCTCTCGACCCGGAAACATCACCTGATCACACACCGTCTGCTGACTCTAACACGATCACTCACTTAAGAAGTGGCAAAGAGTACCACCGACCTGTACCTGAGACTCCCATTTCACTTCCCGCAGAACCACTTACTACCCATCCTACACTCGTAAATCCAGATACCTCCTCCTCTACCCCTACCTCTACACTCCCTTCTTCTTCATCTACCCCTTCCCCTATCGTTCACTCTCCTGCCTCACTTCATACCCCGGCTTGCTTGCCCTTAACTACCACTACCTTCTCTCACTCCCACTCCTCTCCTTCCGCCACTTCCACACTTCCAACCATGGCCACCCCTCCACAGTCTATCTCGACGATGCCAATCGTCCCAAATTTACCGGCCAGGACCCAACTTGGTCTGTCTATGATTTCCTCAGAGAAGTAGAAACCGACGTCCACAATTGGCAGATTACCGATGAATCGCTCAAAGTAGCGTACCTCATGGGTCCTAACACCACGGCAAATCGGACATCGGATCCGTGATCCGTGCAGGACATTTCGATAGCATTAATACCTTTGCTGATTTTCGTAAGGAACTCATCAGCCTTTGTTGCCAGCATTCAAATACCGCATCTCTCATGGGCATCATTAATCTCCTCAACCAAATGGATGAGGACTTCAGGGTCCCAGCACAACATGCCAAGCTCTGCGAAGCTGCTGCCGCCATGAAAGCAACTAGTAGCGAGATGCTCCAATTACTGGTAGGCACGAAATGGCTAGAAGACAAAAATGGCGTTCCAGTGGTTTCACTCACCAACTTTGCTGCCTTAATTGGTTACCTGGGATTCCTTCACTGGCTTACTCCTAAACAGCGAGAACTAGCCTTGGAAATAGGTTTCAGTCCAGGAGATAAATTTATTAAGGTCAGTAAAGCCATTCATGAAAGAACAGGTTTGAACTAAACACGTCAGGGCACCACCCAACCCTTGGCCTCCTCAGTCTGTCACACCTCCACTACCCCAGACCTTTCTCGCTACCGTCCCACCACATGAGGCAGACCTGCCACGCATCGTTCTCCTACCGCAGGTCGTGATCAATCTAGCGTTCAACGGAACAGACAATCTTCGATTCTTTGCTGGCACTGTGGTCATCCTGGACATTGAGAATCCAGTTACAACCGTAAATACAGACGTCCTCACTCCCAAACCAGACAGCGTACGCCTTCCCGCTCCCGTCATCCTACATGCAAGTACCACAAATCCAGTACGACACTCTACTGAGGAATGTCGTTACCTCAGCCGCCACCAGTCGGGGGAAGCGCCGCGCCCGTATCGGCCCAATATCACGTAGAACCAGAAACCCAACTCCCCATCTGCCATGTTGGTCCCATAACATCCTCGGGTTTAATCATTCTCGGATGCAGTCATGACATACCAACGTCATTCTTCTTGAACACAGGATCTATAGTAAATCTGATCTCCGATTATTCCTTACATATTATTCAATGACATCACAACCACGTCAGTTTCCTAGAACCACCAGACATTCGCCTATGTGGTGTCGAAGGCTCAGAGTTTAAGGTTAAGGGAAGAGTCACCCTAGAAGTGAAACTACACAGAGATTTGCCCCCCATCCCAATTGAATTTCATGTCACTAATGACTTGCAGTATCTCGCAGATGCTCTTATTGGTTTCTCCACCATGGCACAACACTCCATTGCATTATTACCTGCCTGTGGTAGTATAGACATTACTGGATTCCCAGTATACAGTATGGAATGTCTCCATCCTGTTCTTATGATCAAATCAGTCCTTCAGTTACCTCTGTCCCTACCACTTCCAAAATGTCCAGTCCAGCCCAAACCACCACCAGCATCATCTGAGAATACAGAGATCATTCCTTTACTGACTGCGAGCAAGGATATAAATTCCTCAGTGTCTACTGATACATCCTCTCAGCCTTCGGAAATGGCTCTTACCTCCTCTCCCAACAACACAATCGCTGACTCGGACATGTCTCAGTTACCTACCTCACACAGTGTGAATGATCTCCAACATGCAGAGACGACACGTGCAGTAACGAATACGTGCACAATTTTGTTGCCGCATGAGTTCACCAAAGTCTCTGTTCGTGTTGCCGGTGCAAAAGAAGGAGTGGATGTACTAACACTACCTGAGACGTGTTGTGTGAATGGCTTGACTTATGAGTCAGCGTAGTGTACAGTCTTCACGGACAGTTTATGCTACATGTACTTGCTCAACATCACAAATGCTCCAGTAAAACTTAAAAGTGGTGTAAAGACTGGAGACTTCCTAGTATACCCAGTGGCCGTAAAGGTGTGCCAGGATTCCTCAATTCCTACTATTCAGACTGATGATAGTACGCCAATCGTTGTATGTACTATTAACTCTACAGGATCTGCGCCGGCATATTCACCCAATGTGCTCTCACATCTCACTTGCATGGATTTCCCAGAAAATACGCCACAACTCCTCGACCTTTTGACCTCGGACAGAAACGTGGTTGCCTTACCTGGTGAACCGATGGACAGAACAGACCTTGTCAAACATACGATTGAACTACTACCAGGAACTCAGCCGATTTACATACCAGCGTATCGATTTCCTCACAGCCTGAGAAAGCAAACAGATCAAATGGTACAGAACATGTTAGACCAGGACATTATTGAACCCTCCGTCAGTCCATGGAATAGCCCACTTTTCTTAGTACCAAAGAAGGACAGCAACTTTAGACCAGTAGTCGACTATCGTAAGGTCAATTCTGTCACCGTTCCAAACCGTTTCCCATTACCCGTCCTCACTGATTTGCTAGAATCCCTTTGTGAAAATAACGTAGTCTTTTCGTCTATAGACTTCCTCAGCGGTTACTGGGAGGTCGAAATGGAAGAGTCCTCTCGCCCAGTTACAGCCTTCAGCACCCCTTCCGGACATTTTCAGTTTAAGAGACTCCCTTTTGGTCTGAGAAATGCTCCTTCCGTGTTCATGCGACTTATCCATTCAATCTTCAGCGGTATGATGGGACACTCTCTTTTGGCTTACCTAGATGATATCATTGTTGTGAGTAAATCCATCCCTGACCATTTTACCAAGCTCCAGCAAGTCTTTGAACGCCCCCAGCTCGCAGGCCTCAAAATCAATCTCAGTAAATGTGACTTCCTGCGAAAGAAAATCAAATTCCTAGGCCATGTCGTATATGCACAAGGCATTCATACTAATGAAGATAAAACTAATGCGATTATTAACTTCCCAGAACCTACCACTACCGAAGCTGTACGAAGTTTCCTGGGCCTCAGTGGCTATTATCGTAGATTCATTAAAGGTTATGCAAAGATCGCTGCTCCTCTGACCCACTTACTCAAGCAGAATGTGCCCTTTGTTTGGAATAACGACCAGTCACAGGCTTTCCAAAAGCTAAAGACAGCTCTTGTAAATGCCCCTGTTCTAGCATTCCCTGATTATACCAAACCCTTTCTTCTCTGCACAGACGCCTCAGGCACTGGACTTGGTGCCGTTTTGATGCAACTTGATGAAGCATCAAGGAAGAGCGTAATAGCGTATGCTAGTCGCACCCTAACAACCGCTGAATGTAACTACAGTATTCACAGATCTCGAAGCGCTAGCGGTAGTCTGGTCTTTGAAACATTTCAGAGATATAGTCTATTGTTATCCAGTGCATATCCAATCAGACCACCTTCCATTATGTGATTTGTTCAAGAACCACAACCTAACAGGTAGGCTAGCTAGATGGTCCGTCATCATCCAGGACTTCAATCCCACTTTTCAATATGTACCAGGAAAGTTGAATGTAGTCGCAGATGCACTCTCACATCACGTAGCAGCAGCTATAACATCACTGCAGCCCGAAGTAACTGAAAACACTACACTAAGGTCAGAAGTTGTTCGAAACTTTCAGCGCCAAGACCCCATATGGTCCAAAGTCATTTATTTCCTAGAATCTGGCGATGCCTCGACTTTATCTACTCTGCCAGTATCACTAGATGAGTTCATGCTAGATGATGATCTCTTGTACAGGAAAACACTACTAACAGGAAAAGACATGCCCAATCGCGAGGTATGCCAACTTGTTGTCCCCACTGCCCTGATACCAACGGTTCTTCACATAGTTTGTAATACCCCTCAAGCTTCCCATCCAGGTAAAGACCGCTGCTTGCGCCAAGCACGTCTCAAATACTATTGGCCAACCATGCTCCACGATATCAATGCCCACTGTGACTCTTGCCTCTCCTGCCACCGCCACAAAGGATCAACCGGCTTACCTGCACCGCTCTTACAATACCCAATCCCGTCACGACCATGGGAAACTGTCTCAATCGATCTCATAAAACTACCTCTCACAGAAACCGGCGCTGAGTACTTGTTCGTAGCGGTCGACCACTTCTCCCGCTACTGTGTCCTCGTACCCCTCTCCGACAAGACCGCAAAGAGTGTTGCACGTGCCTTTGTAGATCACATAATTTGCCCGTTCAGTACCCCTCATACCATTCTTACTGACAACGGTACAAAGTTCAACAATAGCCTTCTAGATGAGATCTGTCACCGTTTTCATATCAATAAGTGCAATGTCGTGCCTAACCATCCGGCTTCCAATGGCCTTGTAGAACGTCACAACCGAAAAATCTTAGAGTGCCTTAGACATCTAGGCTCCCATAGTTCGTCCTGGGATGACTGGATTCCCCAAGTGGCATCCTCAGTCAATAGCTTCATCAATGCATCCATTGCCGAATCTCCCTTCTTCGTCCTCTTTGGTTTTGACAAGGACCTCCCATACTCTCTCCTATCCTCAAAGCCAGAACCCATCTACAACATGGATGATTATGTTAAACTAAAATTGGCCAACTTCCAAACAATCCACCAGTATGTCCAATCCACTTTGGCTTCTTCTCAGGAGGACATGCTGCAGCACCAACATAAATCTGCCTCTCCTATCACTATCAATGTAGGCGATCTTGTCTTTGCTCATTCCCATACGCATTCCTCTAATTTGGATGACAAATTTACAGGGCCCCACCGCGTCCTCACTCAACAAGGCAACAAATTTCACCTTCACGACCTGTCCACTAAGGACACCAGATGTGTCCACGTCGATGACTTAAAGCGAGCACCCTGTGGCCTCGTGTTGGAAGAGTCACTTACACAACCTCCTGCCCCCTCTTCCCCTCCTCCCATCCCTCAGTCTACCTTGTCTCCACCTATCCCTCGGTCTCCTTCCTCTCCACCTACACCTACTCATTCATCAACCAATCATTATCGGTCCAAACTGTGCTCTGCCCATCAACCTCTTCAGGACCTCTCCCATTAACTCTACCCTGATTATCTAGGTACGATGATAGCGGTCTACCTGCTGGCAGTGCTGACCCTCCTGGGGTCTGGGTCCGGTCAGGACGATGGTGGAGTACGTCCCGGGGCCTTGGTCGGCTCAGGAGGCGAGTTGATGCTTATCAAAGATGTAGTCTCCCTGCGCAACGATCTTGTGCCCCTGGCCGACGTAGCCATTGCCCTACCTGCCTACCACACCAGCTGCACAGAATCAAGACTCATCTCACGGCCATCATGGGGACACACAACCCAAATTAGTATCTCTATAACCTTTTCCTACCACTCTCTTGGCAATTGCAATACATAAGTAACAAATTCACTGAGCTCAATGACACATTTTCCTTTCAGACACTCGTTGGTCGTTCTCGTGTGAAACGAGGTCTCTTCGACTTCAGAGGTGAGATTCTGAGTGGTTTGTTTGGCGTTGCTACAGCCCGTGACATTTCTGGCTTCAAATCTGATCTCGCTCATTTAGCTTCAGCCCTAGAATCCCAATGCTGAGTCATCAAAATCCAACACACTATGTTACAGAAGATTACGGCCCAATTAATGAAGTCACGTCCACTCAAAACAACTTCACCGATATCTTATGACAACACCTTTCAGATCTCAACGTTATCTCTCAGTTCTTCTACCTCAAACTCAACATGGATAATCTCCAACTGGCCATTGACTCTCTCCTGTCTCAAGTCTCTACCTTGGTTCGTATCCTGGTCGATGCTATAAATGGACGTGTCACTGCCGTCTTAGTACCTGTCTCAGCTCTCCGTTCTGTCCTGGAATGGACTCACTCCACCTTCGATCTATCCCCAACCCTCCCCTACTCCTTCCTCGAATATTATTATCCTGTTCTCAAAGCCACTCTTCTCACCAAATACGTTGTCGTCTATATTCCTCTCCGTTCTGCCATAACCTTTAACCTTTTCCATATCATTCCCTTCCCTTTCTGCCTCAACAACTCCTTGTTACAAGTATCTGTTCCTTCGGAATATTTCCTCCTCTCCCATGATCATCTTTCAGTTGCCTTCCTTTCTTCCACAGACCTCCAGAAATGTTCCTCCCTTACTCTGACCTCTCGTCTCTGTGCTGACCACCTTTTCGCTATCTTCCCTAGCAGCGCTACACCCTGTGAATCTGCTTTAGTTCGCAACCATTCCATCTACTCGGCCTGTTCCTTTGTACCAGCTCCTGAACTCCCGGTCCACCATGCTCACCTCAACCATGTCCAGTACTTCTTCTTTGCTGCTCCCATCTCCGTCACAGTCATGTGTCCTGGTTCTTCGGTTCGATCCGTCCCTGCTAGTGGTCTCTACAAAGCACCAGACTATTGTACCGTCAAATCAGAGTCCGTCATCACTTACGCCACTCACTGTCACCAAGCTGTCCGTAAACACTCCTATGACATCTTTCAACCAATCTACGTGCCTTCAACCCTCCCATCTGCCAACATTACCGTCACCTCCCCTAACTTGCGCATGCTAACATTCCTCAATGATAGTGACTTCATTATGGATTAAGTTTCTCTGGCCTTCAGCCGTTCATGGGTTCATCCAACAGTTGTGTTTCCCCCCGTGGTTATCGCTTTCATGGGTTTTCTACTCATCATCTGTGCAGTGCATTGTTGTGTCAGGAAAATGGAACGACGACTCCAAGAAATCAGAGTCGCTACAGGCATAGTACGCCCTACACATGACGTAGAAACTCCCCGTACTTAGTGCCCTCACATTCAGTGACTACCAATGCCATCTGACAATTACCCAAACTGTGAACAGAACTATTACTACTAGAAAATGATGGTATTTCTTTAATGCATTATTGAGTGACAGTGTATCCTACAGAAACTAACAAAAAAAAAAAAAAAGAAAAAAATGAAGGACGAAAAACGAAATCCTCATATCTACTCCTTGTTTGTCATGTATGAAGATATTATTGTATAATCCCCATTATGTCTATGTATAACTTCGACCCTTACTGGACACATACCTATCAATTAATCCTTGTATATCTTATATGTATATATCCTTCCAATTCCCTCCCCTAAACATGGCCATGTCTCCCCTACTGCCCCTGTATCATACATATCCCTTGTACAAACCTCCCCGACCCTGCCTTAGTAATATAATCAAACACCATATAACTCCTGGTGTCAGGAGACACCATCTCAGCTACCCGGGGGAGTAGTGTACCCCCCCTACAATATGTCTATCCCCAATGTATATATGCCCCCCCCCCCAATGCATACATGCCCCCACTAAACTTGCTGACCTAGCACGCTTTTCCAGGGCCCAAGCCTGGGCAGAAGGCGTTACTGCATCAGTTCTGAGCAGACACTCAAGAAGGGCAGATTATTTTTGTCAGAGCTCGTAATAAGCTCCTTAACTAGCTGTTTGTACACGGAGTTTCTATCACCAAAGTATTGCAAGTTACAACAGGTTGGAAACCACTGGTCTAGACGTTTCTACTCCTCACCCTGCCCAAGGGTGGGAAAGGAGGTCCGACTGATGATGATAATGTATAAAATATACACTATAATTTGCAGTATGTATAAAACATATACTGTATAATTTGCAGTATGTATACAGTACAGTGTGTATAATTTGCAGTATGTATTAATTACGGTGTGTATAATTTGCAGTATGTATACAATATAGTGTGTATAATTGGCAGTATGTATACAATATAGTGTGTATAATTGGCAGTATGTATACAATACAATGTGTATAATTTGTAGTATGTATAAAATACGGTGTATAATTGGACTAGCTGTCTGCAGAGGCCATATATTTGATCCGTGGCGCCCCTTCGTCTCCGCCTCCTCCCTATTCCTTTCCCTTCTCCTTCCCCATCAACTCACTCTCCTTCTAATTCCCTCTTACCGCCCTCATAATTAAGCATTTCTTATTCATCTACTTAGTTTCCTAAATAATTTTACACTTATTCATCAAAATCAAAATGAACTTCCGCCTCCTGTTGGTGGTGGTGGGGGTGCTGTGTGGGGTAGTGGGGGGGGTAGAGGGGGCTCGGGCCCGGGGTTGGGGTCGCGGCGGCGACGCGGCTGCCGCACGTGGCCTGGAGGCCCGCGTGTGGCAGCTGGAGATACAGCTGGAGACCTACGGGCAGATGATTGAGAGCCTTCGGCAACAGAAGGCTCACCTGGAGTCTCAGAACCTCGCCTTGCAGTAGGAGGTCCAGGCGGCCCGAGCTTCGCTCCATGATTACGAGGAGTTTGCACGGGTGCTCCAGGAGTAGAAAGACGAGGGTGCGTGGAGCATAGTGGCCGAAAAAGATGAAGAAGCCAATGCCCTCGCCCAACACCTGGATGCCGCCCATGAGGACCTGAAGGCCAAGAATCTTGAGTTGGACCACGTGACTGGCGAAATGCAGAAACTGTAGGACGCCCACGCAGACCACCTTCTGCTTCACCACGCCGAGACACAGAAGCGGGAGGAGGTGGAGGGGCTCTTTCAGGACGCCCAGAGCTCTCGTGATGCCTGGGAAAGGCGACACCAGGAAGTCTCAGGTCAGCTCGAGTCACGCACACAGCACGCCAGAGAGCTGGAGGAGGAGCTGCAGGCTCTCCAAACCATACACGAGGACCGCCTGCAGCGCCTGCAGGACACAGAACGTCGCCATGATGAAGAAAAACGCAGGCGATTGGACCTGGAGAGTCACCTTGAGGAGGTGCAGCGTGCGCTGCAGGCCTGGGAGCAGCAGCACGCCCAGACTCACAGGGACCTAACCCACCACCAGGAGCGGGGAGCCCAGATGGAGTCCGTGCTGAAGGAGGCCGAAATGGTCTTATCTTCACAAGACCACGGACTTGCTTCTTTACCCCAAAAGGTGGTGGATCAGAGCCAGGCGCTGGAGGAGGCCCAGGCAGACACCCTATCAAGGGAAGCGGCCCACGCCAACCTCAAGGCAGTTATGATGGACTTAATGAAAAAACATGAGGCAGCCCAAAACCAACTGGACGAAATAAGACAAGGTCACACCAAGGCCCTCTGGCAGCACCAGCACGCCATCAGCCAGAGGGATGAGGCCATAAAAGGTCATAAGAACCAGATCAAGGGTCACCTGCGTACCATTCGTGAACGTGAAAACCGGATCAGTGACCTAATTTCGGAAAATCGAGGTCTGCTCAAGACCAGAAAGGACTTGCGCAAAAACAGTAATGGCCTGCAGGCCCACCTGGCCTGGCACCATGGCCTGGTCCTGGCCCTCATCAACCAGGATGAGGTGCTGCAGGACAAGGTTCTGGCCCTCGACGGCCAGTGAGCGCCTTGTGTCCAGTTACACTCGCATTGAACTTTCTTGTTTTCCCACACCAAAACGGGACTCGCTTTAGGAGGTGTCGTTCCTAGGGAGGTAGCCCAGTAAGTGGTGTTGTGTAGTGAGGTGTAGCTCAGTACGGGATGTGCCAGAGTAAGAGGTGTTTGTAGTGAGGTGTAGCTTAGTACAGGATGTGCCAGAGTAAGTGGTGTTGTGCAGTGAGGTGTAGTTCAGTACGGGATGTGCTAGAGAGAGAGGTGTTGTCTAGTGAGGTGTAGCTCAGTACGGGATGTGCCAGAGTAAGTGGTGTTGTGTAGTGAGGTGTAGCTCAGTACGGGATGTGCCAGAGTAAGTGGTGTTGTGTAGTGAGGTGTAGCTCAGTACGGGATGTGCCAGAGTAAGTGGTGTTGTGTAGTGAGGTGTAGCTCAGTACGGGATGTGCCAAAGTAACAGGTGTTGCGTAGTAAGAGATGGACGGTAGCACTCCAGAGGTGTAGCACCCTAGAGGTATAACACCCTAGAGGTGTAACACTCAAGAGGTGAACATCCTAGAGGTGTAACACCCTAGAGGTATAACACTCTAGAGGTGTAACACTCAAGAGGTGAACATCCTAGAGGTGTAACACCCTAGAGGTGTAACACTCTAAAAGGTGTAACACTCTAGAGGTGTAATACCCTAGAGGTGTAACACCCTAGCAGTGTAACACCCTAGAGGTGTAATACCCTAGAAGTGTAACACCCTAGCAGTGTAACACCCTAGAGGTGTAAAGATATGGCGCGCTAAGAGGTGGATAGGAGTGGCAGGCTGACAGGTGGACGAGAATGGCAGGATGACAGCTGGAGAGGAGTGGCAGGTTGACAGGTGGATAGGAGTGGCAGGCTGACAGGTGGGCGGGAGTGGCACGCTGACAGGTGGGCGGGAGTGGCACACTGACAGATGGAAGGGAGTGGCACACTGACAGGTGGACGGGAGTGGCACGCTGAGAGGCGTGTCCCGTGCCCACATAAAGTACTGTCTTCTCTCTCACTTTTTTTCACTTTTCTTTATCTCACTTTTATACACATATCTATCTACCTCATCTATCTATCTATCTATCTCTATCTATCTATAATCTCCGTCTCCCTTCTATCCCCCTCCACCTCTTCTCCCACTATCCCTCTCTTTCCTCTTCCCTTCTCTCCTATCCCTCTCCACCACCATCTCTTCCATATCCCCCTTCTCCTATCGTCCTCCACCCTCCCATCTCCCTCCCCCTCTCTTTCACTCTCCCTTCTCCCTCTCTTCCCCTTCCCTCTTCCCTTTCCCCAACTCCTCTTTGCTCCCTATCTCTCTCTCCCCCTCCCTCTTTCTCTTTCCCCAACTCCTTTTTGCTCACTATCTCTATTTTCTTGCTGGCTCTCAAAATTAGCCACAATATAATTACTTTCATGTGCAGAGCGAGACTAGAGAAATGAAGTTAGAGGAGCCTTTGTTGGCCAGCATGAGTCTTAACAGCAATAGGGAAATGAGGCAAGGGGCATTTTCTTTACTGCAAAGAGAGAGAGAGAGAGAGAGAGAGAGAGAGAGAGAGAGAGAGAGAGAGAACAGACAGGTAGATGTGTGATGAGCTAGATAAATGAGTGTTTTGTTAGACTGATGGCAAGATGAATCGACAGAAAGTTGGTTAAGAGATAGCCAGCTGAGTTTTTTTTTTTTTTTTTTGATAGACTGAAAGATAGACAGAGGTAGATAGATAGACGAGTAGTTACTATATAATGTAAAAATATACTGACAGACGATAAAGTTACTGTATTCAATAGATGTATAGTAAAGCGCAGAAAGGTAGATAGATTGTTAAGTAAAGGAATAGCTACGTCAGATATTTCGAGATAGATAGGTAGATGGAGAGACAGACAGACAGATAGACAAGGCAACAGCTCTATTATTCCCCATTCTTCAATTAACTTCAGCTCTCACTCATCTCTCCATTATCTCCCATTCTGTTTTTCCCCATTTATTTCCCACTTCCCTGTCTCTTCCCCATTGTTCCAGCATTCATCACCTCCATTCTTCCTCCTTCTCCATTTTCCTTCCGTCTTCCTTAACCCTCTCTCTCTCTCTCTCTCTCTCTCTCTCTCTCTCTCTCTCATCTGTCTTCCTCTCCCTCTTCCTCTACCTCCCTTCCCTTCGTTCTTCATTCTACCCTTCTCCTCCTCCTTTTACTTCTTTACTCCTCCCCACCCCCAGTACTTATCATTCTCCTCTTCCATCTCCCATCCTCCTCTTCCTCTTATTTAATTCCCTTTCTCTTCATTCTCCTCTTCCTCCTCTTCATTACTTCCCATCCTCTTCAATTCCTCCCACTCTCCTCCCCACCTTCACTATCTCTCCTCCTCCTCTTCTCCACTATTTCCCAGCCTCCTCCTTATCATTTTCCAATCTCCCCATTCACTTCCCAATTAACCCCATCTCCCCACAATCCATCACCTCTGTCTCACTACCCATTATTACACTCGCCAAAACCATTTCAGATACCATTAACTTTAACCCGTCACTGACCCAAACCAACACTTCTTTCATCTCTCTCTCTCTCTCTCTCTCTCTCTCTCATTGTTTCTTTCTTTTTCTAAGTACTTGATTCCCTTCTCCAATCCCCCCTACCATGCCACCGCCCTTCGTTTATCACCATCTTGACGCCAATACCCACCGTCTATACTGAAGGAATGCTAGAGCTGTCTCATTTAGAACCAGTGTGTATCGAAAATCACATCTACTCTTATCTATCAGGCTCTATCTACCCTCTAATCTACTCTCTATTGCCATTACTAACTTCTATCTAAGCTTTTTCCTTTCCATCCTTTTGGTTTCTTGCTTTACTCACGCCACCATCAACCACCATTCTACCACAATCTACCATTAATCTACCACAATCAACCACTAATCTACCACAATCTATCGTCTTTCTACCATAATCAACCACTAATCTACCACAATTCATCGTCATTATACTATAATCAACCACTATACCCCAATCTACCTCTACTCTACCACAATTGACCCCCATTCTACCCATGGACAGCTATTCTACCACAATCTACCACTATTCTACCACAATTGACCCCCATTCTACCCACCTACCGCTATTCTACCCCAATCTACCCCCATTCTAGCATCACCCCTACCCAGGCCTCTCACTCAGATCATTAACGTCACTCTCCACCACAGTCACCCCTTATGGCACCTCTCTCTCGCTCTCGTTTCTTGATATTTTTCCCTCCCTCTTCCCCTCTTCTTGAATAACTCTCCACCCATCCTTCCTTTCTTTTCTTTCTTAAACACACACACTCACTCTTACACACACAAACCCACCCACAAGATCAATCTAAGCTACATACATACAAACATTCTGGTACTCACACACATACATACCGGTACTCTCACTCATTAGCATTTACATATACATACACACACACATACAGGTACTCTCTCATTCATTAGCATTTACACATACATACACACATACATACATACAGGTACTTTCTCACTCATTATCATGTACAGATACATACAAACCTACATACGTACACAGCCATTTGCGCACACAATTTTCACAGCTTTGAGTCCAACTTACAAAGTTTGGAATTATTCCCTGTGCCTCGAAGCAGGTACACACACATACATACGTACACAATTCCTACACATACATACATATATACACAATTTCTACACACATACATATACATAATTCCTACACATATATACAAGCATACATACACAACTCCTATACAAACGCACATAATTCTTACACATACATACGTACATACAATCCAACACACACACACACAGCCATAATCCACCCAGTTAAGCTAACGTTCCCAGAATGTGCTCGTGCTCTCTCTCTCTCTCTCTCTCTCTCTCTCTCTCTCTCTCTCTCTCTCTCTCTCTCTTTCTCTCTCTCTCTCTCTCTCTCTTCCACATCAACACGAAATAGGGAGTCGAATATAATTATTCTATATAACCCAAGATTTCATTGAAGGATGGAAGGAAGGATGGAAGGAAGGAAGGACGGAAATGAAGGATGAAGAGAAGACAGAAGGATGGAAGGATGGAAAAACGACTGAATGAAAGGCAAATTAAAGAAATAAAATATAGAAAGAAAATATAAACAATGAGGAAATTAAAGTATGGATATAACGAAAGACAAAACAGAGAAAACAGACCGACACAGACAGACAGAAATAAAGAATCCACAGACAGAGACAGACAGACAGACAGAAAGAACCCAGAGACAGACAGAACCGGAGGGTGACAAGGAAGGAAAGAAGGACGGAAGAGGAAAAATGAAAGAAGAAAATGAAAGAAAAAGAAGAAATATTAAAATTACTAAAAAAAAGGAAGAAAATACCAAACATGACGTCATAAACCCCCAGCCAATCAAATTCCACATCCGGTGACGTCATAACCTCGTCAGCCAATAGGAGCCCGATTTATCCCGACCCCTAGCCAATCAGAGGGTACGATTTGGTAATGGGTAGAAAAATCCCGGAGAGAGAGAGAGAGAGAAAAAAAAAATTATACTCCTTACATCTCACATAAAAACACACACATTATGTCTCCCACATCCTCCAAACCAATTTCCATTCTCATGTATAAATTCATCACCACTTATTCACCTTCTCTTCTTTCTCATTTCCCAATTACTCATCTCCCATTTTCCCCCCATTTCTCACCTCAATCCGTATTTACTCATCGCCCAATCAGAGATGTAGCGAGGCATCGGAATCGGTATCGGCTAATTTTCTGCCTATACTACCGATACTTAAAAGGAATTTAGTGCGTGGCATATCACCCACTGGAAGTTATTTTGTTAAACAGAATTTGGATGTTCTATAGGGACGAGAAATATATTATGGTAATATCCAACTATTTAATATATTATTTTGAGTGCCTTGTGCGTAGTAGTTTAATGACAAACTTGAAAAAAAACAAATGGCACGAGTATGGCCAACAGCCTAATAGATCGGTCTCCCATGCACTGCTATCGGTATCGGTAATAGTGTCGGTATCGGTCCAATTTTGTGCTATCGGTATCAGTATCGGTCGAAATTTTGCTATCGGTACATCTCTAACCCTGTCCACCCTACCCACTACCCTGTCCACCCTACCCACTACCCTGTCCACCCTAACCACTACCCTGTCCACCCTACCCATTACCCTGTCCACCCTACCCATTACCCTGTCCACCCTACCCACTACCCTGTCCACCCTACCCATTACCCTGTCCACCCTACCCATTACCCTGTCCATACCACCCACTACCCTGTCCACCCTACCCATTACCCAGTCCACCCCACCCATTACCCTGTCCACTCTACCCATTACCCTGTCCACCCTACCCATTATCCTGTCCTGTCCACCCTACCCATTATCCTGTCCACCCCACCAATTACCCTGTCCACCCTACCCATTACCCTGTCCACCCTACCCACTCCACACACACACTGGGTATCAACTTGGCTGACAGAAGTGACGGATCTCTGTCAGCTGAAGTAAAAGGACTACAGTCAGGTCAGTCTCAGATCTACCTTCCCTTGCCATTGACTGGGCTGAAAGGGGTGGGCAGCTTTGAACAAACGCGCTGTAGTAGGTATAATGTGTAGATTGAGCCAGGATTCCAGGGACTTGAATGATGAGTGTGCTGTAGTAGGTATAATGTGTAGATATAGCCAGCATTCCGGGGGCTTGAATGATGAGTGTGCTGTAGTAGGTATAATGTGTAGATATAGCCAGGATTCCAGGGGCTTGAATGATGAGTGTGCTGTAGTAGGTATAATGTGTAGATTGAGCCAGGATTCCAGGGGCTTGAATGATGAGTGTGCTGTAGTAGGTATAATGTGTAGATATAGCCAGCATTCCGGGGGCTTGAATGATGAGTGTGCTGTAGTAGGTATAATGTGTAGACAGAGCCAGGATTCCAGGGGCTTGAATGATGAGTGTGCTGTAGTAGGTATAATGTGTAGATAGAGCCAGGATTCCGGGGGCTTGAATGATGAGTGTGCTGTAGTAGGTATAATGTGTAGATAAGAGCCAGGATTCCGGGGGCTTGAATGATGAGTGTGCTGTACTGTAGTAGGTATAATGTGAATATAAGAGCCAGGATTCCGGGGGCTTCAATGATGAGTGTGCTGTAGTAGGTATAATGTGTACGGTAGATAGAGCCATGATTCCGGGGGCTTGAATGATGAGTGACTGGGCTTAAAGGGGTGGTCAGCTTAGAACAAACGCGCTGTACTAGGTATAATGTGTAGATAGAACCAAGATTCCGGGGGATTGAATGATGAGTGATTGGAGGCGTGGCCCATTGGACAGGACAAACGTGGACTAGACCAGTGGTTTCCAACCTTTTCTAATTCTCGCACCCCCCTCACTGAATGACACGTTCCCTGCGCCCCCCTTCCTCAAATACTGTATTTTACTGGTATAGTTGGCACATGTTAGTAAATATCATAGATTCTTAATCTTTGAAACTGTTTATATACTCAGACAAGTAGATTATTTATTCATATCTGAAATATTTTCTCCATATTAAGAATTTACTGAATTCCATCATAATTCATAGTTTTTAAATATTATAATTACCCTCTTGATCAAGCCTTCGCCCCCCCCCCCCCAGTCAGCCCTTCGTGCACCCCTAGGGGGGCGCGTCCCACAGGTTGGAAACCACTGGTCTGGAGGGTGTGATTAACCCTTTGGTTAACTTTTGTTTAGTCATGTCCTTCTTTCTTGGTTTCGGTTTTTCGTTTAATTTCTTTTCTATGTCCTCTCCCTTCTCTCTCCCTTCGTTCTCCTTTTTTTGCTTTTTTAATAATTTGTTTCATTTCTCTCTCTCTCTCTCTCTCTCTCTCTCTCTCTCTCTCTCTCCTTTCTTCCCAATATTACAGCTATAAGGCAATAATACAAGTAGGAGCCACGGTGATGTAGGGTCAAACGGCCTAACAAAGATTTCTCCAGTTCGACCCAAGGTCACACCACAGGCTTCTTTTTGTTTTATTTTTTGTTTGTTTCCCCTTTTTATTACCTTTCTCTGTCCTCTTTTCTTTTCTTATATCGTTTTCCGTCTTTTTTCTCTTTCTCCTTTTCCATATCTTATTCTTTTTACCTTTATAAATTTCTTTTCATCCCAGTATCTTATAATTTGTCTTTTCCATCTCCTGTTATCTATTCACTTCTGAATTTTTCTTCTTCCTTGCAGTCATTCACTCATTCATTTGTCTTATTTTCTTTCCATTCTCTTTTTTTTCATTCATTTTCTTTCTTTTCCTGGCTTATTCTTTCAGGTTCTTCCACTATTTCTCCATTAATTTCCAGCATCACAAACTACAGGAGAGGTAGGAGGCGGGATGAAGCATGATGGAGAGGCCTGGGACTCTGCTTCAGGTGTACCCAGTTCATGCCATCAGCTGAGATTCATCCTCTCTCTCTCTCTCTCTCTCTCTCTCTCTCTCTCTCTCTCTCTCTCTCTCTCTCATATTCGTGTCATTAGTATGTTCTCTAAGCCAACTCAGCAAAATGTACGTTGATTCTCAGGCTGCCATGACTCACTCTGAACTGAATACAATCGTTTGGCGGCACCTGGAACAGGATACTAGATCTGTGAAGAAAGTGAAATAAAGAGAGTATAACACGAACACAGAAACGAAAATAATGGAAGAGAGAGTATGATGAAAGCATTCCAAAGTATAATAGTATGACAGAAATAAGTATAATGCAGATAGTATGATAAGGAATGTAAAGTAAATATAATAAAACAGTATCATAAAGGAAGGTAAAGGAAAGAGTGGGTATGATGAAAAGTATATGAACCATGATAAAAAATGTATATCAGAATATGATGCAGGAAGCATATTAAAGGGAGGATAATAACCAGAGATTATAAGAGAAGGCATAATAAGAGACAGGATGGAGAAGTGGTAAGCAGGAGACGAAGAAGACTGAAATAGATGGACTTCCAGCTGGACGTTGGGCGGTCGGGGTTCAATAAATAGATCACTATCATACCTCCTATTATTTATTAGTTTATGTCTATGTTTGTGGTAGGTTGTAGCGACTTTCATCTACTCACTTGATGAAGTGCGGCCAGAGTCTTCCTTCACCTTTACCATTTTTCTTCTATGTCTGGCCTCCTCTATTCATATTTCTCCCATCTCTCCTGTCTCTTTCTATTATATTTCATTCCTTTTCATGTGGGTTATATTGAGAGACAAGTCAAATAGTTTCCTGTAAGGCAGGAAACAATTTTCAGCGCCGGGTGGTAACCATATAACCAACCCATACGTGCTCCATGCGTGTCAACAAGTGGGTTGGCGGAGAGTTAGGGCCCCTTCCCGTACAACAACTAACTCAAAGTCAAACGACCATCCTTTACGGGATTATGGCTATTTCTTTATGTATTAGCCTGTATATTTCTATATCTCTTTTTCTACCTATATCTATATACACGTAGACATTAGGTAGGTGAGGTTAAGTATACCGCCTCAGTACCGACTACTTTTTGATCTATATGAGGGTCTCTCTCTCTCTCTCTCTCTCTCTCTCTCTCTCTCTCTCTCTCTCCTTCCTTTCTTCACTATATTACAGCAATAAAGCAACAAGACAAGTAGGAGCCAAGGTGAAGTAAGGTGGAGCGGCCTGAGATTCTAACAAAGGTTTCTCCAGTTCGACCCGCATTCAAAGGAAGGCTTCTTTTTTTTTTTTTCTTTTTTATTCATCCACAGTTTTTTAACTTCTAATTTTCCTTCCTTTGTCCCTTCTTCTGTTCTTTCGTTGGTAATTTCCTTTCTTTCCGTCACCATCCTAATTTCTCAATCTTTTCGTCTTTATTATCTTCTCATCATCCCAGTTTCTTATAATTTCTCTTTTCCACCTCCTACTATCTATTCTCTTCTTTACTCACATTTATTTTCTTCCTTGTATTCATCCATTCATTTTTGCCAATCTAATTTTCTTTCGTTTTTCATTTCTCTCGTTCTCTTTCTGTCTTTACAGTGCTTGTTTTCTTTCTTTTCCTCTTCTCATTTCTTTATTTACATTTTCCTATATATCTGTCTATTCTTTTTTCATATTTTTCCTGTCTTCTATTTTTATGTAACCTTTACTAATTTTCTTCCCCTCTTTCTGTCTGTCTCTATTACCGTATCATTACCTGCAGTGGGGGTAAGAGGCTAGGTAAAGTAAGTTGGAGCGGCCTGGTACTCTAGTACAAGTGAACCGAGTTAACACCATACCATTTATTATTCATTTTCTTTTGTTTTCCTACCTTTTTTTCTTTCCCTCCTCTTTATTTCACGTATTGCTTCATTCCCGTTCTTCTTTCTTCTAATTTTCTAGATTTACCTGTTTCCCCGTTCTTCCACTTTTCATGCCCTATCTTTTATCCCCATTCCTTTTCCATTTCCATTCACTCTCTCTTCGCGTTCTTTCTTTCATTCCCTTTTCTCTTTTTCTTACTCCCACCATTGCTTTATTCCTCGCTGCTGTCTTTCATCACTATATTACAGGAATCAAACAACAAGGGAAGTAGCAATGATGTTGTAGGAACATCCTGGGATTCTAATAAAGGCGTCTGGAGTCAGAACCTCAGCTCAGTCAGGGTTCCATTTTATTTTTCTTCCTCATTACCTTTATTTTTCAATCCCTTGCCCTTACTTTTTCCGTTTAGTCTCCATCATCTCATATTTTCATTTCCATCGTTTATATGCTATTGTTTTCCCCCTTTTTTTTTAACCCATTTTTTCATATTTCTTATTCCTTTCCCCGTTCTCTCTTTTATAATAATTCCCTTTTTCTGTTTCCTGTATGTCTCCCATTCTTTCATATTTTTATTATATTATTTTTTATTTGCCTTCTGAATGTGTTAGTTTCTTTTTCTGTTATGCCACAATTTCTAATTTCACTTTTTTTTTCTTTCATTTCCTTGATCCTTCATTTCTGCATAATAATACATCAGACACTACAACCAATGCAGGAAATGAGATGAAGTTACGTTATTATCATGGGTTATGACTTACTGTATATCATCATTACCATTTCGACCACCATCACCATCATCACCACCAACAACACAACTCCCTTTTCCACCATTATAATCATCATCATCATCATCATCATCATCATTATTTATACGATTATCATTACCATCATCAAATTTCACCTAAATTATTTTCACATATACTAACACCACCAGGAACACCGTAATCATCATCATTGTCATCGTTATTACCATCATCAAAATCAACCATATTACATCAACATCATCACTACATTACAGTATCACAGAGTACAAGAGAGGTAGCAGGCAATATACAGTATAACTGCCTGGGACTTTCATAAAGGTGTACCGATTTAACACCTTTACCATTCATACCTTATTTTTTCTCTCTCCCGTTCGTCATTCCATTCTCCTTTAATTCACGGTTTCTTTCATTTCTCCCTCCTTTTCTTCCTTCTTTCTACATTTCCCATTTTCTTTTTCCCCTCTTCCATTTTCAGTAGTCATTTCAGTTCGTTTTCTTCCTTCCAGTTTCCTTTTCATTCTTTCCTGCTTTTTTGCTTTTATCACTTTCTCCTTTTCCACTATAATCTCCTTGTCTTTCTCTCTGTCTCTGCTTCCTATCTTCACTATATTATCGCGGTACAACAACAAGAGGCGAAGGAGCCGAGGTGAAGTAAGGTGGAGCGGCCTGGGATAAAGGTCTCCCGAGTTCGACCCTGTCCTCGACGGTTCCTTTATTTATATCTTTTGTATTTCCCTTCCTACATTTTTCTATTATATTTTGTAATTTCTTTTTCCTTCTTTTGTTCCCTCCTTTCTCCTCTTTCTTTCTGCTGTCAACTCTTTATTCCTTTCTCCTCTTTATATTCCTTTCACCCCCTTTTTCTTCTTGCTTTCTACACTCTGTCGCCCATTCTTTGGCATTTGCTTGATTATTTCTCTTTGTTTTTTCAATTTTTCTGTTTAAATCGCACTGAATTTTCTTTATCTTATTCTATCTTTCTCTCCTTCTTCCTTTATTTGAAGTTTTGTTTAATTCTTTTTTTTCCTCTCTCTGTCTCAGCTGGCCTCCTTTTTACCTTTGTCCCCCCTCCCCTTTTCTTTCGTCATTGCTGTTCTAAATTCTCCTATCGTTCAACACATCATTTTTGTCACATTTCTTTGTCGCCTATTTTCATTTTCTCTCCTTCTTTCTTAGCCTTTCGACAACAATATAATAAACTATTGAATAAAATGAAATACGGAATACAGTACAAGTGTTTGTGTGACGATTTTAAGGAATGAAGTACATACCAATTTTACGATGGTATCATCAACATGATCATGATCATCATCATCATAATGGACCGGTTGGCCAATGTTAGGCAGCTACTGTCAAAGGGTGTGGTAAGTCTGTGAGTATAACACAAGGAAAATAAAGAATTAATCTAAAGTCTGATGAACCATAGCCGCATTTTGTTTTCTTTTTCCAGGGCCTACAGCACTGATGGCAGGATTACTACAAATATGACGTAATCGTAGTGGAGGCTTTGATGAGTGACCAGCAGACCTAAAGGGATACGATAATTATAACGTAATATAAAGATATTTCCTTTCAGTCCCTTGAGTTACATGGATTGTTTCCTTGACATATTCTTACTCCTTCAAGACAATTGTATTCGGTTGGGAAAAACTTTTTTTTTTTTCTTTTAGTGCAGGAGTAAATGAAGGCCACAACAATATTTTCAAGGGCAGTAAGTCTTTCCTAAGCTAAATATAATCACGTAATTGTAGCAAGAATAGCATAAAAAGGCGTCCATCGTACTGGAGACGTTAAGGTGAGGTTTGAATATAGACAAACTATAATATGAAAACTGACAAACATTATTTAGCACGTGGATTACCAGATCATTCTCTCGATCCAGCAGTAAATGAGAATGAACTCCAGTGAAGTTCCGAATCACCTCAGTCACTCTCTAACCTTTGAGGAGGATGGATGTGGCGGCAGTGTTCAGAAGGATGTAAACAACTGTGGTAAATGATGTACACAGCTTCCCCCATCTTGATGATATAAATTGAGGTAAGGAGGCAAAAGTCTGTTAAGTCTAAAATAATTTTGTCAGTGGAACCAAATCGTCAGCAGTAGACTGAAAAAAGAAAATAATCTAATCGTATTAGAGAAGGAGTCATCGGAAATGTTTCATTGTTGTTCTTTTTTACGTCGCCTCTTATCTGGAGACAGTCATCGTGTTTTAGCATGAATAAAATGCTGCCACCTGGCGATTTTACTCGACTTTGAGGAATCCTCTCGCAGTGAAGGGGTAAATATAGGCTATAATGAACGTATCCAGTTTGAAACATCTCAAGAAAACTGAAGGAAATAGTCTGGAGACAGCAAGAACGAAAAATACTAGCACAAAATTACTAAATGTGGGAGCTACAGGGCCTCACAGTTAATGTCCCTGGTGTGTAGTGGAGTGGGAAGCTGTTTTTGTGTACTATGGTGTAGTGTGGTGTTGTGTGGGGTGATCTAGTGCGTTCCTGTGTGGTTTGGTGGGGTGTGTTGTGGTGTGATGGAGCGCGAATATTTTGTAAGAAAAATTGTTAGAGGCTATTTAATTCATTTATGAAATTTTTCCTAATTACAGAATTATACTCCGACTACAAATACAGTAGAGAGGTGGGTCTTATAACTGAGGTATGAAAGTATATGGATAAATAACTCTAATATTCGCGCACTGGGGTAATGGAATAAACTGCCAGCTACAGTGGTTAGCGCAAGAACTATAGATACATTACAGACTTGGGTAGATAAGTATTTGGAGACAATAGGCAATGAGGATTTGAGTGTGTGTATTTCCAGGCTGACGTGTATCCTCATGACAGTGAGACGAGTGCAATCAGCCCTCGTCTTTCGCGGTATCCCACTTTGCCATTTGAGTAATTTCCTGGTGGAGTAAACATCACAAAATACACTAGTTTAAGATGTATTTTGGCATAATTTAACCAAATTTTTTGGTAAATCATCTCAAAATACACTTTAAACAAGTATATTGTAATGTCTGTTGATGCTTTGGGACGCTACAAAGGATTTTAGACCATTACATAGGTAAATTATGGCAGTGGCAGCCCTCTTTTTAGGGTCTCATTATTGCACTCATTATTTCACGGAAATTCGTTTCTCGTGGGTGACCATGTAACGTAACCCCCACAAGAGACAACATCTAATAGCTATGTGTATAGACAGACGCATTAATTCCGTAAGGTGTGCCAACAATTTCCTCCATATCGCCTTGTCCTCTGTCATTTGGCTGCCCTGCCTCGAACCCACACCCACTACTCTCGAATGACCCATCATACTTTCCATCTGTTCATCATATCCTTAGTCTTTCCCTCCCATTCTCCCCCTCCACCTCAGTCACATACACTCTTCTAGTCAGTTTTTCATTTTCCATCCTCTCTTCGTGGTCAAACCACCTCAGACTATTACTCTTATCGCTTTCAATCACAACCACATCAACACCAAAACAAGACTTTGCTGTACTTAAATATGAAAACTTATTGTGATTTATGTTTCTATTTGATGAATAATTATAGATTAGAGATAACAGATACGAAAGGATTAAGTTATATATATATATATATATATATATATATATATATATATATATATATATATATATATATATATATATATATATATATATATATATATATATATATATATATATATATATATATATATTATACCCACACAATATTTCATCTTTACCCTCTCCAACACTCATGTTATTTGTCATTTCCCTGTCGTTCTCCGGAGGGCGTGGTGAGCAGAGGAGAGCCTTCGCCTTCTCTCCTTTTCTTATACACCATATTTATATCTTTAGAATCAGTTGCTTCCCTAACAGATAACCTCGTTACGGGCCAATAGGCCTCCTATTATCTGTACTTGCTGTGTGCTGCTACGTACTCCTGTATTGTCTCACAAGCTATAAAAGATGTAGGAGGCGTGATGAAGTTGGGTTATCATCAGAACTGACCTGCATCACCCTCATCAGTACCATCATACTCAGCATCACCACAAAGAGTTGGAGGTGTGATGTAGCAAGGTGGAGCGGCCTGCCACTCCACTACACCTGTATCCACTTAACACCTTGACCCTTTCGTCTTTAGATTCTCATTCTTTATCCTGTTCTTTATCTCCTTCCTCTGAAGTTCACTTTGGTTTAGTCATGTTCTTTCTCAGTTTCGCTTTTTCGCTTACTTCCTTTTCTCTCAATCATTTCCAATTTCTCACCTTTCTGTTTTTCATGTTTCCTTCTTTTATTATTCCTTTCAGCTTTTTACTCTCTCTCTCTCTCTCTCTCTCTCTCTCTCTCTCTCTCTGTCTCTCTCTCTCTCTGTCTCTCTCTCTCTCTGTCTGTCTCTCTCTCTCTCTCTCTCTCTCTCTCTCATGTGGGCAGAATTTAAGGACGTATTCATGACCGCTCAAAACAAGTACGTGCCAATGAAATCCAGACAAAACATGGGTAGAAACAAACCAGCGTGGTTTAATGCCGATATTAGCAAAGCAGTTAAAGAAAGAAACCGTCTCCACACCTTGCTTAAAAGTCACTCCAGTGAATTACTCACAGGGCAATATACCAGTAGTAGAAGAAAAGTTAAAAAACTCATTAGAACAGCTAAACGACAATTTGAAATTGATATAGCAAAAACAAGTTCTACGGATCCTAAGCTTTTTTATGGATACAATAACGGAAATAAGAGACTCAAGGCGGGCATTGGTCCACTTATCAGCGACGAGGGTGCTCTTATCTCGGACGATCAGGAAATTGCCTTTACTTTAAATAAGTTTTTCAGTTCAGTTTTCACAGTAGACGCCAATGACACCATCGAAGAGCATCAAATTGCAACCCAAAACGCACTAAGTGATATGCATATTAGCAGTAATGATGTGAGAGATAAACTTAATAAAATGAACGGTAATAAGACTCCCGGCCCAGACAATTTCTACCCTAAAATACTGAAATATATGATGGATGTAATATGCAGCCCTCTAACACCTATCTTTAACAAGTCCCTACAACAAGGAAAGGTTCCAGCAGACTGGAGACTGGCTAACGTGACCCCTATATATAAAAAGGGCAGTAGAGATCAACCAGGTAATTATAGACCAATTAGCCTAACCTCTGTCTTGGGAAAGATCCTCGAATCATTAATTAGAGATAGGATAGTTGAGTTCCTAGAAACTAATAACGTAATTAGGAACAGCCTGCATGGCTTTAGAAAGCGGAGATCATGCGTGACAAATTTAATTGAGTTTTACGATACATTTTTTAAAATGAATGATTGTACCAGGTCACTTGATATAATCTACTTAGCCTTCCAGAAAGCCTTTGACAAAGTGCCGCATGATAAACTAATGACAAAAGTAAGATCACTCGGAATTGACGGAAATATTCATAGGTGGATACGATGCTGGTTAAGTGAGAGAAAGCAACGAGTCGTTATAAATGGAGTAGAGTCAGACTGGGCTCCAGCGACCAGTGGTGTTCCTCAGGAATCAGTGTTGGGACCAGTCCTATTTATTATGTATATTAACGATATCGATGTTGGCCTAAACAACTTCATTTCTAAATTTGCAGACGACACAAAAATCGGCAACACGATATTAACTGAAGAAGACAGAATTAGCCTTCAAAATGACCTTGATAAAATTATCAGCTGGTCAGAAAAATGGCAAATGCCCTTCAATGTAAGCAAATGTCAGGTACTGCAATGTGGGAAGAAAAACAAAAGGTATGATTACGAAATGAAGGGCCAAATCATTAGCAAGTCCTCACTAGTTAAGGATCTAGGCGTACTGATTTCAGACGATCTGAAATGTTCGAATCAATGTATCTCTGCCGCC
The DNA here is from genome assembly GCF_032717465.1 of Coenobita brevimanus. Classification (NCBI taxonomy): domain Eukaryota; kingdom Metazoa; phylum Arthropoda; class Malacostraca; order Decapoda; family Coenobitidae; genus Coenobita; species Coenobita brevimanus. Next base: position 14,486,334 of record NC_137008.1, on the reverse strand, counting down.
AATAAAGCCAACAGGACCCTAGGCTTCATCAAAAGACATTTTACATATAAAAGCAAAGATACTGTAATCCCCCTATACAAAAGCATAGTCAGGCCACACTTAGAGTTTGCAGTGCAGTTTTGGGCGCCTCACCTAATTAAAGATATAGAAATACTGGAAGCGGTCCAGCGTAGGGCTACCAAGTTAATCCCGTCCCTGAGGAATAAACCATACCTCGAGAGACTCAAGGAATTAAACCTATTCTCTCTTAGAAAACGGAGACTCAGGGGACAACTGATTGAATGTTTTAAGATTCTAAAAGGCTTCAGTAATACTGATTCAAACAAGCTATTCACAGTAATTGCCGAGACTGTAACTCGAGGAAATGGTATGAAGTTGCAAGCAAGGAGGGCTAATCTTGATACAACCAAAAACTTCTTCACTTACTCTGTTGTAAGCGAATGGAATAAACTCCCTGGGAATGTAATTGAAAGTGGTACCATAAATATGTTTAAAAAGAGACTGGACATGTATCTCGACGCAATTGGTATCGTTTAGTTAGGATGGAGCAATTATTGCATATTCGCGTCTGCATTCATGTGTCTATTAGACACAGACAATATTATAGAATATAAATAATAGATAAACATTCTTTTCATCTTTTCATTAACAAAAAAAAAAAAAAAAAAAAAATCATGCATAGAGTAAGTATGTGGCTGTATGCCCAAATTTTCCTTTTCCATATTATTCTACTTTCTGCCGATCCTACAAAATTCCTTCAGGTTTTTCATTCCTGCAAGGTATTACTTCCTCTCTTGTTTCCTGTACGGCAAATGCCGGAGGGTCTGGAGGGTGGGGGAGAGAGCCTTCTGCTGTGCTATCCTTTTCTCCTGCTCCTATGCACTGTATTAGGATTAAGGCCGGACCACCTCGTAGGGACCGTAAGGTCTGTGTGGTCTGTGTATCTATGTAACTCTATGTAACTCTCTCTTCACTATATAACAACAATAAAGCAACAGGACAAGTAGGAGCCAAAGGTGAAGTAAGGTGGAGCAGCCTGAGATTCTAATAAAGGTTTCACCAGTTCGACCCGACCTCCCCTCACAGGCTTGTCTTTATTTATTTTAATTTTTTTCATTTCCCGTTTACTTTTTAACTTTCAGTTTTGTATTTTTTTTCTGTTCTCCATTCTTTCTCTCTTCCTTCTTGTTTTTCCCTTTTTTACTTCTAAATCATTTCGCCTTTATTATCTTCTCTACATCCCAGTTTCATATAATTTCTCTTTTCCATCTCCTGTGGTCTATCCTCCTCTTTGCTCACATTTTTCTTCTTAGTGTTCATTCGTTCATTTATTTCAATCTCATTTTATATCTTTTCTCATTCCTCTCATTCATTTTCTTTCTTTTGCTGCTTCATTCCTTCCTGTATTTCTCCATTATTTTCCATCATCACAAGCTGCAGGAGAGGTTGGAGGTGAGATGAAGTTTGATGGAGCGGCCTGGGACTCAACAGCAGGTTGTACAGAGTTCATGCCGTCAGCTGAGATTCTCTCTCTCTCTCCTTCCTTTTCTTTTTACTGTGTTACAGCAATACAGCAACAAGACAAGTAGGAGCCAAGGTGAAGTAAGGTGGAGCGGCCCGAGATTCTAAAGGTTTCTCCAGTTCGACCCACACTCACGTGAAGGCTTCTTTTTATTTTTATTTTTCACTCGTCTACTCTTTTTTAAACTTCTACTTTTCTTTCTTTTGTCCTATTTTCTGTTTTTTCTTTCATTCTTTCCTTTCTGTCTATCCCTACCCTAATTTCTCCATCCTTTTGCCTTTTATTATCTTCTCTTCATGCCAGTTTCTTTTAATTTCTCTTTTTAATCGCCTATTATTTATTGTCTGTTTACTCACATTTCTCTTCTTCCTTGTATTCATGGAATAATTTGTCTCAAAATCACTTTCTTTCTACTCTAATTTCTCTCACTCCCATTCTGTTATTACACTGCTCGTTTTCTTTCTTTTCTGCTTTTCGTATTTCTATATCAGGTTTTTCCTATATATTTTTCTTTTTTTTTTTTCATTGCTTTTCCTGTGTTCTCCTTCTAGGTTCAATCAATCAATCAATCAGTCATTTCCTGTGGCACCCCACGGGATGCATAGGGCCTCGATGAACTCTCTCCACCAATATTTGTCTCTTGCCATCTCCTTCAGGTCCCACCAACACTCCTCTCCTGCTTCTCTTTTCATTGTCATCAACCAGGTTTCCCTCGGCCTACCTCTACCTCTTCTTCCTCTAGCCTAATTTTCTCTCCCCCTTTCTATCTTTCCCATTACCGTATCATAACCTATGGTAGAGGTAGGAGGGGAGATGAAGTAAGGTGGAGCGACCTGGGACTCTAGTACAAGTGAACGTAGTTAATATCTTACCATTTATGATTCATTTTCTTATGTTTTTCCACCTTCCCCCCCCCCTCTTCTTTATTTCACCTCATGCATCATTCCCCTTGTTTCTACCAGTTTTCTCAATTTCCTTCCATATTTCCCCTTTCTTCCTCTTGCCATGTCCTTCCTTTTTTCCCTTATCCATTTTCTTTTCCATTCATTGCCTCATCGCGTTCTTTCATTCTTTTTCTCGTTTTCTTATTCACTCCATTGCTTTATTCATTTCTGCTCTCTTTCTTCACCATATTACAACAATAAAACAACAAGAGAAGTAGGAGTGATGTGGGGGGAACGTCCTGGGATTCTAATAAAGGCGTCGGGAGTCAGAGCCTTAGCTCAGTCAGGTTTCCTTTTTACTCTTCCTCCTCAAACCCTTTATTTTTCATTCTCTTGTCCTTCGTTTTTTCGTTTAGTCTCCTTCGTCTCTTGTTTTCATTCCCTTCGTCGATCTCCCTTTCTTTCCTTTTTGTATTTACTCATGTCTTTCATATTTTTTTATACTTTTCACCTTTCTATTTTTTTATAATCATTCCCTATTTATTGTCTCCTGAATGTCTCCCATTTTTTCTTATTTTTATTAATTTTCTGATAATGCTTTGTGACTATTATTTTCTTTTTCTGGTATTTCATAGTTTCTCATTTTTTCTTTGACTCTTTCTCTCTTTTCCTTGTTATATCCTTTTTCCAAAGTAATACATCAGAAGTTAAAAGAAATATAGTGAATTGAAGTAACGTTATTAGCATCAATACTAACATTGTTAATACCGGTATCATCATTATCACCACCGCCATCACCACCACCAAAACGAACAACAACAACAACAACACAGCTCCCTTCTCTATCGTTATCATCATCATCATTTATACGATTAACAGCATTATCATCAAAATAAACCTACATAATCTTTAGCAATACAATCACCATTACCCTCACTATCACCATCATCATCATCACAATTAACACCACAACAGTCAACTACATCACATCAAAATCATTACTATAATAGAGCATCACAAGCTACAAGAGAGTTAGGAGGCGGGGTGAAAGTGATAACACTTTTATTATTTATATGGGACCTAATTGTCTTTCATTTCATTTGTCTTTCTCTCCTTCCTTTATTTCATGTTTTGGTTCATTCTTTTTCATTTCTTGTCTCTCTCAGCTGCCCAATTTCTTTATTTTCTTTTTTTTTGGCCTTTGTGTTATAATTTCTCCTGTCGTTCTACACTACATTTGTGTCATTTTTTCTCGTTGCTTTTTCTTTCTTTTGTTCTCTTTTCTTGACTATATAATAGACAAATAAGAGCCAAGTTGAAGTAAGGTAAAGTGGCTGAGGTTCAAACAAAGGTGTCTAGAGTTCGACCCAGATGCTGTATAGAACTCCCTTCCCCCCCCCCACCCTCTCTCTCTCTCTCTTTTTCCTTTCCTTTTCACTCTTTTTCCGGGTATATTTCATATGTTTATTTTTATCCCTTTTTTCCGTTCTTTCCTTCTTACTTTTTCTTTCCGTAATGTCTAATCCTTTCTCATTACTATCTTCTTTTATTCCCTTTTCTTTTTATTTCCCCTCTTCTTTGCATCTACGATTGCTTGTCACTTTCTTTTTTTACATTATTATTTCTTGTTTTTTCCATATCATTTCTACTTCAGCGACTTTCTTTTTCCTCTTTTGGTCTTTGTCTTACTCATTCCTTTCTTTGCCCATTACATAATTAGCTACTAGAGAAGCAGGAGGTTAGATGAAATAAAGTTATTATCATCACTACTAACCTACTGTATATCGCCATCATCGTCAGTAACATTAGCGCTACCGGCTTCCAAAATAATTATCATTATCATCAGTAACACTAACCTATATCACAATCACCACTTTCACCACAGCTAACATCACCATAATCATCACCACCACCACAGTTAACACCAGCATCATTAGCATCACAAGCCACAAGAAAGGTAGGAGGCAAGGTGACGTAAGGTGGAGCGGCCTGGGACTCTACTACAGGTGTACCGACTTCACCTGGATTAGGACCTTGTCTTCCTTTTCTTCCTTTTTTTCTTTTAGCGCTTTCTCTTTCAGTTTATTTCGTGCCCAATTTCTTTAATTCTCCCCATTTCTATTGCAGTATTTCTTCTCTCTTTTACCTTTTCAATCACTTCATCCTCTAAACTTTCATTCTTACTAATCACATTACTCATGTGCTTAAATGCACTCACATTTTCCATAATCTACAACCTCATTGCGCATTCAGCGACTTCATTTCTCTCGACGACCACAACTTTGCTCTTCCCTACATTCACCTTTATATTCCGTTTTGTACATTCTCTCACAAACACATTTATCAAGGCTTGTGGCTCCCCTTCGTCTTCCCCTTTGTATCGAGTTAACACCTTTACCATTTTACCTCATCTCCTTCTTTCTCTCTTCATGTCTCTGGTGATGCATTGCAAATTTTACTTTTTACTCATTTCTTTCTTCTGTCAAAATTCCTTTTCTTCCTTCATTTTATTCATTTCTCGTTTTCGCGTCTTACTTCTTTTTTTTTCATTCCTTCCATTTCGTTTTTTCTTGGTTTCTCTTTCCACTTCTGTTTCTTTTCCCTGTTGATTTTCTTTTCTTTTTTTCTTCATTCTTTTCTCCGTTTTTTCTTCTTCACAGTATTACGGGAATACAGTCACAAGTGAAGCAGGAGCCAAGGTGAAGTAAGGTACAGCGGCCTGAGATTCTAACAGATGTGTCCCGGGTTCGACCCTAACATTGAGCTCCATTTTTTCTCATTTTTTCTTTTTTTTTCCCCTTTCCCTTTCACTCTCCCAATATATTTTGTTCATTGCCTCTTTTTCTCCCTTTATTACCTTTGTTTCCCTTTTCTTGTGTATTTTTGCATTCCATTGTCTTTTTTATCTTACCCCTCTTCTTTTTCATGATTGTCATTTTCTTTATTTTTATTTGTTCTCTCATTTTCTTTCTCCGTTTATATATATTTTTCCTATTACTTCTTTCTTTCTATTTTTCTCTATTTCTTTCTTTCCCTTTCTTCTTCCTCTCTTTCTCCATTATATTACACTATCACAGGCTACAAGATAGACTGGACACGAGATGAAGTAAGGTCATTAGCATCAGTACTAACCTAATGTATATCATAATTTTAACACTGCCACCACCACCACTACTACCGCAATCATCATCATCATCATCATCATCATCATCATCATCACTAACAATGGCACCTCCAGTATCATCATCACCGTCACCACCATCACCATCATTCATACACCTAACGTTTTCATCACATCTAACCTATATCACAACATCGTCACATCCATCATTACCATCATCATATCACTATCACCTCCAACACTATTAGCTGCATCAGATCAAAGCCATTACACTTTTTTTAACATCACAAGCTACAAGAGAGATAGGAGGCTTGATGAGGTAAGGTGTAGCTGTCTGGGAACACTACACCTGTACCTAATTAACACCTGTACCTATTCAAATCTTCTACCTAATTTTCATGTACCTAATTAACATCTGTATCTATCTAACACCTGCACTTAACACCTGCAATTAACAACTGTACTTAATACCTGTACCTAGTTAACAGCTGTACCTAATTAACACCTGTAACTAATTAACAGGCTGTGGCGCAAAAAAAATAGCATATACTTCGTGGATGAGAAACAGGGGCGTGGAGAAAATTGTGAGACGGAAGACAGTTATATGGAGAGAGGAAGAGAGAGGTGAAAATATTAGTAAGAGAGAGTAAGAAGAGACTGGATGAGGAATCTGGAAGGTATTTGTGTGTAAAGTGGAGAGAATGTAAGAAAATGTTCTGGAAAGTGGTAAAGAGAGTTAGACAGGGTAATAAAGAAGTAAGTCGGGGAATGAAAGATAAATAAGTTATATTGCTACTGGAGAAGGGAGAAAAAGTGAGCAGATGGAAAGAATTCTTTAAGGAACTGTTGAACATGGAGAATAAAAGTAATGCAAGTATAAGTGACAGAGGAATGGCTGGGAGGAGGAGGGAGGTAACATGAAAGAAAGGAATCAGTAGGATGGAAGTAGTGGAAGCAATGAAGAAAGTCAGAATGGGGAAAGTCCCAGGAACTGATGGAGTGTGTGGTGAAATGCTGAAGCATGATGGGGAGATGGTAGTAGAATGGATGTGGAAGATGTGCAGATTGGCCTTGGGGGAAGGCAGAGTCCCGGAAGGATTAGAAGTCGGGTATAAGTATGCCCCTGTACAAAGGAGAACGGACAAAAGAAGCATGTGGTAATCATAGGGGCATTTGTCTTCTCAGTGTAATAGGAAAAGTATAAGGTAGGATATTTATTGACCGAGTTAGGGAAATAATAGAGGAATTAGTTGGAGGAGAACAGGGAGGTTTTAAGAAGGGAAGAACTTGTATGCGGCCTTCATGGATTTGGAGAAAGCATATGACAGGGTGGATAGACAAAGAATGTGGAAGGTATTAAGAATATATGGAGTAAATGGAAAGTTGCTGAATGCCGTGAAGAGTGTGTATGAGGGTGTAGATACAAGTTAGGGCAGTGGATGTTGGAGCGACCCTGATGAGAGACGGCAGTGTTTGGAAACTCCCTGTAATGTTGTTTGCTGATATTATTGTAATGTTAAGTGAAAACGAAGGGGAACTGCAAGGCTTGGTGAATGTGTTTGGGAGTGTGTGTAAGAAACGGAATCTAAAGGTGAATGTACGGAAGAGTAAAGTTATGGACTTTGAGAGAAGTGAAGTCACTGAGTGTACAGTGAGGCTGGATGAGGAGGAAATGGAAAATGTGAGTGCGTTTAAGTGCTTGGGTAGTGTGATGAGTAATGATGAGAGTTTAGAGGGTGAAGTGCTTAAAAGTGTACAACAAGAAAGAAAGGTTGCTGCTTCTTTGAAAGAAGTAATAAAGGGGAGAGGACATGGAAGCAAAAACGTCGCTGCATGACAATCTTGTGATACCAACTCTAACGTATGGAAGTTAAGCTTGGACCTTGCTGCAATGACACAAGTCAAGAGTGAGAGCAATGGAAATGAGTTATTGAAGAGGAGCCCGGAGTTACATGAAGAAACAGACTGACAAATGAGGAAGTGAAGGAGCATTGTGGTGTGAATCTGGATGTGATAGAAAGAGTAAGGCGAAGTACACTGAGGTGGTTTGGCCATGTGAAGAGGATGGAGAACGAGGGACTAACGAGGCGGGTGTATGCGAGTGAGATGGAAGGAGAGGGAGACGGAGAGGGAAGCCAAGGATGAGATGGAAGGATGAAGAGGAGAGCTATATGAGAGAGGGGTGTGTGAACTGGGAGCAAAGCAGTGAAGTGGCATTGGACAGGGAGACATGGAAGCGATATGTTTGTGGCCACCCCTTACGGGATTGAGGCGTCTGGCAATAGATAGACAAATAGACTTGGTAAAACGTGTAACTAATTAAAATCTTTATCGTTTGTACCTCAAATATCTTTTTGATTTTCCATTCCTTTTCTTTATCTCATTCTTTGTTTCATTGGTCCTTCTTTTCTTCATCTTTGCTTTACCCTCCAATCTTTTCATTGGTTTTCCCTTCCGAATCTCTTCCTTTTCTTTTCCCTCTTATCTTATTTTCATTTCTTCACCATTTTTTTTCTTTCTTTCTACCCTTAATTTCTTGTTTTCTTATTCACTCCTTTATTCACTGCCTTCTCTTTTCCTTCACTTTACTAAAACTATAAAAGAAGGAAGAGCCGAGGTGAAGTACTGTTGAGTGACGTGGAGCTCCATCTTTCATTTTTCTTTATCATTATCTTCTCTCTCTCTCTCTCTCTCTCTCTCTCTCTCTCTCTCTCTCTCTCTCACATTTTGCCTCTTCAGTCTCTTACGTAATTTTTTTCTCCTTTCTTCTCCCTTTGTACTTTCTTATATTTCTATCCTTTATTCAATGTTTTCCTTTAATTCTTTATTCTTTGTTTTTCCTCTCAGTAACTCATTATTATGCATTTTCTTCATTAATTCTCTAATGTGTCCATCTTATTACATTTTTGCTGTTTTATTCTCATTGTCTTCTTTTTCTTTGTTTTGTATTATTTTCTTCACCCTCTATTCCTCCCTTATATTACAATATCACAAGCTACTAAAAAGATACCAGGCGAGATAAAGTAAGTTTATTATCATCAGTACCAACCATTAGTGTATCATTATCATCATCAACATCATTGTTATCATCATGATCATCATCATCATTGTCATTCATACAGTTAACATTGTTCCCATTATATTAACCACAACAGTGTCATTATCATGTAAACCATCTTCATCACCATCAGAATCATCATCACCACTCACACTTAGATCACCATTAGCTACATCAGATTAAGCCATCATTATATAACAGCATCACAAGCCACAAGGGAGGTTGGAGGCTAGATGAAGTAAGCTGGAGCGGCCTGCCTCTCTTCTACAGCTGGACACAGTTCCAAACTGGTCTACGCGAACTCGTTTCTTCTCTCTCTCTCTCTCTGGAAACGCTAGGGTTGAAAGTGTGAGAATTATGTTTTTACTGTGTGTGTGTGTGTGTGTGTGTGTGTGATTTTATCATTTTTTTTCGTTCTTTCTCCTCTTTTGTTCTTTCTTCTTTGTTTTTAATCATTTCGTCTGTTGTTTTCATTCCCTTGTCCTTTTTGCCTTGTCCTTATTATCTCCGATTCTCTGACGTTTGCTTCAGTGCTTAATTATTTCTTTAGCTTCCGGCCATATTAATATATTGATTCATTATTCGCACTTTTCTTTCTCTTCGTTCCTCGTTTCTTTCTACATTATATTACAGGAGCGCAGGCTATAAGAGGTAGGAGGTGAAATGAACTAAGGTTACTCTCATGAACACCGACCTATATCATCATCATCACAATCAGCGCCATCATTCTCACCATCACGAGTATCATCTCACTTCATCATCATCATCATCATCATTATCATCATCATCATTGTCCACCTTTACCATTTAAGACTCATATTCTTTCTTTCCCACATTCTTTAATTGCTTCTGCATTTAGCGTTTGTTTCATTCTTGTTTTCCTGTTCTTCTTTCTATCAAATTATCCATCCCATTGTACCTTTCTTACTTTTATGCTCATTCTTCTCTCTTTTCACCTTTCCCCATTTCATTCCTTCTTTATTTTTCTACTTTCATTGTTCCCTCTCTTCTTTCCTGTTCCTTTCCTTTCCTTTTTCTTCACTATATTACAGCAATAACGCAACAAAGGAAGGAGGAGCCAAGGTGAAGTAAGGTCGTGCGGCCTGGGACTCAAATAAAAGTGTCTGGAGTTACACCCCGGGAAAGAGTTACGGTTCCTTTTTATGTTTTTTACTGTTTATAGGATTCTTCTTATTCCTTCCTTTTCGCCTATACTTCCTAGATTTTTTTTAAATCCCATCCTCTCGTTGTAGTATGAAAGAAAAGACAAATAAAAAATGAGATGTTTTCATAATTATGTATCAAGTACTTTTTCACTCTTCTTTTTGCTATATTTTTTCCTCACTGTTTTTTTGCTTTACTTTCGCCTTTCTATCTACCTTTCGTTGACATTTTCCTTATTAACTCTTACCTTCCTTTTCCTTTCATTTCCGTCTTATTCGCACAGCTCCTTTCTTTATCATTTCCTTTCATCTTTACTGAGTTAGTTTCTCTCTTTCGTCCTTCCTTCATTGTCCACTATATTACAGCATCACAAGCTAACAGACAGGTAAGAGACGAGATAAAGTATGGTTATTATCGTCAGTACCAAGCTATTGTACATCACCGCCATTGCCACCACCATCATTGCCACCACCACCATCGCCACTACAACCACACCACCACCACTGCACCACCACAACACCATTATCATTATCAACATCATCATAATCATTAATATCGATACAATTAACATCTCACCAAACCTAATCTATATCAGTTTAACAATTATCACCATCATCATCATCATTACCTCCATTATCCTTTTCAGCATCTTAGATCCGGGTGTGACACTGCATCATCACAAGTTACAAGAGAGGTAGGAGGCGAGGTGAAGTAAGGTGGAGCGGCCTGGGACTCGACTAAACCTGAATCATTTTCAAAGTTTCACCCCGACATTGAACCTCCTTTTCTTTACTTCCGTATTTTTGTTTCGTTCTGTTTCATTATTCCTTTCTCACAGCCTGTCTTTTTCTTTATTCCACATTTATCATTTAAGTATCTGTCTTTCCTTTCTTAATCATTTTTTAAGTTCTTACATTTTCCTGTTCTTTCAGTGTTCATTCTTTTCTTACTTTCTCTGTTTTACTCACTCCTATCGTACATACAATCTTTCATTTTGTCATTTTTTTGTTCTTCTTTACTACAACAACATCAGAAGCTGCAAGAGAGTTAGGATCCTTTATAAGTACGACCGAAAGCCACTATTATATTTCATCACAAGCATCGAGAGAGTTAGGATCCTTTACAAGTACAACCCAGTAACTATTATTACATTACGTCACAAGCTGCAAGAGACGTAGGATGCGAGAGAAAGGAAGCCCAACCCAGCTGTCGCTCCACTACAGGTGTATTGAGTACACAGTTTCCATTTTTCCTCATACTTTTTCTTTACTGTATTTTCCTGTATGTCTCTTTTTCCTCTGTTTTTATTTTTTACCTTATAATTCGGATTTTCCCATATTGTTTGTCGAATTTCCTTTCTTGTTCGTTTCCCATTTTTTTCTTTCTATCGCACTTTTTTATGGCTTACCTTCCCCCTTTTTTTGTCGTCTTTTCCTCTCTCCTTTTCTTTCTTTCTTCTTGTCATTCTGCTCACTCTTCTTTCCTTACTCATTTCTTCATACCTCTTACTCCTGTCAAGTCTATATATTTACTTAAGTTTTCTCTTCTTTTATTTCGTTTTTGTTATATCCCATTTTTTCACATCCCCCAAAAGGACGCAGAAAACGAATAGATCTAAGAGTTATTAATAACAACAACTTGATAAGCAGTCTGCAGGAAGGAAAGATGTTGATGCAAAATTATTAGAAAGATTTTTGTGAAGGCGTCAGAAGGAGCAGGAAGAATTTGGTTCAAGAGAGTACAGAGCATTTAGTACGAATGAAATTATTCTTACTATAGCGAAGAACACACTTGACATGATTCCGTACAGAAGCATAAAAGAGACAAGATTCAAGGATGGGTTGGCGCCAGTACCTTTTGTAGGCCTCCTCCTCCATGTCGCCCTGTTCCCTACCTTTTGGTGGCCATTTCTCCAACTCACATCACCTTTTCTCATACATTCCTCTCCTCCGTCCTTTCATCTTATCCTTAGTCTATCCCTGCCAGTCTCCCCTTCCACCTCAGTCACATACACTCTTCTAGTCAGCTTTTCATTCTCCATCCTCTCCACGTGGTCAAACTATCTCCGGCAATTTTTCTTAATGTTTTCAATCACATTAAAATGAATACCAATACAAAACTTTGCTGTACATATATATCAGAATACTCTGCGATTTTCTAGGTTCCTATTTTCAGAATTGTAGATCAGAGATTGTAGACACAATAGAATTTGCTGTTATTTATTTGCATAGGAAAAATATATGATTGTTCTCACCAACAATCATAATTATTTCTGTCTTTTTCCTGCCGTTATCCGGAGGGTGTAGGGTGAGAGGAGAGCCTTCGTCTCTTCTTTTTACATACAAGTTGATTATATCCTTAGAATTAGTTGCATCCTCAACAGATAATTCGTAATGGGCCAATAGGCCTCCTGTTATCTGTACTTGCTGTGTGCTGCTACGTACTCCTTTATAGTCCCACAAGCTATAAAAGATGTAGGAGGCGTGATGAAGTTGGGTTATCATCAGAAATAACCTGCATCACCCTCATCAGTACCATCATACTCAGCATCACCATAAAGAGTAGGAGGCGTGATGTAGCAAGGTGGAGCGGCCTGCCACTCTACTACACCTGTACCCACTTAACACCTTGACCCTTTAGTCATTAAGCTCCTTATATATCTTGTTCTTTATCTCCTTTAACTAACTTTGGTTTAGGCATATCCTTCTCTCTCAGTTTCGGTTTTTCGCTTACTTCCTTTTCTCTGAATCATTTCCTCTTTCTCTTGTTTCTGTTTTTCATGTTCTTAACTTTTATTATTCGTTTTATTTTTCTCTTTACTTTAACCCCCCCCCCCTCCTTCTCTCTCTCTATACTTTGCCACATTAAAGCAACAGGACAAGTAGGAGCCAAGGTGAAGTAAGGTGGAGCTGCCTGACTCGTTCTCTCACCACAGGTTTCTTTTTATTTTAAATATTTTTTCATTTCCCCTTTTCATTACTTTTTAATTTTCCTTCTTTATCATTTCTTCTGTTCTTCATTCTTTCTTTCTATTTTTCCCCTTTCTTATTTTTTAATCCTTTCGTCTTCTTTACATCCCAGTTTCTTATAATTTCTCTTTTCCATCTCCAATGGTCTGTCCTCTTCTTTACTCACACCCTTCTTCCTTGTATTCATTCACTCATTTTCTTTCTTTTCTCATTCCTCTCATTCATATTCTTTCTTTTTCTTCTTCATTCTTTCCTCTATTTGTCCATTATTTTCCAGCATCACGAGCTACAAGGGGTAGAAGGTGAGATGAAGCATGGTGGAGCGGCCTGGGACTTTACAACAGGTGTACCGAGTTCATGCCATTAGCTGAGATTAATCCATCCCCCCCCCCCTCTGTCTCTCTCTTCCATATTCGTGTCATTAGTATGTTCTCCAAGCCAACTCACCAAAATGTACGTTGATTCTCAGGCTGCCATGACTCACTCCGAACTGAATACAATCGTTTGGCGGCAGATGGAACTAGATCTGTGAAGAAAGTGAAATAAAGAGTATATAACAGAGAGACAGAAATATAGTAAGAAAGAGAGAGAGAGAGAGAGAGAGAGAGAGAGAGAGAGAGAGAGAGAGAGAGAGAGAGAAGGAATAATGGAGTTAGTACAATAAAGAATGTCAAATGAATATAGAGAATCATAAGGGAAGGTATAGGAAAGAGTGAGTATGATGATAAGTTTAATATGAACCATAATATGAAATTTTGTAGCAGAGTATGACGCAGAAAGTATAATAAATGGGGGATAATAAAGGAAAAAAGCACAAAAAGAGACGAGGTGGAGAAGTGGTACGCAGGAGGAGACGACGGAGATAGATCATCTCTCACCTGGACGTTGGAAGGTGGTAGTTCAAACAATGGAGCACTGTCCTGCCTCCTATTATATATCAATTTATTTCTATATTTGTGGTTGGTCGTGGTGACCTTCATCTACTCACTTGATGTAGTGCAGCCTACGTTATTCTTCACATTTATCATTTTTTCTATGTCTGCCCTCCTCTCTTCATATTTCTCCCATCTCTTCTGTCGCTTTCTATTTCAGTTCTTTACTTTTGCAGGTGGCTTATACTGAGAGACAAGCCAGAAAGTTACCTGTAAGGCAGGAAGCCATTTACAACACTGGGTGGTAACCATATAACCAACCGAAACGTGTTCCTTACGTGTCAATATGTGGGTTGGCGAAGGGTTAGCGCCCCTTCCCGTAAAACAACTAAAAGACAAACGACCACCCTTCACGGGATTATGGCGCATGGCTACGGGTAGACAGAGAGAGTATTACTTTATGTATTAATCAATATACTTTTCTATCTCTTTTTCTATCAATATCTGTATACAGGTAGACATTAGGCAGGAGAGATTAAGTTTTCTGCCTCTGTACCGACTCCTTTTCTTAGCTATTTAAGGTCTCTGTGTGTGTGTGTGTGTGTGTGTGTGTGTGTGTGTGTGTGTGTGTGTGTGTGTGTCCTTCCATTCTTCACTATATTACAGCAATAAAGCAACAAGACTAGTAGGAGCCAAGGTGAAGTAAGGTGGGGCGGCCTGAGATTCTAACAAAGGTTTCTCCAGTTCGACCCATAAATCACGCGAAGGTTTCTTTATATCTTTATTTTTTATTCATCAAAATTTTATTAACCTCTAATTTTCATTCTTTTGTCCCTTTTTCTGTTCTTTCAATAATTATTTCTTTGCCTCTCTTCCCATCCTAATTTCTTAATCCTTTCGCCTTCATTATCATCTCTTCATCCCAGTTTCTTGTAATTTGTGTTTTCCATCTCCTAGCATCTATTCTCTTCTTTACTCAAATTTTACTTCTTCACTATATTCATCCATTAATTTTCCTCGATCTCTCTTTCTTCTCTCATTTCTCTCATTCGCTTTCTGTCATTGCAGTGCTCGTTTTCATTCGTTCCATCCTTTCGTTTTTCTTTATTCATCTTTTCCTGTATTTCTGTCTTTTGTTTTTTCCTTTCCTATCTTCATCTTTTAGGTTACCTTTAATAGCTTTCTTTCCAGCTTTCTATCTTTCTCTATTACCGTATCATAACCTACAGTGGAGGTAGGAGGCGAGATGAAGTAAGGTGGTGCGGCCTGGGACTCTAGTACAAGTGAACCGAGTTAACATTACCAATTATGCTTCATTTTCTTAAGTTTTCCTACCTTTCTTTCTTTCCCTCTCCTTTATTTCACATGGGGCTTCATTCCCGTTCTTTCTTACCAGTTTTCTAAGTTTACTTGTATGTTTCCCCTTCTTCCTCATGTCATGTCCTTTCTTTTTTCCCCTTTCCTTTTTCTTTTCCATTCATTGTCTTTTCGCGTTCCTTCTTTCATTCTTTTTCTCATTTTTTACTGATTCCATTGTTTGATTCCTTTCTGCTTCCTTTCTTCACTGTATTACAACAATAAAACATCAAAAGAAGTGGGAGAGATGTAGGGGGAACGTCCTGGGATTCCAATAAAGGCGTTTGGTTTCCAACCCTCAGCTCATTTTTTTTCTTAAATCTTCTTCCTTTTTTTTTTTTTTTTTTTTTTTTTTTTCATTCTCTAGACTTAGTTTTTTCCGTTTAGTCTCCTTCGTCTTATACTTTCATTTCCTTCGTTTATATCCTTTCCTTCCCCTTTGTCTTACTTTTGTCTTTCATATTTTTATGTCTTTCCCCTTTCCATTTTTTATAACCATTCCTCTTTTACTGTCTCATGTAAGTCTCCCATTCTTTCTCATTTTTATTGTTTTTTTTAATTTGCCTTCTGAAACTATTAATTTCTTTTTCTGTTGTTCCGCGGTTTCTCATTTCTGTCTTATTTTTCATTCCTTTCTGTTCCTTGGTAATTCCTTTCTACATTATAATACATCTGAAGCTACAAGAAATACTGGAAGTGAGATGAAGGAATGTTATTATCATTAATATTAACTCACTGAATATCATCATCACCACCACCACCGAAACAATGAAAACAACAGCAACATTATCATCAACGCAACATCTTCCTTTTCCACCATTATAAACATCATCATCATTTACACGATTATCATTACCATCATTAAGATGAAACAATAGCATCTTTACAAATACCAACTTCACGATCATCATCATTATTTTCACTCCTAACACCACCATAGTCAACTGCATCACATCAAAATCATCACTATATTACAACATCACAAGGTACTGTACCAGAGAGGTACGAGAAGAGATTAAAAAAAAAAAAAAAAAATGGAAAGGCCTGGGACTTTACTACAGATGTGCTGATTTAACACCATTTTATGTTTTATTTTTTTTCTCCCTCACTTTCTTTTGTCTTTATTTCACGCTTCCTTTCATTTCGTCCTCATTTTCTTCCTTCTTCCTACATTTCCCATTTTCATTCTCCTTCCTTTTCCATTTGTCGTTTCAGTTCCTTTTCCTCCTTCTAATCTCCTTTCCATTTTCCCATTTTTTTTTACCTAAGTACTTTCTCCTTTCTCCATTATTCTCTTTGTCCCTCTCTCACTACTTATCTTCATTACATTTCCGCAATACGACAAGTAACTTAGGAGCCGAGGTGAAAGAAGGTGTGGAACGGCCTGGGACTCGGATCGAAGTGTCCTGCGTTCGATTTTGTCGTCCAGGATGGTTCGTTCATTTATATCCTTTTAATTTTCATTTCTACGTTTTTATTATTTATGTTCCACTATCGTTTTTCTTTCATTTGTTGTCTGCTTTTCTTTGTTTCTTCTTTCCTCGTTATTCCTTTCTTCCCATCCTCTTTTCCTTTTTGCTTCCTACTTTCTATCCTCCATTCTATGGCATTTACATAATTATCTTTTTTTCTCACTTTTACCATTTACATCTTAATATTTTTTTTTTCCTCCTTCCTCCTTTCTTTCAAGTTTTGTCTCACTTTTCTTCTTCTTTTCTTCTCTCTCTCCGTGTCTCAGCTGGCCTCTTTTACTTTCGTTCCCTCCCTTTTCTTTGCAGTTTCACTTCTAATTTGTCTTGTCATTCTACTTTTCATTTTTGCCACTTTTGTCTTTATCGCCTCCTCTTCCTTTTCATTTCTCTTTCTCGTTTCTAAACCACATAATAACAAAAAAATATATTGTTGAATAAAATACAATAAGGACTACAGTACAAGTGTTTGTGAGACGATTTTAAGGAATCAAGTTCATACCAATTTTACGATGGTATCATCAACATGATCATCATCATCATCATCATCATAATGGACCGGTTGGCCAATGTTAGGCAGCTACTGTCAAAGGGTGTGGTAAGTCTGTGAGTATAAAACAAGCAAAAATAAACTATTAATCAAAAGTCTGATGAACCATAGCCGCATTTTCTTTCTTTTTCCAGGGCCTACATCACTGATGGGTGGATTATTACAAATATGACGTAATCGTAGTGGAGGCTTTGATGTGTGACCACCAGACCTAAAGGGATACGATAATTATAATATGCTTCAAAGATATTTCCTTTCAGTCCCTTGAGTTATATGACTAATTTCCTTGACATATTCTTACTCTGCAAGACGATTTTATTCAGCTGGGAAAGACACCCAGTTTGTTTAGTACAGGAGTAAATGAAAGCCACAACAATATTTCGAAGACCAGTAAGTCTTTCCTAAACTAAATAAAATCTCGTAAGAGAAGCAAGAAAGGCCATCATACTGAAGAAGATAAAGTAAGGTTAAAATATAATCAATATATATTGTTACGGAACAGAGAAAACTGTCCCGCAAAGTTCCAGGTTCAAAACAAAAGAGTTAGGTAAAATTACAAGTTAAAGTTTAATGCTCAAACTAACAAGAAAACATTCAGGACTCATAAGGATAATGTAATGGCAAAAACAGGTTAAATAATTATATGGTTAACTGCAATAGCCTCTATTAACACGAAATTAGCAAGAGTAAATTTACCTAAGTCAGCCCTGATAAAATGAAAATACACTGGGTAATGCTCAGTTAATGCAAGATAAATTATTAGAGATATAAACTATTATGAACAATGGCTAACAATAAGGACTCTACATGAATTACAAAAAAAAACTCACTAGGCCTACAAATTAACAACCTATGCTATACAGTAAAAAAACAAAATGCAATAACACTTATACTCAAATTACACAGCTGCTAGATGGTTGGAGACTTCCTGAGCACTCACAATAATAATAACTGTACAAGGGAGGACAGAGATGTGAGCAAAATGAGGAGTAGATCTAAGTGGCAATGATGCAGAGACTGAGCTCATTATATAGGGGCCGGCAGAGCTTGATACAACTTGTAAGAAGGACGCGCAAATGAAGCCATGGGGACAAAGAGTTGACAATCCTGCTCAGAACAACAGAAAGAGCGACTTACTCTACTATAACGGTAGAAGGGGGGGACTGAGGCAGAACACGCTCGTGATCAAACATGCAGCATACTGTGCGTTAAAATTACACAAAGGATGATGAAATCATAGGCTATGTAACACCTCCCCACAAAGAAAAAGAATTTTACAAAGGAAATTTCTTATTACTCTAAAACAATCTGTCTAAAGTCTAGATAAGCAATCTGCAATAACATTTTCTTTCCCCTTAACATGTTGTATGTCTAATGAATACTCCTGAAGAAGTAGACTCCATCTTGTCAGTCTCTGATTTTTATCTTTAAACTTACTAAGGAATTTCAGTGGGTTATGATCGGTATAAATGACTATGGGGTCAAAACCAGAACACAAATGAAATGAAAAATGTTGTAAACCCAAAATCAAGGTCAAAAGCTCTTTCTCAATAGTTGAGTAGTTCTTTTGAGGTGGAGTGAACTTCTTACTGTAATAAGATACAGGATGTTCAATACCCTGATCATCCTCTTGCAGCAAAACAGCCCCAGCTCCTGTATCACTTGCATCAACAGCCATCTTAAAAGGCTTAGCAAAATTTGGAGTAGCGAGCACTGGCTGACTTAATAGGATAGCTTTAAGTTTGTTGAAAGAGGATTCACAGTTATCGGTCCAGACAAATTTAACTCCCTCTTTCAGTAGGTCTGTAAGTGGTGATACAAGAATTGAAAAGATAAGAACAAATCTCCTGTAATAACCTACCATTCCCAAAAATCTTTGTAGCTCTTTCCTACTTTTAGGTCTGGGAAGATCACTTATAACCTGAACCTTAGCGCCTGGTGGTGCAACATGTCCATCACCAATTACGTACCCAAGGTACTGAACTTTAGCTTGACCAAACTCACACTTTGATAAATTAGCTACAAGATTAGCCTGAACCAAACGCTCAAGAAATTTACTGACATGGCATAGGTGATCTTTCCAGTTGTCACTGAAGATTAATACATCATCAATATAAACAACACACCCTGCCAAACCCTCTGTTACAACATTCATGAGCTTCTGAAATGTGGCTGGTGCATTCTTCATACCATACGGCATTACAGAACATGCAAAAGTCTTTCCTAGTGTTACAAAACATGAGATCTCCCTAGCACGTTCAATCATAGGTACTTGCCAGTATCCCTTCAACAAATCAAACTTACTTATGTACCTAGCCTTTCCGATCTTGTCTATGCAATCTTCCACACGAGGGAGAGGGTAAGTGTCTGTTTTGGTTATCTGATTAACACGTCTGTAGTCGATGCAAAGCCTCTGTGACCCTCCTGGCTTAGGGACTAGAGTGACAGGAGAACTCCACTCGCTCTGACAGGGCTCAATCATCTTGTGGTCCAACAGGTAGTCAAGCTCCTTCTCGATGAGAGGAACTTTCACTGAGTTTACATGGTAAGGAGGCAGTTTAATTGGCTTTGCGTCTCCAACATCGACATCATGCATCAACACAGTGGTTCTTCCTGGAGTGGCACGGAACACTTGTGGGTACTCCTGCAGTAATGCCGAAAACTCCTGCCTTTCCTCGGGAGCTAGATGAGAAAGCTTAGTCTGGAGATCATTCATGATAACAGGATTCTTCCCCAAACTATCACTCAGGCTCATACTGCATGGGAGAACTTCACTTGCAGACTCGGGAGGAACAGCTACATTGCAGACTGGGTTATTTTCGTCCCGCCTGTGATATAACTTTAGCATGTTGATGTGCCAAAGTTGCTTGTTCTTTCTATGATCTGGTGTGGCGATGACATAGTTGACATCACTGAGTTTCTTCTCCACGAAATAAGGACCACTAAACTTGGCTTGAAGAGGTTGCCCATGCACCAGTAGCAGAATCAAAACCTGATCTCCTGGCTGAAAGTGGCGTAACCTGGACTTCTTATCATACCAAGTCTTCATCTTCTCCTGGGCAGCTCCTAAATTCTCTCTCGCCAGCTGTAAAGCAGTGGACAGCCGTTCTTTGAACTTCATCACATACTCCAGCAGGTTGACGTCATCTTCCTCCGACAGCCAGCATTCCTTGAGTAACTTAAGGGGTCCTCTTACTTCATGGCCAAACAGTAGTTCAAAAGGTGAGAAGCCCAGTGATTCATTTGGAGATTCTCTTGCGGCAAATACAACAAATGGAAGACCTTTATTCCAGTCTTTCTGATGTTCCAAACAGTATTTCTTGAGCATCGATTTGAGTGTTTGATGATATCTCTCCAACGCTCCTTGGGTCTGGGGATGGTAAGCTGAAGACGTGATCTGGGAGATGCCCAACTCTTTCAGAGACTGCTTGACTCACTCCGAACTGAATACAATCGTTTGGCGGCAGATGGAACTAGATCTTTGAAGAAAGTGAAATAAAGAGTATATAACAGAGAGACAGAAATATAGTAAGAAAGAGAGAGAGAGAGAGAGAGAGAGAGAGAGAGAGAGAGAGAGAGAGAGAGAGAGAGAGAGAGAAGGAATAATGGAGTTAGTACAATAAAGAATGTCAAATGAATATAGAGAATCATAAGGGAAGGTATAGGAAAGAGTGAGTATGATGATAAGTTTAATATGAACCATAATATGAAATTTTGTAGCAGAGTATGACGCAGAAAGTATAATAAATGGGGGATAATAAAGGAAAAAAGCACAAAAAGAGACGAGGTGGAGAAGTGGTACGCAGGAGGAGACGACGGAGATAGATCATCTCTCACCTGGACGTTGGAAGGTGGTAGTTCAAACAATGGAGCACTGTCCTGCCTCCTATTATATATCAATTTATTTCTATATTTGTGGTTGGTCGTGGTGACCTTCATCTACTCACTTGATGTAGTGCAGCCTACGTTATTCTTCACATTTATCATTTTTTCTATGTCTGCCCTCCTCTCTTCATATTTCTCCCATCTCTCCTGTCGCTTTCTATTTCAGTTCTTTACTTTTGCAGGTGGCTTATACTGAGAGACAAGCCAGAAAGTTACCTGTAAGGCAGGAAGCCATTTACAACACTGGGTGGTAACCATATAACCAACCGAAACGTGTTCCTTACGTGTCAATATGTGGGTTGGCGAAGGGTTAGCGCCCCTTCCCGTAAAACAACTAAAAGACAAACGACCACCCTTCACGGGATTATGGCGCATGGCTACGGGTAGACAGAGAGAGTATTACTTTATGTATTAATCAATATACTTTTCTATCTCTTTTTCTATCAATATCTGTATACAGGTAGACATTAGGCAGGAGAGATTAAGTTTTCTGCCTCTGTACCGACTCCTTTTCTTAGCTATTTAAGGTCTCTCTGTGTGTGTGTGTGTGTGTGTGTGTGTGTGTGTGTGTGTGTGTGTGTGTGTGTGTGTGTGTCCTTCCATTCTTCACTATATTACAGCAATAAAGCAACAAGACTAGTAGGAGCCAAGGTGAAGTAAGGTGGGGCGGCCTGAGATTCTAACAAAGGTTTCTCCAGTTCGACCCATAAATCACGCGAAGGTTTCTTTATATCTTTATTTTTTATTCATCAAAATTTTATTAACCTCTAATTTTCATTCTTTTGTCCCTTTTTCTGTTCTTTCAATAATTATTTCTTTGCCTCTCTTCCCATCCTAATTTCTTAATCCTTTCGCCTTCATTATCATCTCTTCATCCCAGTTTCTTGTAATTTGTGTTTTCCATCTCCTAGCATCTATTCTCTTCTTTACTCAAATTTTACTTCTTCACTATATTCATCCATTAATTTTCCTCGATCTCTCTTTCTTCTCTCATTTCTCTCATTCGCTTTCTGTCATTGCAGTGCTCGTTTTCATTCGTTCCATCCTTTCGTTTTTCTTTATTCATCTTTTCCTGTATTTCTGTCTTTTGTTTTTTCCTTTCCTATCTTCATCTTTTAGGTTACCTTTAATAGCTTTCTTTCCAGCTTTCTATCTTTCTCTATTACCGTATCATAACCTGCAGTGGAGGTAGGAGGCGAGATGAAGTAAGGTGGTGCGGCCTGGGACTCTAGTACAAGTGAACCGAGTTAACATTACCAATTATGCTTCATTTTCTTAAGTTTTCCTACCTTTCTTTCTTTCCCTCTCCTTTATTTCACATGGGGCTTCATTCCCGTTCTTTCTTACCAGTTTTCTAAGTTTACTTGTATGTTTCCCCTTCTTCCTCATGTCATGTCCTTTCTTTTTTCCCCTTTCCTTTTTCTTTTCCATTCATTGTCTTTTCGCGTTCCTTCTTTCATTCTTTTTCTCATTTTTTACTGATTCCATTGTTTGATTCCTTTCTGCTTCCTTTCTTCACTGTATTACAACAATAAAACAACAAAAGAAGTGGGAGAGATGTAGGGGGAACGTCCTGGGATTCCAATAAAGGCGTCTGGAGTCCAACCCTCAGCTCAGAGTTCTTCTTCACTCTTCTTCCTTTTTTTTTTTTTTTTTTTTTTTTTTTTCATTCTCTAGACTTAGTTTTTTCCGTTTAGTCTCCTTCGTCTTATACTTTCATTTCCTTCGTTTATATCCTTTCCTTCCCCTTTGTCTTACTTTTGTCTTTCATATTTTTATGTCTTTCCCCTTTCCATTTTTTATAACCATTCCTCTTTTACTGTCTCATGTAAGTCTCCCATTCTTTCTCATTTTTATTGTTTTTTTTTTTAATTTGCCTTCTGAAACTATTAATTTCTTTTTCTGTTGTTCCGCGGTTTCTCATTTCTGTCTTATTTTTTTCATTCCTTTCTGTTCCTTGGTAATTCCTTTCTACATTATAATACATCTGAAGCTACAAGAAATACTGGAAGTGAGATGAAGGAATGTTATTATCATTAATATTAACTCACTGAATATCATCATCACCACCACCACCGAAACAATGAAAACAACAGCAACATTATCATCAACGCAACATCTTCCTTTTCCACCATTATAAACATCATCATCATTTACACGATTATCATTACCATCATTAAGATGAAACAATAGCATCTTTACAAATACCAACTTCACGATCATCATCATCATTTTCACTCCTAACACCACCATAGTCAACTGCATCACATCAAAATCATCACTATATTACAACATCACAAGGTACTGTACCAGAGAGGTACGAGAAGAGATTAAAAAAAAAAAAAAAAAATGGAAAGGCCTGGGACTTTACTACAGATGTGCTGATTTAACACCATTTTATGTTTTATTTTTTTTCTCCCTCACTTTCTTTTGTCTTTATTTCACGCTTCCTTTCATTTCGTCCTCATTTTCTTCCTTCTTCCTACATTTCCCATTTTCATTCTCCTTCCTTTTTCCATTTGTCGTTTCAGTTCCTTTTCCTCCTTCTAATCTCCTTTCCATTTTCCCATTTTTTTACCTAAGTACTTTCTCCTTTCTCCATTATTCTCTTTGTCCCTCTCTCACTACTTATCTTCATTACATTTCCGCAATACGACAAGTAACTTAGGAGCCGAGGTGAAAGAAGGTGTGGAACGGCCTGGGACTCGGATCGAAGTGTCCTGCGTTCGATTTTGTCGTCCAGGATGGTTCGTTCATTTATATCCTTTTAATTTTCATTTCTACGTTTTTATTATTTATGTTCCACTATCGTTTTTCTTTCATTTGTTGTCTGCTTTTCTTTGTTTCTTCTTTCCTCGTTATTCCTTTCTTCCCATCCTCTTTTCCTTTTTGCTTCCTACTTTCTATCCTCCATTCTATGGCATTTACATAATTATCTTTTTTTCTCACTTTTACCATTTACATCTTAATATTTTTTTTTTCCTCCTTCCTCCTTTCTTTCAAGTTTTGTCTCACTTTTCTTCTTCTTTTCTTCTCTCTCTCCGTGTCTCAGCTGGCCTCTTTTACTTTCGTTCCCTCCCTTTTCTTTGCAGTTTCACTTCTAATTTGTCTTGTCATTCTACTTTTCATTTTTGCCACTTTTGTCTTTATCGCCTCCTCTTCCTTTTCATTTCTCTTTCTCGTTTCTAAACCACATAATAACAAAAAAATATATTGTTGAATAAAATACAATAAGGACTACAGTACAAGTGTTTGTGAGACGATTTTAAGGAATCAAGTTCATACCAATTTTACGATGGTATCATCAACATGATCATCATCATCATCATCATCATAATGGACCGGTTGGCCAATGTTAGGCAGCTACTGTCAAAGGGTGTGGTAAGTCTGTGAGTATAAAACAAGCAAAAATAAACTATTAATCAAAAGTCTGATGAACCATAGCCGCATTTTCTTTCTTTTTCCAGGGCCTACATCACTGATGGGTGGATTATTACAAATATGACGTAATCGTAGTGGAGGCTTTGATGTGTGACCACCAGACCTAAAGGGATACGATAATTATAATATGCTTCAAAGATATTTCCTTTCAGTCCCTTGAGTTATATGACTAATTTCCTTGACATATTCTTACTCTGCAAGACGATTTTATTCAGCTGGGAAAGACACCCAGTTTGTTTAGTACAGGAGTAAATGAAAGCCACAACAATATTTCGAAGACCAGTAAGTCTTTCCTAAACTAAATAAAATCTCGTAAGAGAAGCAAGAAAGGCCATCATACTGAAGAAGATAAAGTAAGGTTAAAATATAATCAATATATATTGTTACGGAACAGAGAAAACTGTCCCGCAAAGTTCCAGGTTCAAAACAAAAAGAGTTAGGTAAAATTACAAGTTAAAGTTTAATGCTCAAACTAACAAGAAAACATTCAGGACTCATAAGGATAATGTAATGGCAAAAACAGGTTAAATAATTATATGGTTAACTGCAATAGCCTCTATTAACACGAAATTAGCAAGAGTAAATTTACCTAAGTCAGCCCTGATAAAATGAAAATACACTGGGTAATGCTCAGTTAATGCAAGATAAATTATTAGAGATATAAACTATTATGAACAATGGCTAACAATAAGGACTCTACATGAATTACAAAAAAAAACTCACTAGGCCTACAAATTAACAACCTATGCTATACAGTAAAAAAACAAAATGCAATAACACTTATACTCAAATTACACAGCTGCTAGATGGTTGGAGACTTCCTGAGCACTCACAATAATAATAACTGTACAGGGGAGGACAGAGATGTGAGCAAAATGAGGAGTAGATCTAAGTGGCAATGATGCAGAGACTGAGCTCATTATATAGGGGCCGGCAGAGCTTGATACAACTTGTAAGAAGGACGTGCAAATGAAGCCATGGGGACAAAGAGTTGACAATCCTGCTCAGAACAACAGAAAGAGCGACTTACTCTACTATAACGGTAGAAGGGGGGGACTGAGGCAGAACACGCTCGTGATCAAACATGCAGCATACTGTGCGTTAAAATTACACAAAGGATGATGAAATCATAGGCTATGTAACACCTCCCCACAAAGAAAAAGAATTTTACAAAGGAAATTTCTTATTACTCTAAAACAATCTGTCTAAAGTCTAGATAAGCAATCTGCAATAACATTTTCTTTCCCCTTAACATGTTGTATGTCTAATGAATACTCCTGAAGAAGTAGACTCCATCTTGTCAGTCTCTGATTTTTATCTTTAAACTTACTAAGGAATTTCAGTGGGTTATGATCGGTATAAATGACTATGGGGTCAAAACCAGAACACAAATGAAATGAAAAATGTTGTAAACCCAAAATCAAGGTCAAAAGCTCTTTCTCAATAGTTGAGTAGTTCTTTTGAGGTGGAGTGAACTTCTTACTGTAATAAGATACAGGATGTTCAATACCCTGATCATCCTCTTGCAGCAAAACAGCCCCAGCTCCTGTATCACTTGCATCAACAGCCATCTTAAAAGGCTTAGCAAAATTTGGAGTAGCGAGCACTGGCTGACTTAATAGGATAGCTTTAAGTTTGTTGAAAGAGGATTCACAGTTATCGGTCCAGACAAATTTAACTCCCTCTTTCAGTAGGTCTGTAAGTGGTGATACAAGAATTGAAAAGATAAGAACAAATCTCCTGTAATAACCTACCATTCCCAAAAATCTTTGTAGCTCTTTCCTACTTTTAGGTCTGGGAAGATCACTTATAACCTGAACCTTAGCGCCTGGTGGTGCAACATGTCCATCACCAATTACGTACCCAAGGTACTGAACTTTAGCTTGACCAAACTCACACTTTGATAAATTAGCTACAAGATTAGCCTGAACCAAACGCTCAAGAAATTTACTGACATGGCATAGGTGATCTTTCCAGTTGTCACTGAAGATTAATACATCATCAATATAAACAACACACCCTGCCAAACCCTCTGTTACAACATTCATGAGCTTCTGAAATGTGGCTGGTGCATTCTTCATACCATACGGCATTACAGAACATGCAAAAGTCTTTCCTAGTGTTACAAAACATGAGATCTCCCTAGCACGTTCAATCATAGGTACTTGCCAGTATCCCTTCAACAAATCAAACTTACTTATGTACCTAGCCTTTCCGATCTTGTCTATGCAATCTTCCACACGAGGGAGAGGGTAAGTGTCTGTTTTGGTTATCTGATTAACACGTCTGTAGTCGATGCAAAGCCTCTGTGACCCTCCTGGCTTAGGGACTAGAGTGACAGGAGAACTCCACTCGCTCTGACAGGGCTCAATCATCTTGTGGTCCAACAGGTAGTCAAGCTCCTTCTCGATGAGAGGAACTTTCACTGAGTTTACATGGTAAGGAGGCAGTTTAATTGGCTTTGCGTCTCCAACATCGACATCATGCATCAACACAGTGGTTCTTCCTGGAGTGGCACGGAACACTTGTGGGTACTCCTGCAGTAATGCCGAAAACTCCTGCCTTTCCTCGGGAGCTAGATGAGAAAGCTTAGTCTGGAGATCATTCATGATAACAGGATTCTTCCCCAAACTATCACTCAGGCTCATACTGCATGGGAGAACTTCACTTGCAGACTCGGGAGGAACAGCTACATTGCAGACTGGGTTATTTTCGTCCCGCCTGTGATATAACTTTAGCATGTTGATGTGCCAAAGTTGCTTGTTCTTTCTATGATCTGGTGTGGCGATGACATAGTTGACATCACTGAGTTTCTTCTCCACGAAATAAGGACCACTAAACTTGGCTTGAAGAGGTTGCCCATGCACCAGTAGCAGAATCAAAACCTGATCTCCTGGCTGAAAGTGGCGTAACCTGGACTTCTTATCATACCAAGTCTTCATCTTCTCCTGGGCAGCTCCTAAATTCTCTCTCGCCAGCTGTAAAGCAGTGGACAGCCGTTCTTTGAACTTCATCACATACTCCAGCAGGTTGACGTCATCTTCCTCCGACAGCCAGCATTCCTTGAGTAACTTAAGGGGTCCTCTTACTTCATGGCCAAACAGTAGTTCAAAAGGTGAGAAGCCCAGTGATTCATTTGGAGATTCTCTTGCGGCAAATACAACAAATGGAAGACCTTTATTCCAGTCTTTCTGATGTTCCAAACAGTATTTCTTGAGCATCGATTTGAGTGTTTGATGATATCTCTCCAACGCTCCTTGGGTCTGGGGATGGTAAGCTGAAGACGTGATCTGGGAGATGCCCAACTCTTTCAGAGACTGCTTGACTCACTCCGAACTGAATACAATCGTTTGGCGGCAGATGGAACTAGATCTTTGAAGAAAGTGAAATAAAGAGTATATAACAGAGAGACAGAAATATAGTAAGAAAGAGAGAGAGAGAGAGAGAGAGAGAGAGAGAGAGAGAGAGAGAGAGAAGGAATAATGGAGTTAGTACAATAAAGAATGTCAAATGAATATAGAGAATCATAAGGGAAGGTATAGGAAAGAGTGAGTATGATGATAAGTTTAATATGAACCATAATATGAAATTTTGTAGCAGAGTATGACGCAGAAAGTATAATAAATGGGGGATAATAAAGGAAAAAAGCACAAAAAGAGACGAGGTGGAGAAGTGGTACGCAGGAGGAGACGACGGAGATAGATCATCTCTCACCTGGACGTTGGAAGGTGGTAGTTCAAACAATGGAGCACTGTCCTGCCTCCTATTATATATCAATTTATTTCTATATTTGTGGTTGGTCGTGGTGACCTTCATCTACTCACTTGATGTAGTGCAGCCTACGTTATTCTTCACATTTATCATTTTTTCTATGTCTGCCCTCCTCTCTTCATATTTCTCCCATCTCTCCTGTCGCTTTCTATTTCAGTTCTTTACTTTTGCAGGTGGCTTATACTGAGAGACAAGCCAGAAAGTTACCTGTAAGGCAGGAAGCCATTTACAACACTGGGTGGTAACCATATAACCAACCGAAACGTGTTCCTTACGTGTCAATATGTGGGTTGGCGAAGGGTTAGCGCCCCTTCCCGTAAAACAACTAAAAGACAAACGACCACCCTTCACGGGATTATGGCGCATGGCTACGGGTAGACAGAGAGAGTATTACTTTATGTATTAATCAATATACTTTTCTATCTCTTTTTCTATCAATATCTGTATACAGGTAGACATTAGGCAGGAGAGATTAAGTTTTCTGCCTCTGTACCGACTCCTTTTCTTAGCTATTTAAGGTCTCTGTGTGTGTGTGTGTGTGTGTGTGTGTGTGTGTGTGTGTGTGTGTGTGTGTGTGTGTGTGTCCTTCCATTCTTCACTATATTACAGCAATAAAGCAACAAGACTAGTAGGAGCCAAGGTGAAGTAAGGTGGGGCGGCCTGAGATTCTAACAAAGGTTTCTCCAGTTCGACCCATAAATCACGCGAAGGTTTCTTTATATCTTTATTTTTTATTCATCAAAATTTTATTAACCTCTAATTTTCATTCTTTTGTCCCTTTTTCTGTTCTTTCAATAATTATTTCTTTGCCTCTCTTCCCATCCTAATTTCTTAATCCTTTCGCCTTCATTATCATCTCTTCATCCCAGTTTCTTGTAATTTGTGTTTTCCATCTCCTAGCATCTATTCTCTTCTTTACTCAAATTTTACTTCTTCACTATATTCATCCATTAATTTTCCTCGATCTCTCTTTCTTCTCTCATTTCTCTCATTCGCTTTCTGTCATTGCAGTGCTCGTTTTCATTCGTTCCATCCTTTCGTTTTTCTTTATTCATCTTTTCCTGTATTTCTGTCTTTTGTTTTTTCCTTTCCTATCTTCATCTTTTAGGTTACCTTTAATAGCTTTCTTTCCAGCTTTCTATCTTTCTCTATTACCGTATCATAACCTACAGTGGAGGTAGGAGGCGAGATGAAGTAAGGTGGTGCGGCCTGGGACTCTAGTACAAGTGAACCGAGTTAACATTACCAATTATGCTTCATTTTCTTAAGTTTTCCTACCTTTCTTTCTTTCCCTCTCCTTTATTTCACATGGGGCTTCATTCCCGTTCTTTCTTACCAGTTTTCTAAGTTTACTTGTATGTTTCCCCTTCTTCCTCATGTCATGTCCTTTCTTTTTTCCCCTTTCCTTTTTCTTTTCCATTCATTGTCTTTTCGCGTTCCTTCTTTCA
Source organism: Coenobita brevimanus (assembly GCF_032717465.1). Taxonomy (NCBI): domain Eukaryota; kingdom Metazoa; phylum Arthropoda; class Malacostraca; order Decapoda; family Coenobitidae; genus Coenobita; species Coenobita brevimanus. Next base: position 14,456,824 of record NC_137008.1, on the reverse strand, counting down.
TTCTTTTTCTCATTTTTTACTGATTCCATTGTTTGATTCCTTTCTGCTTCCTTTCTTCACTGTATTACAACAATAAAACAACAAAAGAAGTGGGAGAGATGTAGGGGGAACGTCCTGGGATTCCAATAAAGGCGTCTGGAGTCCAACCCTCAGCTCAGAGTTCTTCTTCACTCTTCTTCCTTTTTTTTTTTTTTTTTTTTTTTTTTTCATTCTCTAGACTTAGTTTTTTCCGTTTAGTCTCCTTCGTCTTATACTTTCATTTCCTTCGTTTATATCCTTTCCTTCCCCTTTGTCTTACTTTTGTCTTTCATATTTTTATGTCTTTCCCCTTTCCATTTTTTATAACCATTCCTCTTTTACTGTCTCATGTAAGTCTCCCATTCTTTCTCATTTTTATTGTTTTTTTTTAATTTGCCTTCTGAAACTATTAATTTCTTTTTCTGTTGTTCCGCGGTTTCTCATTTCTGTCTTATTTTTTTCATTCCTTTCTGTTCCTTGGTAATTCCTTTCTACATTATAATACATCTGAAGCTACAAGAAATACTGGAAGTGAGATGAAGGAATGTTATTATCATTAATATTAACTCACTGAATATCATCATCACCACCACCACCGAAACAATGAAAACAACAGCAACATTATCATCAACGCAACATCTTCCTTTTCCACCATTATAAACATCATCATCATTTACACGATTATCATTACCATCATTAAGATGAAACAATAGCATCTTTACAAATACCAACTTCACGATCATCATCATCATTTTCATTCCTAACACCACCATAGTCAACTGCATCACATCAAAATCATCACTATATTACAACATCACAAGGTACTGTACCAGAGAGGTACGAGAAGAGATTAAAAAAAAAAAAAAAAAATGGAAAGGCCTGGGACTTTACTACAGATGTGCTGATTTAACACCATTTTATGTTTTATTTTTTTTCTCCCTCACTTTCTTTTGTCTTTATTTCACGCTTCCTTTCATTTCGTCCTCATTTTCTTCCTTCTTCCTACATTTCCCATTTTCATTCTCCTTCCTTTTCCATTTGTCGTTTCAGTTCCTTTTCCTCCTTCTAATCTCCTTTCCATTTTCCCATTTTTTTTTACCTAAGTACTTTCTCCTTTCTCCATTATTCTCTTTGTCCCTCTCTCACTACTTATCTTCATTACATTTCCGCAATACGACAAGTAACTTAGGAGCCGAGGTGAAAGAAGGTGTGGAACGGCCTGGGACTCGGATCGAAGTGTCCTGCGTTCGATTTTGTCGTCCAGGATGGTTCGTTCATTTATATCCTTTTAATTTTCATTTCTACGTTTTTATTATTTATGTTCCACTATCGTTTTTCTTTCATTTGTTGTCTGCTTTTCTTTGTTTCTTCTTTCCTCGTTATTCCTTTCTTCCCATCCTCTTTTCCTTTTTGCTTCCTACTTTCTATCCTCCATTCTATGGCATTTACATAATTATCTTTTTTTTCTCACTTTTACCATTTACATCTTAATATTTTTTTTTTCCTCCTTCCTCCTTTCTTTCAAGTTTTGTCTCACTTTTCTTCTTCTTTTCTTCTCTCTCTCCGTGTCTCAGCTGGCCTCTTTTACTTTCGTTCCCTCCCTTTTCTTTGCAGTTTCACTTCTAATTTGTCTTGTCATTCTACTTTTCATTTTTGCCACTTTTGTCTTTATCGCCTCCTCTTCCTTTTCATTTCTCTTTCTCGTTTCTAAACCACATAATAACAAAAAAATATATTGTTGAATAAAATACAATAAGGACTACAGTACAAGTGTTTGTGAGACGATTTTAAGGAATCAAGTTCATACCAATTTTACGATGGTATCATCAACATGATCATCATCATCATCATCATCATAATGGACCGGTTGGCCAATGTTAGGCAGCTACTGTCAAAGGGTGTGGTAAGTCTGTGAGTATAAAACAAGCAAAAATAAACTATTAATCAAAAGTCTGATGAACCATAGCCGCATTTTCTTTCTTTTTCCAGGGCCTACATCACTGATGGGTGGATTATTACAAATATGACGTAATCGTAGTGGAGGCTTTGATGTGTGACCACCAGACCTAAAGGGATACGATAATTATAATATGCTTCAAAGATATTTCCTTTCAGTCCCTTGAGTTATATGACTAATTTCCTTGACATATTCTTACTCTGCAAGACGATTTTATTCAGCTGGGAAAGACACCCAGTTTGTTTAGTACAGGAGTAAATGAAAGCCACAACAATATTTCGAAGACCAGTAAGTCTTTCCTAAACTAAATAAAATCTCGTAAGAGAAGCAAGAAAGGCCATCATACTGAAGAAGATAAAGTAAGGTTAAAATATAATCAATATATATTGTTACGGAACAGAGAAAACTGTCCCGCAAAGTTCCAGGTTCAAAACAAAAAGAGTTAGGTAAAATTACAAGTTAAAGTTTAATGCTCAAACTAACAAGAAAACATTCAGGACTCATAAGGATAATGTAATGGCAAAAACAGGTTAAATAATTATATGGTTAACTGCAATAGCCTCTATTAACATGAAATTAGCAAGAGTAAATTTACCTAAGTCAGCCCTGATAAAATGAAAATACACTGGGTAATGCTCAGTTAATGCAAGATAAATTATTAGAGATATAAACTATTATGAACAATGGCTAACAATAAGGACTCTACATGAATTACAAAAAAAAACTCACTAGGCCTACAAATTAACAACCTATGCTATACAGTAAAAAAACAAAATGCAATAACACTTATACTCAAATTACACAGCTGCTAGATGGTTGGAGACTTCCTGAGCACTCACAATAATAATAACTGTACAGGGGAGGACAGAGATGTGAGCAAAATGAGGAGTAGATCTAAGTGGCAATGATGCCGAGACTGGAGCTCATTATATAGGGGCCGGCAGAGCTTGATACAACTTGTAAGAAGGACGCGCAAATGAAGCCATGGGGACAAAGAGTTGACAATCCTGCTCAGAACAACAGAAAGAGCGACTTACTCTACTATAACGGTAGAAGGGGGGGACTGAGGCAGAACACGCTCGTGATCAAACATGCAGCATACTGTGCGTTAAAATTACACAAAGGATGATGAAATCATAGGCTATGTAACACCTCCCCACAAAGAAAAAGAATTTTACAAAGGAAATTTCTTATTACTCTAAAACAATCTGTCTAAAGTCTAGATAAGCAATCTGCAATAACATTTTCTTTCCCCTTAACATGTTGTATGTCTAATGAATACTCCTGAAGAAGTAGACTCCATCTTGTCAGTCTCTGATTTTTATCTTTAAACTTACTAAGGAATTTCAGTGGGTTATGATCGGTATAAATGACTATGGGGTCAAAACCAGAACACAAATGAAATGAAAAATGTTGTAAACCCAAAATCAAGGTCAAAAGCTCTTTCTCAATAGTTGAGTAGTTCTTTTGAGGTGGAGTGAACTTCTTACTGTAATAAGATACAGGATGTTCAATACCCTGATCATCCTCTTGCAGCAAAACAGCCCCAGCTCCTGTATCACTTGCATCAACAGCCATCTTAAAAGGCTTAGCAAAATTTGGAGTAGCGAGCACTGGCTGACTTAATAGGATAGCTTTAAGTTTGTTGAAAGAGGATTCACAGTTATCGGTCCAGACAAATTTAACTCCCTCTTTCAGTAGGTCTGTAAGTGGTGATACAAGAATTGAAAAGATAAGAACAAATCTCCTGTAATAACCTACCATTCCCAAAAATCTTTGTAGCTCTTTCCTACTTTTAGGTCTGGGAAGATCACTTATAACCTGAACCTTAGCGCCTGGTGGTGCAACATGTCCATCACCAATTACGTACCCAAGGTACTGAACTTTAGCTTGACCAAACTCACACTTTGATAAATTAGCTACAAGATTAGCCTGAACCAAACGCTCAAGAAATTTACTGACATGGCATAGGTGATCTTTCCAGTTGTCACTGAAGATTAATACATCATCAATATAAACAACACACCCTGCCAAACCCTCTGTTACAACATTCATGAGCTTCTGAAATGTGGCTGGTGCATTCTTCATACCATACGGCATTACAGAACATGCAAAAGTCTTTCCTAGTGTTACAAAACATGAGATCTCCCTAGCACGTTCAATCATAGGTACTTGCCAGTATCCCTTCAACAAATCAAACTTACTTATGTACCTAGCCTTTCCGATCTTGTCTATGCAATCTTCCACACGAGGGAGAGGGTAAGTGTCTGTTTTGGTTATCTGATTAACACGTCTGTAGTCGATGCAAAGCCTCTGTGACCCTCCTGGCTTAGGGACTAGAGTGACAGGAGAACTCCACTCGCTCTGACAGGGCTCAATCATCTTGTGGTCCAACAGGTAGTCAAGCTCCTTCTCGATGAGAGGAACTTTCACTGAGTTTACATGGTAAGGAGGCAGTTTAATTGGCTTTGCGTCTCCAACATCGACATCATGCATCAACACAGTGGTTCTTCCTGGAGTGGCACGGAACACTTGTGGGTACTCCTGCAGTAATGCCGAAAACTCCTGCCTTTCCTCGGGAGCTAGATGAGAAAGCTTAGTCTGGAGATCATTCATGATAACAGGATTCTTCCCCAAACTATCACTCAGGCTCATACTGCATGGGAGAACTTCACTTGCAGACTCGGGAGGAACAGCTACATTGCAGACTGGGTTATTTTCGTCCCGCCTGTGATATAACTTTAGCATGTTGATGTGCCAAAGTTGCTTGTTCTTTCTATGATCTGGTGTGGCGATGACATAGTTGACATCACTGAGTTTCTTCTCCACGAAATAAGGACCACTAAACTTGGCTTGAAGAGGTTGCCCATGCACCAGTAGCAGAATCAAAACCTGATCTCCTGGCTGAAAGTGGCGTAACCTGGACTTCTTATCATACCAAGTCTTCATCTTCTCCTGGGCAGCTCCTAAATTCTCTCTCGCCAGCTGTAAAGCAGTGGACAGCCGTTCTTTGAACTTCATCACATACTCCAGCAGGTTGACGTCATCTTCCTCCGACAGCCAGCATTCCTTGAGTAACTTAAGGGGTCCTCTTACTTCATGGCCAAACAGTAGTTCAAAAGGTGAGAAGCCCAGTGATTCATTTGGAGATTCTCTTGCGGCAAATACAACAAATGGAAGACCTTTATTCCAGTCTTTCTGATGTTCCAAACAGTATTTCTTGAGCATCGATTTGAGTGTTTGATGATATCTCTCCAACGCTCCTTGGGTCTGGGGATGGTAAGCTGAAGACGTGATCTGGGAGATGCCCAACTCTTTCAGAGACTGCTTGAAAACATCTGACATGAAATTACTTCCCCGGTCTGACTGTACCTCCTTGGGCAGACCAAACTTTGTGAAGAACCCCAGCATTTCCTTAACCACGTTCTTTGCTGAGATATTTCTAAGTGGAATGGCTTCAGGATAACGAGTAGTCATATCAATTAGGGTCAACACATAAGAAAATCCTGAAGAAGTCTTAGGAAGAAGGCCCACAATATCCACCAACACACGGGTGAATGGCGCCTCAAAAGGAGGAATGGGAACTAGAGGTGCAACCTTTCCGGTCTGATTACACTTCCCCACAACTTGACAGGTGTGACAAGACTTACAATACCAGGAAACATCCCTGAAGATACCTGGCCAGTAGAAGTGTTTCAAAATGCGTGCCACAGTCTTCCTCACTCCAAGGTGTCCTGCCAAACTGGAATCATGAGCCACTCTAATGATATCCTGCCTACAAACATGAGGGATGACAACTTGATGTACAACCTCCCATTCACAGTCGGCTGATGCTGTTGGGGGTCTCCACTTCCTCATAAGTACTCCTGACTTTACATAATAACAAGTAGAAGCACCGGCTGACTCTTCTTCACTGTAAGCAGAGTTAGCTAGACCTTTCAACTCAGGGTCAGCAACCTGCAACTCAATCAACTCTTGACGAGACAAATTATCAACACTACGGGGTACTGCCTCATCTGGTGAGTGGTCCAAATTAGCAAGAAAAGTGTCAGCTAGGATAACATCATCTTCATCATTATCCTCTAAGTCACCAGTAACTTTAGACTTAGCCCTAGTGACAGCACATGCAGGGAACACATCAGGGACATCACAATCCTGGGTCGCAGCCACTGGCTCACTAAACAACTGAGGAGCTGGACACACTTGACTTCCACCAATATCATTTCCAAGTAAGAAAGTTACACCTGACATTGGGAGTGTCTCAACCAACCCAACCATAACGGAACCATTAACAAAACCAGACTCTAAATTCACTCTGCACAGAGGGACAGAGAAGTAATTACTCCCTACACCTTGTAAGATTACAGTTTCATCAGAGGAATTAACATTAGAGCCTAGAACACTGGTCAGCATAAGGGATTGGCAAGCACCTGTATCACGATATATTTTAACTGATTTCCTGTCATTACTGTCCAGAGGACTGACAAAACCATCAGACAGGAAATTAGCACATGAACTCTTGAGAGTGTCACCCACGTTACTGCTCAAAAGAGGAGCTCCATCATGAGAATTTAAGTAACCCCTCAAAGCAGGTTCAGTTAACTCAGTTAAAGAATTCTGGGAACTCTCAAGAGTGGACACTAGACCAATTGACTGAATATTTAAAGACTCTTTTTTGTTCACATCACGCTGTCTCCTGAAACATTTCTCCGTAGTATAACCAAGCTTACTACAATAAGTACATTTACTTTTCTGAAATCTAGAGGTGGAGCTGGTATTTTCTTCCTGAGAAACATCATCTTTATTCTCTTTCCTGTTACCTGTACTCTGAGTAGAGGCAACGTACTTACTCTCAGCTTTCCCTCTTTCTCTAGAATATCTCTTGTGAGTGAGCACATATTCATCAGCTAAAACTGCAGCATCAGACAAATTATCTATTCTTTTCTCATCAAGATATAGGCTTACATCTTTATTAACACACCCCTTGAAGTCCTCCAGCAAAATCATCTGCTTAAATTTACCAAAATCAGAAGCCACATTCTTAGAATTTAACCACTGCTCTAACAGATCTTCTTTGATTTTTGCATACTCAACATGGGATTGCTTATCTTGCTTGTAAGTTGTCCTAAATTTTACTCTATAAGCTTCAGGAACAAGTTCATAGGCCTTAAGAATCAAGCTCTTAACTACGTCATAATTATCAGATTGATCCTGAGGCAAAGATGCATAAGTTACTTGAGCTTTACCGGTGAGAACAGTTTGAAGGAGTACTGGCCAATACTTTTTGGGCCAATTAAAACCTGTAGCTACCCTCTCAAACAGCTGAAAATACTTTGTTAAATCAAATTCATTAAAAGGAGGGACAAGTTTAACATTTTTAGCCACATCAAAATCATCAGAGCTAGATGATCCAGTTCCACCTTGTTTCATGCGATACTCATGGTCTGCCTGAATCCTAGCAAGTTCATTTGTGCCTGAGCCTGTACCTGTGCCTCTTGAATACGAGCATTTGCCTGAAATTCAGCCTCCTTAGCACGGGCCTCCTGCAGGGCTAGCTGTAACTTAGCTAATTCAATCTGCGTTTGCTCATTTCGAGGAGTTACATTAAACAAGCTTTCATTAATCACGTCAACAATTTGATCTTTAGAATGATGAGAGCGAACAGCAATTCCCAATTGTTGAGCAACAAGCTTAAGTTCATTCTTTGTTCTGTTTTCTACATCACACACTGTTTGCACATTTGACAAAAAATCTTTGGCTTCATCAAGTGTAGTAATAGTAGACATCATGAATAAATCACAGTCACAAAATATCAAGCAATATCCTTATGATAATATCCTGAATATCCTGGCGAGGTCGCCAAATTTATGTTACGGAACAGAGAAAACTGTCCCGCAAATTTCCAGGTTCAAAACAAAAAGAGTTAGGTAAAATTACAAGTTAAAGTTTAATGCTCAAACTAACAACAAAACATTCAGGACTCATAAGGATAATGTAATGGCAAAAACAGGTTAAATAATTATATGGTTAACTGCAATAGCCTCTATTAACACGAAATTAGCAAGAGTAAATTTACCTAAGTCAGCCCTGATAAAATGAAAATACACTGGGTAATGCTCAGTTAATGCAAGATAAATTATTACAGATATAAACTATTATGAACAATGGCTAACAATAAGGACCCTACATGAATTACAAAAAAAAAAACCTCACTAGGCCTACAAATTAACAACCTATGCTATACAGTACAAGAAGAAAATGCAATAACACTTATACTCAAATTACACAGCTCCTAGATGGTTGGAGACTTCCTGAGCACTCACAATAATAATAACTGTACAGGGGAGGACAGAGATGTGAGCAAAATGAGGAGTAGATCTAAGTGGCAATGATGCAGAGACTGAGCTCATTATATAGGGGCCGGCAGAGCTTGATACAACTTGTAAGAAGGACGCGCAAATGAAGCCATGGGGACAAAGAGTTGACAATCCTGCTCAGAACAACAGATAGAGCGACTTACTCTACTATAAAGGTAGAAGGGGGGGACTGAGGCAGAACACGCTCGTGATCAAACATGCAGCATACTGTGCGTTAAAATTACACAAAGGATGATGAAATCATAGGCTATGTAACAATATATATATATATATATATAAACGGACAAACATTACTTAGTACTTGGCTTCCCGGGTCGTTCTCTTGCTCCGGCAGTAAATGAACTCCAGTAAAGCTCCGAATCACGTCAGTCACCCTCTACTCTAAGAGAAGATGCACGCAGCGGCAGTGTTTTGATGGATTTTAACCGAGGTGAATGATACACACTGTTTCTTCCATCTTGCTGATATAAACAGAGGTAAGAAGAGAAAATGTTTACTAACTCATTGACTGATATGATTTCTTTCCGTTGAACTAAATCGTCAGAACTTTGAAAAAAAAAAAAAAAAAATCTAATTGTAGCTTTAGCAGAGAAGGAATTAGCGGAACATAACTGTTCCCTTTTACGACGTCTTTGTGAACGAAATCGTCGTGTTTTAGCTTGAATGAAATGCCACTACCTCCTGGCGATGTTACTAAGCTTTGGGGAATCCTTTCGTAGTAAAGGATAAATTAAGACGTTAATGAACGTAAACAGTTTGAAGCATCTCTCAAAAACTAAATAAAATAATCTTGTGTCAGCAAGAACTAAATACACAAGCACAAAAATACTAGATGCCTGAGTTACGGGGCCCCTCGGTTAATGCCCTTGGTGTGTAGTGGTGTGGGAGGCTGAGTTTGTGTGGTGATACTTCCTTTGCTCTGCTGTGTTATAGGAGGCTGATATTAAGTGATTTTAATTCTTTTGCTGTGCTGTGCTGTGGAAGCCTGAGTTTGTATGGTGATAATCCTGTGTTGTGCTGTGTTATGGGAGACTTAGTTTGTGTGCTGTGAATTCCTGTGCTGTTATGGAAGGTTGTTTTTTGTACTGTGATGTGGTGTGGTGTGAGGCGTGGTTTGATGTGGTGTTTTTCACTCATCTCTCAGATCTACGTTAATGCAACATCTGTCATCCAAAAATCGTCACGTATAGATGGGCAGAGTCGCTGCAGAGATGCTTCTGGCTCTATAAATACGTCATGAGAGCGAAGAGTCAATGCAAGGCAGTATTGAAGATTAATGTGTGTATGTGTGTGTGTGTGTGTGTGTGTGTGTGTGTGTGTGTGTGTGTGTGTGTGTGTGTGTGTGTGTGTGTGTGTGTGTTTCTAGTTCTTATTTTTTTAGCTGTCTCCACTTTCTTCTTTCTCCTTTCTTTTGTCTCGTGTTCTCTCAATTCTCGTTTTTGCTATCTTCTTACTATTTTCGATTCTCTGGCACTTTGTTGATTAACTCATTATTCTTGTGTCTTTTATTTATTTCATTCCATTGTGATATATTTCTCATTTTTCCTATTAGTCGTTGTCTTTCTTCCTCCTCTCTTCCTCCGTGATATTACAGGAGCACAGGTTATAAGAGGTAGTTGAAATGAAGTAAGTTTACTGGCCTGAACACTGACGTGCATCATCATCATCATCATCATCATCATCATCATCATCATCATCGCGAATGTCATCTTACTTCCATCATGATCTTGATCATCATCATGATCATTATCCACCTTTACCATTTACTGTATGCTTCATTTTCTTTCTTTCAGCCATTCTTTCGTTCCTTCAATACTTCATTTTTCTTTCATTCTTTTCTTCCGATTCATCTTCTTTCTCTTAAATTTTCCATCTCTCTTTGCCTTTCTTACTTCTTTGTCCTTTCATTTCTTTTTTCTCCTCTGTTTCCCCTTTCTTTCCATCTCTTTTTCTTCTTTCATTGTTCAGTCTATTTTATTTTTCATATTCCTTCCCTCTCTTTTACTTCACTATATTAAAGCAATAAAACAATAATTGAAGTAGGAGTCAAGATGAACTACGGTGAAGAGGCCTGGGACTCTAATGCATGCGTCTGGAGTTCTACCCTTCCTCACACTTCATTCCGTTTTGGGGAAACTTTTTAGAAGTAACCAACATTTTCTTATATTATTCTTATGGTTTCCAATGCAAAATACTGTGCTATAATTAGTGTTGACCCTCATTTTGGGTGTAAAATCCCCTTTTTGGAATTTTGAGTAAGATTTCCAAAAGTGAGTTTATCCCCCAAAATCAAGATCAAAATGAATTAAAAACACATTATATTGTATTAAACTAACCCAAACTAACCTAACCTAACCTAACCTAACTTAGGCCTAACCTAGGGCCTGGCAGACCGAGTGCACACGCCTGCACCAGCCAACATGGCGCGACATTCATCTTTTAACAAGCTACAGCCTGACCAAAGCCACTATAATGACTACCCTACAAAATTTGCTCCCCAACTTAAACTAGGCTTAAAAGGTAACTCTTAGTTAGAATAGTTCAGGGACGTAATATAATGAACATTGGTAACGTTGGTTACTTCTAAAGTTATATCCGTTCATGTTATTTTTTTTTTTCCTTATTCTTTCTTTTCTCGCTTATATTCCAGTTATTTTTCCTCCCCTCTTCTCCTTTTACTAAGAAAGAAGAGAGAGAAAAAGTAAAGAAAAAGTTTTCATTAATCATTTAGATCCTATTTTCCTGTAAATTTTTCTCATCTTTATTATTTTTCTTTCACTGCCTGGTCTTCTTTACTTCATGCATTCTATCTCCCATTCGGTGATATTTTCCTTATTAAGTCTGACTTACCTTTCCCCTTTTTCTTCCATGTTAATCCTATTATTTCTTTCTTTCCCACTTCTATCATCTTCACAGCGTCACTTACTCTCTTTCTTCCTTCCTTCATTGTCCACTTTATTACAGCATCACAAGCTACAAGACAGGTAAGAGACGAGATGAAAATAATAAGGTTTTACTTCTCAGTAGTAAGCAATTGTAAATCATCACTACACCACTACCACCAGCACCACCACTACACCCTTATCATCATCATTAATATTCATATGATTAACATCATACGAAAGTTAATGTGTATTAGGTGAACCATCATCATCATCATCATCATCATCATCATCCTCATTACATCCATTTCCATAATCAGCATCTTAGATTTGGGCATTATATTGCTTCATCACAAGCTACAAGAGAGGTAGGAGGCGAGGTAAGAAAGGTTAAGAGGTCTGGGACTCGACTTCACCTGAATCGGGTTCAAACCTTCACGCCAACAGTGAACCTCCTTTTCTTTATTTCCTTCTTTTTGTTACCTCTCGCGTACGGAGTTCGGCGAGATATTGTTTTAGGTTGAGTTCCTTTGTTTGTTAGCAACACTGAGGAAGAACTACTGAATGAAATTACATGAAACTTTCAGGATATGTGGGCATTGGTCCTAAAAGGAAGTGATTAAATTTTGGAGGTAATCGAATGACAATGAAAGGTCAAAATCAAGGTCACGGTTTATCAGAGGGTTATAACTTGAAACCGGTTGAAGATAGAGATATTTACTATTATCAACAAACACGAACTCCCATATGTGCTATCATTTGGGCCCAAGACTTTTGACCTTGAGTGACCTTGAACATTCAAACTCAAGGTCTATTCAGGGGACTATAACTTCAAACTGGTTGCAGATAGATATATACCATTATCAACATATATTAAGTCCCACTTGGGTTTTTGATTGGTACCATGACCTTTGACCTTAAGTGAAAGGTATAACACAAAAGCACTATCTTACTACATCAAAAACCGCAAGAGATTTATAATCCTATATAAGTACGACCCAAAGCCATTTTCATATTACATCACAAGCTGCAAGAGAGGTAGGACGCGAGATGAAAGAAGCCCTACCCAGCTGTTACTCCACTACAGGTGTACTGAGTTCACAACTTCCATTTTTCCTCCTACTTTCTTTTTACTCGATTTTCCTTTATGTTTTTTCCTCCTTTTTTTTCTTTTTTACTTTACATTTCGTATTTTCTCAAATTTTTCTTGCTCTTTCTTTCTTGTTTTTTCCATTTGTTCTTTCTTATTCACTTTTTTATGGCTTACCTTCCTCATTTTTTTGTCAACTTTTCCTCTCGCATTTCCTTTCTTTTTTCTGGTCCTCTCTCTTCCTTCCTTACCCACTTGCCCGCTACTATTTTCTTTTTACCTCTTACTCTTTTGAAGCCTTCCATATTTACTTAAGTTTTTCCCTTATTTTTTTTTTTTTTTCTGATATCCCATTTTTTCACAACCCGCTAACGGACGTAGAAAACGAATGGATCTAAGGGTTAATATTGCCAACGACCTGAAAAATAGTCTGAAGGAAGGAAGGATGTTGAAGCTAAATTGTTAGAAACATTTTTGTGAAGGCGTCAGAAGAAGCAGGAAGAAGTTTGGTCAAGAGAGTACGAATGAAATTATTCTTAGTATAACGAAGATCAGATTTGCCATGAGTCCGTACAGAATCATAGAAGAGACGAGATTCAGGGGTGGGTTGGCGCAAGTAACTTTTGTAGGCCTCCTTCATTTCGCCCTGTCCCCTACCCTTTGGCATCCCTTTCTCCAAATCACACCACCTTCTCTCATACCGTCTTCAGCTTGTCCTTTCATCTTATCCTTAGTCTTCCCCTGCTAATCTCCCCTTCCATCTCAGGCATATACACACTTCTAGTCAATTTTTCATTCTCCATTCTGTCCACGTGGTCAAATTATCTCCGACTATTCTTCTTAATGGTTTCAATCACATTAAAATTAATACCAATACAAAACTATATTGTACATATATATGAGAAAATTCTACTCTTTTATAAGTTTTTATTATCAGAAATATAGACCAGTCATTGTAGACACGATTGAATTTATTTATTTATTTTTTAATCTGTGGAATATGCATGGTTATTCTCACCAACAGTCACGCTGTTCAGTCTTTTTCCTGCTGTTATCCGAAGGATTTGGGTGGAAGGATGACAGCCTTTGTCTCTTCTCTCCTTTTTTTCATGCACGTTGGCTATGTCTTTCCAATCAGTTGCTTCCCTGACAGAGAACCTCGTTATGGGCCAAGAGGCCTCGTGTTTTCTGTACTTGCTGTGTGCTGCTACGTACTCCTGTATTGTCTCACAAGTTATAAAAGATGTAGGAGGCGTGATGAAGTTGGGTTATCATCAGAACTGACCTGCATCACCCTCATCAGTGCCATCATACTCAGCATCACGATAAAGAGTAGGAGGAGTGATGTAGCAAGGTGTAGCGGCCTGCCACTCTACTACACCTGTACCCACTGAACACCTTGATCCTCTAGTCTTTAGGCTCCACCTTTATCTTGTTCTTTATCTCTGTCCCCTTTAATTTACTTTGATTTAGTCAAGTTCTTTTTTCTCCGTTTCTGTGTATCGCTTAGTACCCATTCTCTCAGTCCTTTCCTTTTTCTCTTCTGTTTCTCATGTTCTTTATCTTTATTATCCCTTTCAGTTTTTTTTTTTCCGTTACTTTCACCTTCCTCTCTCTCTCTCTCTCTCTCTCTCTTTTCCTTTCTTCAATACATAACAGCAATAAGGCAACAGGACAAATAGGAGCCAAGGTGAAGTAAGGTGGAGCGGCCTGAGATTCTAACAAAGGTTTCTCCAGTTCGACCGGTTCTCTCACCCACAGGTTTCTTTTTCTTTTTATTTTATTTTCATTACTTTTTGATCTTCCTTGTTTATGTTTTTTCTGTAGTCCATTCTTTCTTTCTTCTTTCTTGTTTTTCCCTTTCTTATTTCTTAATCCTTTCGCCTTTATTATCTTCTCTACATCCCAGTTTCTTATAATTTCTCTTTTACATCTCCTATGGTCTATCCTTTTTTTTGCTCACATTTTTCTTCTTTGTACCGGTATTCATTCACTCATTTCTTTCAGTCTCATTTTCTTTGTTTTCTCATACCTCTCATTCATTTTCTTTCTTAGTTTTCCTGCCTCATGCTTTCCTGTATTTGTTTATTATTTTCCAGCATCACAAGCTGTATTACAGGAATAAAACAACAAGGGAAGTAGCAGTGATGTACGGAGAACGTCCTGGGATTCTAATAAAGGCGTCTGGAGTCAGAACTTCAGCTCGGTCAGGGTTCCATTTTACTCTTCTTCCTAATTTCTTTATTTTTCATTCCCTTGCTCTTACTTTTTCTGTTTAGTCTCCTTCGTCTCATATTTTCTTTTCCTTCGTTTATATCTCTTTCCTCCTTTTTTTTCGTAATCTTGTCTTTCATGTTTCTTATTCCTTTCACCCTTTCTATTTTTTTTTAAATCTGTCTCTTTTTACCGTCTCCTGTATATTTCCCATTCTTTCACATATTTATTTTATCTTGATATGCCTTCTGAATGTATTAATTTCTTTTTCTATCATATATAATAATTTCTAATTTCGCTTTTTTTATTTCTTTCCTTTCCTTGTTACTTCATTTCTCCATAATAATATAGTACATCAGAAGCTACGAGCAATGCAGGAAATGAGACTAAATAACGTTATTACTGTCAATTATCACTTACTGTATGTCTTCATTATCATTACGACGACCACCACCATTACCATCACCAACAACACAACTCCCTTTTCCACCATTATAATCATCATCATCATCATCATCATCATTTATACAACTATCATTACCATCCTCAAAATTCACCTAAATTATCTTCACCAATACTAATACCCCCACGAACACAGTAATCATCATCGTCATCCTCATTACCACCATCAAAATCAACTATATTATATCAGAATTATCACTGTATTACAGAATCAGGGTACAAGACAGGTGGGAGGCAAGATAAAGTAAAGTATAACAGCCTGGGACTGAACTACAGGTGTACCGATTGAACACCTTTGCCATTTATACCATATTTATTTCTCTCTCCTTTCCGTCATTCCATTATCCTTTATTTCACGGTTTCTTTTATTTCTTCCTCCTTTGTCTTCCTTCTTTCTACATTGTTCATTTTCTTTCTCCTTCCTTTTTTCATTTGTCGTTTCCCTTCCTTTTTCTTCTTCCATCTCCCTGTCATTCATTCCATCTTGTGTTTCTTTATTTCTTTCTGCTTTCCCCATTATTCTCCTTGTCTTTCTATCAACTTCCTTTCTGCACTATATTACCACGATACAACAACAAAAGACGTAGGAGCCGAGGTGAAGTAAGGTGGAGCGGCCTAGGACTCATAAAGGTGTCCCGAGTTCGACCCTGTCCCCGAAAGTTCCTTTATTTATATCCTTTTAATTTCCCTTCCTAATTTTTTCTTATTATGCTCTATAATCTCTTTTCTATCCTTTGTTCTCTCCTTTTTTCTCGTTCTTTCTGCTTTCAGCTCTCTATTCCTTTCTCCTCTTTATATTCCTTTGATCCACTTTTGCATTTTGCTTTCTACTTTCTGTCGCCCATTCTTTGGCATTTACTTGATTATTTTTTTTTTATTTCACTATTTTAATCGCACTTAATTTTCTTTATCTTATTTTATCTCTCTCTCCTTCTTCCTTTATTTGAAGTTTTGTTTATTTTTTTTTCTTCTGTCTTTATCTCAGCTGCCCTCTTTTTTACTTTTCTCCCCTCCCTCTTCTTTTTGTCATTCCTGTTCTAAATTCTTCTATCGCTCTACACTTCATTTTTGTCACATTTTTTTTTTTTCCGCCTCTTCTTCTTTTCTTTCCTTCCTTCTTAACGTTATGATAACAGTAAAATAAACTATGGAGTAAAATAGAATATGGAATTCAGTACAAGTGTTTGTGTGACGATTTTAAGGACTGAATTACATACCAATTTTACGATGGTATCATCATGATACACAATCTGGCCGCACTATGGAGTGGTACTACTACTCTGCTGCCAGGTTGTGTTAGGAAGAATACTGCCACCGTATTCCTTGAGTGTCGTAAAAGGCGACTAAAAGGGGCGGGGTGAGGGGACTAGTGACCCCCTCCTCTGATTTTTAGTTCCTAAAAAGAGACAGGCCAGAGAAAGAGATGGGGGATGGAGTTATCCCCGTACCCTGAAGATTGATTCTATGAATGTGCGTGGATGTAGTACGATTGAGGCTAAAAGGGAGGAGATTGGGAGAATGTTTGTGAGAAGAAAGTTGGATGTGTTAGCTTTGAGTGAAACGAAGATGAAAGGGAAGGGCGAGTCTATATTTGGAAGTGTGAATAGAAGATTGTCAGGTGTTGATAGAGGAAGGGCAAGAGAAGGTGTCGCCTTGATAGTGAGTCCGGAAGTACAGCAGTGTGTGATTGAATGGAAGGAGGTGTCATCGAGACTGATGTGGGTGAAAGCGAAATTTGAACGTGAGTTGTGGGTGTTTGTGAGTGCATATGGGCCTGGTAGTGAAAGGGATGAGGAAGAGAGGGAGTTTTTCTGGAATGATGTTGATGAATGTGTGCAGAGTTTTGGAGCGAATGTGAATGTGGTAATGATGGGGAGATCTGAATGCTAGAGTGGGAAATGTAGCATTTGAAGGTGTAGTTGGTATGCATGGTGTGCCTGGAAGAAATGAAAGTGGGGAACGAATGATAGGGATGTGCGTTGAGTGAGAGATGGTGATTGGAAATACGCTGTTTGAGAAGAAAGATATTTATAAGTATACATGGGTGAGACAGGAGGGTGGAAGGGTTATTGATAGAGCTTTGATGGACTATGTGGTTGTGTCTAGGAATGTAATAAGAAGATTGTTGGACGTGAGAGTTCTGAGAGGGGAGGGTTGAGGTATGTCTGACCACTACCTGGTGGAGGGAAAGTTAAGAGTAGGTAAGAGGTGGGTGTAGCATGGAGGTTTTGAGACTGAGTGAGTTGGATAAAAGAGAGAAAATGAAAGAGTATCAGAAGAAATTGAAAGATGAGTGGAACACATTGAAAGATCAGGAAAATGGCAGTGTGGAGGAGGAATGGCAGTTGTTTAAGAGTGCTGTGGTGGGGCATGCAGAAGAGGTGTGTGGTGTGAGACGTGTGGGTGGTGGTGTAAGAAAAGGAAGTGAATGGTGGTCCGAGGAAATAAGTATGGCTGTGGCTGAGAAGAGACGTGCATATGAAGAGTGGCTGCAGAGGAAGGATGAAGTGTCATATGCGAAGTATAAAGAAAAGAGGAATAGGGCGAGAAGGGCTGTGCATGATGCTAAAGTGGCAGCAGATGAGAGGTGCGGTAGGCGGCTGACTGAGAATTTTCAACAGAATAAGAAAATGTTCTGGAAGGAGGTGAAAAGGGTGCAAAAGGGAGAGCCTGGGATGGAAGAGTGAGTAAAAGCAGAGGATGGAAGGATGTTAACTGAGATGGATGCAGTAAGGAAGAGATGGGCAGAGTATTTTGAAAGATTTTTCAATGTATAGGAGGAAAGGGTGGCTGAGATTGTGGCGGATGGAAGTGTGCAAGGAATAAATGTGTTGGGAGAGTTGAATGATTCTTTGATCACGAAGGAGGAGGTAGAGAAGGCAATAAAGGAGATGAAAACAGGGAAAGCTGCAGGTACGGATGGGTGTGCTGTGGAATGCCTGAAGTGACTATTGTTGACTGGTTTGTAAGATTGTTGAATGTGTGCTTTGTGAAAGGTATGATGAGAATTGACTGGGCAAGTGCTTGTGAGGTCCTGTTGTATAAAGGCAAGGGTGATAAGTATGAATGTACTAGCTTTAGGGGTATAAGTCTCTTGAGTGTTGTAGGAAAGGTGTATGGTAGAGTGTTAACTATGAGAGTTCGAGAGGGTACAGAGGGAGTTACTGGTGATGAGCAGGGAGGTTTTGTGGACTGTTTTAAGATTGTATGGACTTGATGGTAGGTTACTAAAAAGGGTGAAGAGTTTTTATGTAAATAGTAGAACGTGTGTAAGAGTGGGAAATGCTGTGAGTGATTGGTTTCCTGTGAGAGTGGGACTGCGACAGGGATGTGTGATGTCGCCTTGGTTGTTTAATAATTATATGGACGGTGTTGTAAGGGAGGTGAATGCAAGAGTTTTAGGTGGAGGTCTGAGTCTGGTCAATGTTGATGGTGGAGAGTGGAATCTGAAGCAGCTGCTGTTTGCAGATGATACTGCACTGGTGGCTGATTCAGAGGAGAGATTGAGACAGTTGATAGAAGAGTTTGGAAGGGTGTGTGAAAGGAGGAAATTGAAAGTAAATGAAAATAAGAGTAAAGTGATGAAGTGTGCGAGGTTGGTAGATGGTAGGGGGATGAATATAGTTTTGAATGATGAGTTGCTTGAGGAGGTAGAGTGTTTTAAATATTTAGGGTCACATGTTGCTGTGGATGGAAGAATAGATGCAGAAGTGAAGTTTAGAATGAATGAAGTAGGAAAGGTGCTGGGAGGAGTGAAAAAGGTGTTTAGATGTCGTTCACTTAGAATGGATGTCAAGAGAAGGCTGAATAGGTGTGTTGTGGTACCGACTGCGTTATATGGGGCTGAAACATGGAATATGGGTGTAGCAGAGAGGAAAAGTTTGAATGTAATGGAGATGAGGTGTCTGAGGAGTATGTGTGGAGTGACGCGTATGGATCGAGTGAGAAATGATGAAGTGTGAAGGAGAACTGGAGTTGTTCAGGAGATGGCTGATGGAGTTGAGCATAGGTTGTTGCGATGGTTTGGGGATATGGAGAGAATGGGTAATGAGCGATTGGTGAAAAAGATACCTAGATCTGATGTGAGAAGTGTAAGACTGAGAGGGAGACCACGAATAGGATGGATGGACAGTGTGAAGAGAGCGCTGGATGTGAGAGGGATGTCTGTTGAGCAAGGAAGATTGGCTGTGCGTGACAGAAATAAATGGAGAGAAAGTGTGAATGAATAAATGATGACGCAGCCCTGAGGGGATATTCTTCCACATTTGGTCTGATCAGCTAGTCAGGTCAGGTGCGGGTAAGGGGATAGGTCTATTATGATGTGGCAGGGGTAAACCAGCTCTGCTGTCGGGCCCTGCTGCGGATGTCACTGACTGCACTGCACAGTTGACCCCTGTGTTGTATGATGCGGTGAGAATCTGTCCCTTCACCCTTTTGGGGCTAAGATGCGAATGAATGTGTTTGAATGGATGAGTAAATGGGCAGTGTGTCGTCCTGTCTCGGCTACCTCCCTTTCCTTGGGGGAAGCAGCCTAGGTATATAGATAGATGGATAGATCATCATGATCATGATCATCATCATAATAGACCGGTTGGCCAATGTTAGGCAGCTACTGTCAAAGGGTGTGGTAAATCTGTGTGTCAATATTAGTAAGTTTTTCCTAAGCTCAATAAAATCACGTGAGGGTAGCAAGAATACCATAACAAGGAAGCCATTATACTGAAGAAGTTAAGATTTGGTTTAGAAATAGGCAAAATGTAAAAGGATAAACAAATATTATTTAGTGCCGTACGTGCCTTCCTGGGTCATTCTTTCGCACCGACAGTAAACGAACCCCAGAGGACTAGCTAGCTACTAGTTCCGAACCATGTTAGTGACCATTTGACCGTGAGGGAGGATGCACGCAGCGGCAGTGTTCTGGTGGATATAAACATCTGAGGTAAATGACATACACAGCATCCCACATGTTGGTGATATAAGCAGAGGTTCGGGAGGCAAAATACTTACTCTTTGAAGGATATGATTTATCTTAGATGAGCCTATTCGTCGTCAGCAGTAGTCTGATATATATATATATATATATATATATATATATATATATATATATATATATACACACACTAGAGAAGTAGTTAACGGAAATGTTTTATAAATGTTCACTTTTAAAACGGCTCCTATGTGAAAGAAATCGTTGTGTTTTAGCTAGAATAAAATGCTACCTCCTGACAACGTTACTAAGCTTTGGGAAATCCTGTCGCAGTGAAAGGGTAAATAAAAGCTATAATGAACGTATCCAGTTTGAAACATCCCTCCAAATCTGATTACAATAATCTGGGGACAGCAAAAACGAAATACACAAGCACCAAAATACTACTTGCTGGAATTACAGGGCCGCTCGGTTAATGTCATCGGTGCGTAGTGGTGTGGGACGCTGAGTTTGTGTGGTGATTGTTCCTATGCTGTTCTGTTATGGGAGTGTGAGTTTGTACCGTGATAACTCTTGTGTTGTGCTGTGTTATGAGAAGCTGGTGATGTGAGGTGGTAATTCCTGTGTTTTGC
Organism: Coenobita brevimanus; assembly: GCF_032717465.1. Taxonomy (NCBI): domain Eukaryota; kingdom Metazoa; phylum Arthropoda; class Malacostraca; order Decapoda; family Coenobitidae; genus Coenobita; species Coenobita brevimanus. Next base: position 14,436,265 of record NC_137008.1, on the reverse strand, counting down.
TGTGTTGTTGGAGCATGAGATTATGTGGTGATAATTCCTGTGCTGTACTGTGTTTTGGGAGGCTAATTTTTTAAATGTGGTGTGTTGCTTAGTGGTCTGTTGTGGCGCGTAGGTGTGGTGTGGTTTGATGCAGTGCGGTGTGTCAGTATGGCGTGTTGTGTGGTGTGGTGTGGTGTTCTGTGTGGTGCGATGTGGTGTGGTGATGTCTTGTGGTGTGGTGGTTTGGTGTGATGTTGTGTAATATGTTTTGGTGTTTTTTTCGCTAGCCTCTCGGATTTAAGGGACAGCAACATCGGACATCGAAAAATCGTCAGCTATAGATGACCAGAGCCGCTGCTAGAGATGCATCAGGCTCTATAAACATGTCATATGAGTCAAGGGTCTAAGCAAGGCCAATTAATGCTCGTGTGTGTGTGTGTGTGTGTGTGTGTGTGTGTGTGTGTGTGTGTGTGTGTGTGTGTGTGTGTGTGTGTGTTTCTTTTTTTTTCTGTTTCGTTCTCAAATTTTCGTTCATATTCATCCATTTTCCATTTTTTCTCCTTAGTATCTCCCATTCTCTGGCATTTGCATTATTAACTCAATTTTCTTTCGCTGTGTATATCTCTCTTTCCCTATTGACACATTTCTCATTATTCCCATTTTTCTTTCTCTTTCTTGCTCCTTTCTTCCCTCATTATATTACAGGAGCACAAGCTGTAAGTGGCAGGAGAGGAAATGAAGTAAGGTAACTGTTATGAACACTGACCTACATCATTATCATCACCACCACCATCATCCTCTGCATCATAAATATCATCTCACTTCCTTGACCAACATCATCATCATTATTATCCTTTTCTGCCATTCATACCTTATTTTCTTTTTTTCCTCCAATCTTTAGTTCCTTCTGTGTTTCACCTTTGTTCAGTCGTGTTTTCCTGTTCTTCTTTTGTTTAAATTTTTCTATCTTTCTTTTCCTTTCATGTTTTTTTGCTCTCCCATTTTATTTTTCCACCTTTCTTACCCCATTTCGTTCCGTCCGTCCTTTTTTCGATTCATTATTCCCTCTTTTTTTCCAATTCCCTTCCACTCCTTTTTCTTTATTATATTACATCAATAAAAGTCAAGTAGGAGACAAGGTGAAGTAAGGTGGAGCGGCCCCGGACTCCAATTTAGGTGTCTGGAGTTCGACCCAAGACTGAGAAATTGTTCCTTTTTTGTTCTTTCTTGTGGATTTTTTTTTTTTTCACCTACGTATAGTAAAATTAAAACAAAAGAAATTGTCTGTATTCAGTTATAACCTTTTTTTATGTTTATACCTTTCATTCACTGATTATTTTGCTTTGTCATTTTTATCTCCAATTCAGTGACTCTTTCCATTATGACTCTGCCCGTTTCCCTTTTTTCCATCTTATTCCTATTATTTCTTTCTTTACCACTTCTTTCACCTTTACTGCATTACTTTCTTTCTTCCTTCCTTGGTTGTGCACTCTATTACAGCACCACATCCTACTAGACAGGTAAGAGACTGGATGAAATAAGGTTATCATCATCTATACTAAGCTATTGTACATCACCGCCATTACCTCCACCACCACCGTCACCACCAGAATCATCATCAACAATACTACATCCATAATTTTAACATCTTACCATAGCTAATCTATATTAGTTTCACCATCATCACAACCTACACATCACCTTCACCATCGTCATCACCATCATCATAACTGTCATCTCCATTACCAGCATCAGCTTCTTAGATTATTGCATTATGCTCCATCATCACAAGCTACGAGAGAGGTAAGAGGCGAGGTGATGTAAGGTGGACCAGCCTGAGACTCTACTACACCTTAATCGGGTTCAAACCTTCACCCCAACATCGATCCTCCTTTTTTTTTACTTTCCTATTTTTGTTTCCTTCTCGTTTTCATTCTTCCTTTTTCTTTGTCTTTTTCTTTATTACACTCATGTTATTTACATATCGGTCTCTCCCTAATCAATCTTTTTTTTTCAGTCATTGTATATTCCCCTTCAGTTTCAGTTTTTATTCTCTTCTTATTTTTTCGGTTTTACTCACCTCTATTCTACTGTACTTACTTCCCCTTTCTTAGCTAGTTAACAGCAGTAACGAAACAGAAGAATGGGTAAACGAGAAGTAAGGCGGAGCGGCCTGAGAATCCAACAAAAGTGTCTTGTTTTCGACCTGTAATCTTGGCAGCTCCTTTTATTTTTATTTTTTCTTGTTTTTCCTTTCCTTGTTTTTCTTTCCATTTTCTACTGACGTTCCTATTGTTTCCTATTCTATGGTCCATTCTGTCACTTTTCGTTCTTCTCTCCTACATAACAGCAACACAAGCTGCGAGTGAGACAGGACTCTCTATAAGTACGACCGAAAGCCACTATAATATTACATCACAAACTTCAACAGAGGTACAAGGTGACATGAAGGACTCCCAACCCACCTGTCACTCTAGTACAGGTGAATTGAGTTCACACCATTGATTTTGCCTTCTACTATTTTTTTTTTTAAATATTTCCTGTATATATTCATACTCCTTTCATTTTTTAATTTGCCTTTTTTTTATTCCCATTTTTTTCTCGCCTTTTCATTGCTGTTAATTTCCATTTTGTTTTCTTTCCTTTTATCCCTCCTTTTTATGGCTTACCTTCCTCTTGTCTTTTTCTTTTCCTCTCTCCTTTTCTTTCTTTCTCCTAGTCATTCTGCTCTCTCTTCTTTCTGTTTCCATTTGGTGGCTTTTTTTTTTCCTCTCTTTCTTCCTCCATTCCCGTCTTTCAACTTTCTATATTTACTTCACTATTTCTCTTTTTTTATTTCTTTTTCTTTAATCCTATTTTTTCACGTCCCACTAACGGAGGTAAAGGACGAATAGATCTAATAGTAAATATTACGAACGACTTGAAAAATAGTCTGCAGGAAGGAAAGATAGTGAAGTAAACTTATTAGAAAGATTATTGTGAAGACGTTAGAGGGAGCACGAAGAATTTGGGTCAAATGAGTTCATTGTATTTAGTGCGAATGAAATTATCCTTAGTATAGCGAAGGGCACACTTGACATGATTCCGAACAGAAGCATAAAAGAGACGAGATTCAGGGGTGGGTTGGCGCCAGCACCTTTTGTAGGCCTCCTGCTCCGTGTCGCCCTGTCCCCTACTGTTTGGCTGCCCTTTCTCCAGCTCACATCCCCTTCCCTCATACATTCTTCTACTCCGTCCTTTCATCTTATCCTTAGTCTTTCCCTGACAGTCTCCTTTTCCACCTCAGTCACATACACTCTTCTAGTCAGTTTTTCATTCTCCATCCTCTCCACGTGGTCAGACTATGTCCAACTATTTCTCTGAACGTTTTCAATCACATTAACATTACCACCAACACAAAACTTTGCTGAACTTATATATGACAAAATTCTGCGATTTTATAGGTTCCAATTTTCAGAATTATAGATCAGAGATTGTAGACATGGTAAAATTTGCATTTATCTCTTTTTTTTTTTTATTATTATTATTAATGAATAATACGTGGTTGTTTTCACCAACAATCATATCGTTTTTTTTGGTCTATTTCCTGTTGTTATCCGGAGGGTGTGCGGGGAAAGGAAAGCCTTCGTCTATCCTCTCATTTTTTCGAACAAGTTGCTTATATCTTTAGAATCAGTTGCATCCCTAACGATAACCTCGTTATGGGCCAATCGGCCTCTTGTTATCTGTACTTGCTGTGTGCTGCTACGTACTCCTGTATTGTCTCACAAGCTATAAAAGATGTAGGAGGCGTGATGAAGTTGGGTTATCATCAGAACTGACCTGCATCACCCTCATCAGTACCATCATACTCAGCATCACCATAAAGAGTAGGAGGCGTGATGTAGCAAGGTGGAGCGGCCTGCCACTCTACTACACCTGTACCCACTTAACACCTTGACCCTTTCGTCTTTAGGTTCCTTCTTTATCCTGTTCTTTATCTCCTTCGCCTTTAATTAACTTTGGTTTAGTCATTTCCTTCTCTCTCAGTTTCGGTTTTTCACTTTCTTCCTTTTCTCTCTATCCTTTCTTTTTCCTCTCCTTTCTGTTTTTCATGTTGTTTACTTTTGTTATTACTTTCAATTTTTATTTCTTTCACCTCTCTCTCTCTCTCTCTCTCTCTCTCTCTCTCTCTCTCCCTCCCTATCTTCACTATATAACGGCAATAAAGCAACGGGACAATAGGAGCCAAGGTGAAGCAAGGTGGAGCGGCCTGAGACTTTAACAAAGGTTTCTCCTGCTCGACCAGCGCTCTCACCCCCTGGTTTCGTTTTTTATTTTTATTTTTTCACTTTCCTTTTTCATTACTTTCTATTTTTCCTTCTTTACCATTTTCCTGTTCTTCTTTCTTTCTTCTCTCTTGTTAATCCCTTTCTTATTTCTAAATCCCTTCGCCTTTATTAACTTCCCCACATCCCAGTTTCTTATAATTTAACTTTTCCATCTCCTATAGTCTATCTTCTTTGCTCACATTTTTCTCCCTTGTATTCGTTCACTCATTTCTTTCAGTCTCATTTTCTTTCATTTCTCAATCCTCACATTCACTTTCGTTGTTTTCCTGCTTCATTCTGTCCTGCATTTGTACATTATCGTCCAGCATCATAACCGACACGAGAGGTGGGAGGTGAGATAATGCATGATGGTGCGGCCTGGGACTCTACAACAGGTGTACAGAGTTCATGCCATCAGCTGAGATTCATCCCCCCACCCCCACCTCTCTCTCTCTCTCTCTCTCTCTCTCTCTCTCTCTCTCTCTCTCTCTCTCATATTCGTGTCATTAGTATGTTCTCCAAGCCAACTCAGCAAAATGTACGTTGATTCTCAGGCTGCCATGACTCACTCTGAACTGAATACAATTGTCTGTCGGCAGCTGGAATAGGATACTAGATCTGTGAAGAAAGTGAAAGTGAATATAACAAAGAGACTGAAATACAGTAAGGGGAAAGTGTGATGCAAGTATTCCATAGTATAACAGTGAGTATGACAGAAATAGGTATATTGCAGATAGTATGATAAAGAATGTAAAATGAATATAATAAATACAGTACAGTATCATAAGGGAATGTACAGGAAAGAGTGAGTATGATGAAAAGTATATGAACCATAATAAGATAATGTATAGAAAAGTATGATGTGTGTGTGTGTGTGTGTTATTTTTCGTTCTTTCTCCTCTTTTCTCTTTGTTTCTTTGCTTTTAACCCTTTCATCTATGTCGTTTTCATTCCTTTGTCCTTTTTGCCTCATCGTTATTATCTCCGATTCTCTGGCATTTGCTTCATTCATTAACTCATTTCCCTTTTGCTTTCTTTGGATATTAATATATTTGTATTTGTTCACACTTTTCTTTCTCTTTCTTCCTCCTTTCTTCCTATATTATATAACAGGAGCACAGGCTATAAAAGGCAGGAAAAGAAATGAAGTAAGGTTACTGTCATGAACACTGACCTACATCATCATCAGCACCATCATCCTCACCATCACGAATATCATCTCACTTCATCATCATCATCATCATCATCATTATCCACCTCTACCATTTATACCTCATTTTCTTTCCCCCATTCTTTAATTGCTTCTGTATTTTACCTTTGTTTCATTCTTCTGTTCTTATTCTTTCTATCAAATTATCCATCCCATTGTACCTTTCTTACTTTTATGCCCATTCTTCTCTCTTTTCATCTCTCTTTCCCCATTTCATTCCTTCAGTACTTTTCTACTTTCATTGTTCCTTCTCTTCTTTCCTATTCCTTTCCTTTCGTTTCTCTTCGCTATATTATAGCAAAAACGCAACAAGGGCAGTAGGAGCCAAGGTGAAGTAAGGTCGAGCGGCCTGGGACTCAAATAAAGGTGTCTGGAGTTCGACCCAGGAAAGAGTGGCGGTTCCTTTTTTGTTCTTTCTTGTTTATAGGCTCTTTCATGTTCTCTCCTTTTTCGCCTATACTCCTTAGATATTTTAACCCATCCTCTCGTTGTAGTAAGAAGGAAGACACATCCATCCATCCATCCATCATCCAATTCTACGTTGCCCCATGAGAAGCGTAGAAGCCTGGGACTAGGCAATTTGGTCCTGATATTTAAGATGAGAGTGACAGAAAATAAAAATAAAATGTTTTCATAATAATGCAGCTAGTACTTTTTCACTCCTCTTTTCTCTATTTTTTTTTCTCACTGCTTTTTTGCTTTACTATCTCCTTTCTATCTACCTTTCGGTCACATTTTCCTTATTAACTCTTACCTTCCTTTTCCTTTCATTTCCGTCTTATTCGTACGGTACTGCTCCTTTCTTTATCATTTCCTTTCATCTTTACTGAGTTAGTTTCTCGTCCTTCCTTCATTGTCCACTATATTACAGCATCACAAGCTAACAAACAGGTAAGAGACGAAATAAAGTGAGGTTATCATCGTTAGTACAAAGCTATTGTACATCACCGCCATTGCCACCACCATCATCGCCACCACCATCATCGCCACCACCACATCACCACCACCACACCACCACCACATCACCACCACTACACCACCACCACTGCACCACCACTACACCACCACCACATCACCACCACCACACCACCACCAATACACCATCACAACACCATCATCATCATCATCATCATCATCATAATCATCCATATCCATACAGTTAACATCTCACCAAACCTAATCTATATCAGTTTAACAATTATCACCACCAAAACAATCATCATCATTATCATCATCATCATCATCATCACCATCATCATTATCACCATCACCTCCATTATCCTCATCAGCTTCTTAGATCCGGGTGTGACACTGCATCATCACAAGTTACAAGAGAGGTAGGAGGCGAGGTGAAGTAAGGTGGAGCGGCCTGGGACTCGACTACACCTGAATCATTTTCAAAGCTTCACCCCGACAATGAACCTCCTTTTCTTTACTTCCGAATTTTTGTTTCTGTCCTGTTTCATTATTCCTTTCTCACAGCCTGTCTTTTTCTTTATTCCACATTTATCATTTATGTATCTGTCTTTCCTTTCTTAATCATTTTTTAAGTTCTTACATTTTCCTGTTCTTTCAAAGTTCATTCTTTTCTTACTTTCTCTGTTTTACTCACTCCTGTCGTACATACTTCCCCATTCTTGGCTATTTAACAGCAATAAGGCAACAGGAAAAGTAGGAGTCAAGGAGAAGTAAGGTGGAGCGGCCTGAGAATCCAACAAATGTGTTTTGTGCTCTACCTGTAATCTTGGTGGTTCATTTTATATATATATATATTTCTTGTTTCGCTTTTCTTTCCTACTTTTTTCTTTCCTTTTTCCACAGACGTTCCTTTAGTTTCCTATTCAATTTTTCATTTTGTCATTTTTTGTTCTTCTTTACTACATAACAACATTAGAAACTGCAAGTGAGTTAGGATCCTTTATAAGTACGACCGAAAACCACTATTATATTTCATCACAAGCATCATGAGAGTTTGGATCCTTCATAAGTACGACCCAGTAACTATTACATAGGATGCGAGAAAAAGGAAGCCCAACCCAGCTGTCACTCCACAACAGGTGTATTGAGTTCACACCTTCCATTTTTCCTCCCACTTATTTTTTTTTAATCTATTTTCCTGTATGTGTCTTTTTCCTCTGTTTTTCTTTTTTACCTTATAAATCGGATTTTCCTATATTGTTTCTCGAATTTCCTTTCTTGTTCGTTTCCCATTTTTTCTTTCTTTCGCACTTTTTTATGGCTTACCTTCCCCCTTTTTTTGTCATCTTTTCCTCTCTCCTTTACTTTCTTTCGTCTAGTCATTCTCCTCATTCTTCTTTCCTTACTCATTTCTTCACCTTTTTTTTTTTTTACCTCTTACTCCTGTCAAGTCTTAATATATTTACTTCAGTTTTTCTCTTCTTTTATTTCGTTTTTATTATATCCCATTTTTTTCAAATCCCCTAAACGGAAGTAAAAAACGAATATATGTAAGAGTTATTATTAACAACGACTTGAAAAATAGTCTGCAGGAAGGAAAGCTGTTGATGCAAAATTATTAGAAAGATTTTTGTGAAGGCGTCAAAAGGAGTAGGGAGAATTTCATTCAAGAGAGTTCAGAACATTCAGTCATTTCATCATTTTCATTGCCAGACGCCATGTATCCCAAATGGGGTGGCCAACGGCTTAGAGTTAACTGTTTTACAGGGAGGGGCACTAATCCTCCACCAACCCCACTTGACATGTAGTACGAATGAAATTATTCTTAGTATAGCGAAGAACACACTTGACATGATTCCGTACAGAAGCATAAAAGAGACGAGATTCAGGGGTGGGTTGGCGCCAGTACCTTTTGTAGGCCTCCTCCTCCATGTCGCCCTGTCCCCTACCTATTGGCGGCCCTTTCTCCAGCTCACATCACCTTCTCTTATACATTCCTCTACTCCATCCCTTTCATCTAATCCTTAGTCTTTCCCTGCCAGTCTCCCCTTCCACCTCTAGTCACACATACACACTTCTAGTCAGCTTTTCATTCTCCATCCTCTCCCACGTGGTCAAACTATCTCCGACAATTTTTCTTAACGTTTTCAATCACATTAAAATTAATACCAATACAAAACTTTGTTGTACTTATATATCAGAATACTTTGCGATTTTCTAGGGTTCTAATTTCAGAATTGTAGATCAGAGATTGTAGACACAATAGAAGTAGCTGTTATTTATTTGTATATGAAAAATATATGGTTCCTCTCACCAACAGTCATATCATTATTTCTGTCTTTTTTCCTGCCGTTATCCGGAGGGTGTAGGGTGCGAGGAGAGCCTTCGTCTCTTGTTTTTTCATAGAAGTTGGTTATATCCTTAGAATCAGTTGCTTCCTCAACAGATAATTCGTAATGGGCCAATAGGCCTCCTGTTATCTGTACTTGCTGTGTGCTGCTACGTACTCCTGTATTGTCTCACAAGCTATAAAAGATGTAGGAGGCGTGATGAAGTTGGGTTATCATCAGAACTGACCTGCATCACCCTCATCAGTACCATCATACTCAGCATCACCATAAAGAGTAAGAGGCATGATGTAGCAAGGTGGAGCGGCCTGCCACTCTACTACACCTGTACCCACTTAACACCTTTACCTTTTAGTCTTTAGGCTCCTTCTTAATCCTGTTCTTTATCTCGTTGCTCTGTAGTTAACTTTGGTTTAGTCAAGTCCTTCTCTCTCATTTTCGTTTTTTCGTTTGCTTCCTTTACTCTCAATACTTTTCTTTTTCTCTGCTTTCTGTTATCATGTTCTTTACTTTTATTGTTTCAGTTTTTTTTCTCTTTACTTTCAACCCTCTCTCTCTCTCTCTCTCTCTCTCTCTCTCTCTCTCTCTCTCTCTCTCTCTTTTCCTTTCTTCCCTACATAACAGCAATAAAACAACAGGACAAGTAGGAGCCAAGGTGAAGTAAGGTGGAGCGGCCTGAGATTCCAACAAAGGTTTCTCCAGTTCGACCCGCACTCCTCTGATAGGCTTCTTTTTATTTTTATTATTTTTTTCATTTCGCCTTTTCATTTCTTTTTTATTTTTCTTCTTTACGCTTTGTCTGTTCTTTTTTTCTTCTTTCTTGTTTTTCCCCTCTCTTATTTCTAAATCCTTTCGCCTTCATTATCTTCTCTACATCCCGGTTTCTTATAATTTCTGTTTTCCATCTCCTATGGTCTATCATCTTCTTTGCTCACATTTTTCTTCTTTCTATTCAGTCATTTCTTTCAATCTCATTTTCTTTCTGTTCTCATTCCTGTCATTCATTTTCTTTCTTTTCCTTCTTCATTCTTTCCTGTACATGACTATCATCTTCCAGCATCACAAGCTACAGGAGAGGCAGGAAGCGAGATGAAGCATGATGAAGCGGCCTGGAACTCTACTACAGGTGTACCGAGTTCATGCCATCAGCTGAGATTCTCTCTCTCTCTCTCTCTCTCTCTCTCTCTCTCTCTCTCTCACACACACACACACACACACACACACACACACACACACACACACACACACACACACACACACACACACACACACACACACACACACACACACACACACACACAGCCTTTTTCTTCATGAACTGAAAATTTCTTTGAACTGTACTCTTTTCTCTCTCTCTCTCTCTCTCTCTCTCTCTCTCCTTCCTTTCTTCACTATATTACAGCAATAAAGCAACAAGACAAGTAGGAGCCAAGGTGAAGTAAGGTGGAGCGGCCTGAGATTCTAACAAAGGTTTCTTCAGTTTGACCCACAGTCACTCGAGGGCTTCTTTTTATTTTTATTTTTTATCCATCCATGTTTTTTAAAACTTCTAATTTTCCTTTTTTTTTTTTTCCTTTTTTCTGTTCTTTCGTTAATAATATCCTTCTCTCTTCCCATCGTAATTTCTTAATCCTTTCGCTTTTATTATCTTCTCTTCATCCCAGTTTCTTATACTTTATGTTTTCCATCTCCTAACATCTATTCTCTTCTTTACTTAAAGTTTTTATCTTCACTGTATTCATCTAATTATGTTTCTCAATCTCACTTTCATTCTTCTCTCATTTCTCTCATTCACTTACTGTCATTACAACGCTCATTTTCTTTTTTTACTGCCTCTCGTAGTCCTTTACCTACTTTTTCCTGTATATTTGTCTTTTCTGTTTTCATGTTTTTCCTGTCTTCTCCTTTCAGGTTACCTTTACTCGTTTTCTTTCCCTCTTTCTTTCTCCGTTGCCTTGTCATTACCTACAGTGGAGGAGGCAAGATGATGTAAGGTGGAGCGGCCTGGGACTCTAGTGCAGGTGAAACGAGTTACCATCTCACCTTTTATGATTCCTTTTCATATGTTTCCTCACTGCTCTTTCTTTCCCTCTCCTTTATTTCACGTGTTACTTCATTCCCGTTCTTCTTTCTTCCAGTTTTCTCATTTCATTTCTATGTTTCCCCTTTCTTCCTCCTGTCATGTCCTTTTTTTTTCCCTTTCTCTTTTTTCATTTCCATTCACTGTCTTCTCCCGTTCTTTTTTCCGTTTTTTTTTTTACTTACTCCATTTCTTCATTTCTTTTCTGCTGTCTTTCTTCACTATATTACAGTAATAAAACAACAAGAGAAGTAGGAGTGATGTAGGGGGAACGCCCTAGGGTTCTAATAAATATGTCGGGAGTCAGAACCTAAGCTCAGTCAGTGTTCATTTTCACTTTTCTTCAATATCTTCATTTTACATTGTCTTGTCCTTAGTTTTCCCGTTTAGTCTCCCTCGTCTCTCTTTTCCATTCCCCTTTTCAAAATCCTCTTCTTTCATTTTTCGCGTACTCATGTCTTTCATTTTCTTCTTCCTTTCCCATTTCTACTTTTTTTATAATCATTCCCTTTTTACTGTCTCCTGTATATCTCCCATTCTTTCTGATATTCATATATTTTTTTAAATTGCCATCTCACTGTATAGATTTATTTTTCTGTAATTTCCCGGTTTCACGTTTATTTCTGTTTTCATTTCTTACTTTTCCTTCCTATTCCCTTTCTCCATAATAATACATCAGAAGCTGCAAGAAATGCAGGATGTGAGATAAAGGAACGTTATTACCATCAGCTGACTTACTGTATATCACCACCACCACCACCACTATCACCATCACCACCAACAACAACAACACAACTCCCTTTTCCACCACCACCATCACCATCACGACCAACAACAACAACACAACTCTCTTTTCCACCATTATAAACATCACGATCATCATCATCATCATCATCATCATCATTTACAGCGTATAGTTATCATTACCATCATCAAAATTCATCTCAGTTATCTTCACCAGTACTAACACCACCATCATCACCGTAATCATCATCACCATCATCATTATTACCACCACCAAAATCAACTATATTACATCAAAATAATCACTATATTACAGTATCACAGAGTACAAGAGAGGTAGAAGGCGAGATAAAGTAAAGTATAACGGCCTGGGACTTTACTACAGATGTACCGATTTAACACATTTATCATTTATACCTTATCTATTTTTCTCTTCCTTTAGTCGTTCCAGTCTCCTTTGTTTCACGATTTCTCATATTTCTTCTTCCTATTCTTCCTTCTTTGTACATTTTTCATTCTCTTTTTCTTTCCTCCTTTTTCATTTGTCGTTTCAGTTCCTTTTCCTCCATCCAACTTCCTTTTCATTCTTTCCTCCTTTATTGCTTTATTACTTTCTCCCCCTCTTTATTCTTTTCTTTCGCTCTCTATTTCCTATCTTCAGTATATTACCGTGACACAACAACAAGAGACGTAGGAGCCGAGGTGAAGTAAGGTGGAGCGGCCTGGGACTCTGATAAATGTGTCCCGAGTTCCACCTTGGCGTCGACTGTTCCTTTATTTATATCCTTTTTATTTTCGTTTCTACATTTTTCTTTTTATGCTCTGCTATCTCGTTTTCCTTTGTTTTGTTCTCTCCTTTCTTCTCATTCTTTCTTTCTGCTTTCAACTCTTTATTCCTTTTCTCCTCTTTATATATATTCCTTTCATCCCCTTTTCCATTTTTGCTTTCTGTTATGTCGTCCATTCTTTAGCATTTACTTTATTAAATCTTTTTTTTTTTCATTTTTTCTGTCTAAACTGCAGTAAATTTCTATATTTTGTTTTATCTTTCTCTCCTACTTCGTTTAAGTTTTATTTCATTCTTGTTTTTCTTGTCTTCTCTCTCCCTGTCTCAGATGGCCTCATTTTTACATTCGTCCCCTCCTTTTTTCTTTCGGCCATTTCTGTTCTAATTACTCCTGTCGTTCTGCATATCATTTTTGTCACATTTCTTTCTTTTTCGCCTCTTTTTCGTTTTTCTTCTTTCCTAACCACATGACAGCAATAAAATAATTATGGAATATAATAAAATATGGAATACGGTACATTTGTTTGTTAGACGATTTTAAGGAATGAACTACTTACCAATTTTACGATGGTATCATCAACATGATCATGATCATCATCGTAATGGACCGGTTGGCCAATGTTAGGCAGCTACTGTCAAAGGGTGTGGTAAGTCTGTGAGTATAAAACAAGGAAAATAAAGAATTAAACCAATGTCTGATGAACCATAGCCGCATTTTCTTTCTTTTTCCAGGGCCTACAGCACTGATAGCAGGATTACTACAAATATGACGTAATCGTAGTGGAGGCTTTGATGAGTGACCAGCAGACCAAAATGGATACGATAATTGTAACATTATTCAAAGATAATTCGAGTCCCTTGAGTTTCATGACTTGTTTCCTTGACTCCTGCAAGACGATTGTATTCAGCTGGGAAAGACACCCTCTTTTTATTTTTTAGTACAGGAATGAATGAAAGCCATAACAATATTTTCAAGGCAGCAAGTCTTTCCTAAGCTAAATAAAATCAGGTAATTGTAACAAGAATAATATAAAAAGGAGTCCGTCGTACTGAAGAAGTTAAGGTGAGGTTTGAATATAGGGAAACCATAATATAAAAACAGACAAACATTATTTAGCATGTGGGTTACTGGGTCATTTTCTCGCCCCAGCAGTAAATGAATCCTAGCGAAATAACTGGAGTTTCGAATCACGTCAGTCACCCTTTAACCGTGAGAGAGGATGCACACAACAACAGTGTTCTGATGGATATAAACAACTGAGGTAAATGATGTACAGTCAGGAAAAGTTCCGCATTTCCCACTGTTCGGCGTACTGGTGGTCGACGAACAGTCGCGAAGCAGCAGCCATATTCCATGTGTCTGGTAACTGTAAGTGGGAGGAAGGGTGGCCGCGGGTTGGAGGATTTGGAGAATTGCTCACGTCACTGTATCAATAGCCAATGATAATACGTCCGACGTATTCTCAGAGTGATAAAGCGGTATGCTGTTTGTTTGGTGTCACACTGTTCTCTGAGTCTGTCTACATTACTGCATATATAATACATGCTTACTCTCAAAGGTATGCTTCTTTGCCTTAGCTTTGTAAGGTTTGATAGGAGTGGTAGTTACAGGGACTGATCTTATCATTAGGGCTTCCCATGTCATACTGTCTAAAAGAAAACGAAAACCCTGTTAATCGCTCATATACATTATTTTTTATATTATTATCATCATACACTACACTAGACTCTAGTTCGAGATGAATAATTACATAACGCTGGAAATGTTTGCAGGCTGACATTTATAGTGGGATGACAGGGATAAATAAGTAAACAGATTTATAGAAATTTACACACACACACACACACACACACACACATACATACATACATACATATATACATACATACATTATATATATATATATATATATATATATATATATACATATATATACATATATATATATATATATATATATATATACTGTATCTATCTATCTATATACATATACATATATATACTGTATCTATCTATCTCTCTATCTTTATATATACATATATATATAGTAGCTTTTACTTCGAATCAACACAAAATATAAATGCCGTGTATGTTATTATCGTTACGAATATCTCCTGGGGAAATTTCTCATGTTAAAGTCGAGATGGAGTGAAAGCATTCAAACCTCTGTTCGAACCCAGCAAACTTCCATGACTTTCCTGACAACACCAACTCTACAGACATCTACGTAATTTTTAAATAATATGCAAGCATCATATTGTCATCTATCCTTACTAAATTAACTCAAACACGCCCTCTAAGTCATACGTTGCAAACTTACACTTGATTCCCAACCTATCACCTAAACCTCCTCTGACCCCAAACCCCCGCTTCCCTATCGCTCACACACAATTACCAGACACATGAGGTCTGGCCGCCGCTTCACATTCATCCGTCTCACACCAGTGGTTCGAGAGGTGGGTAATGCGGAACCTTCCCTGACTGTACACAGCTTCCCCCATCTTGTTGATATAAATAGAGGTAAGGAAGCAAAATGTCTGCTGACTCGTTGATTGACATGTTTTTCTCAGTGGAACCAAATCGTCAGCAGTTGACTGAAAAAAGAAAAAAAGCTAATTGTATCGTTATTAGAGAAGGAGTCATCGGAAATGTTTCATAGTTGTTCGTTTTTACGCCGCCTCTCATCTGAACACAATCGTCGCGTTTTAGCTTGAATAAAGTGCTGCTACCTCCTGGTGATGTTACTAAGTTTTGGAGAGTCTTCTCGCACTGAAGGGGTAAATCAAGGTTATAATTAACCTATCCAGTTTACATCTCTCCAAAACTGAATCAAATAATCAGGAGACAACAAGACCGAAATATACAAGCACAAAAATACTAGATGCCGAAGTTACAGGGCCTCTCGGTTAATGCCCTTGGTGTGTAGTGGTGTGGGAGGCTGAGTGTGTGTGGTGATAATTCCTATGCTGTGCTGTGTTTTGGGAGGCTGATAATGTGTATTGTGTTTGGTGTGGTGTCGTGTAGTGCGATGTGGTGTAGTGTGGTCTGGTGTGGTGTGGTGTGGTGTAGTGCGATGTGGTGTAGTGTGGTGTGGTATGGTGTTTTCACTCGCCTCGCAGGTCTACGGCAGTGCAACATCTGGCATCCAAAAATCGTCACCTGCAGACGGACAGAACCGCTGCCAGAGATGCTCCAGGCTCTATAAATACGTCATAGGAGTGAAGGGTCTAAGCAAGGCGGCATCCAGGGTTAATGTTCGGGGGAGAGAGAGAGAGAGATAGAGAGAGAGAGTGTTGTGCTCCTGTTTTTCGGTCTTTCTTCTCTATTATTCTTTCTTCCTCGTTCCTCTAATAATCGTTTCTGTTTTATGTTATTTTCAGTCCGTTTTATTTTTTGCTTTCTTCCTGCAGTCTCAGCTTCTCTGGCATTTACTTTATAGATTAACTCATTTATCCTTTGCCTTTTATTTCTCTCTTTCTGTACTGACATATTTCTCATTATTCCCCTTGTTCTCTCTCCTTCTTGCTCGTTTCTTGCTTCATCTATATTGTAATGGTCAGATTTTTGTGTTTGTTGGTTTGTTGGTTTCTTTGTTTGTTACCGTAGCACAGCAAAAACAGTGCATTGTAGCGCAATTTTTGTTAGAGCAAGGTACCGCTAGGAAGTTCTAACTTGAAGAACAAAACAACTTCCAGTCAAATCGGGCCACCGATTCCCGAGATATGACTCATTTCTGGCCATTTCAAAGGCTGACGTTACCGTAACACGGCAAAAACCGGCGCATGTAGCACGATTTTTTTTTTTTTTTTTTTTTTTTTTTTTTTTTTTTTTTTTTTTTTTTTAGCAAGTTACAGTTAAAATGTTCTATCATCAAGGTGTAAACCATTCCCAGTCCAATCGGGCCATCAGTTCCCCAGTTATAATAATTCATTTCTGGGTTTTTGGCATCGTGCATCAATCCGCATAAGGCTGCCTTTAAACGAGTTTTATTACAGGAGCAAAAACTGTAAGTGGAAGGAAGTGACGTAAAGTAAGATTGTTGTCATAAACACTGGCCTACATCATCGTCATCACCATCATCCTCAGCATCACGAATATCATCTCATTCAGTCATCATCATCATCATTATCAACCGCAGTTATTTATACCTCATTTTTGTTCCTTCCCCCATTATTACCTTCCTTCTGTATTTCACCTTTGTTTCATTCTTGTCTATTTATTCTCATTTCTTTCAAAGTTTCCACCTTTCCTTATCTTTCCTAAAATATTACCATTTTCTTTTTTCACATTTCTTTCTCCTGGTCATTCCTTCTGCTTCTTTCTCCTTCCATTGCTCCTGCTTTTTTTTCGATTCTTTCCCTCTCCTTTATCTTCACTATTATACAGCAATAAAGCAACAAGGGAAGCAGAGGCCAAGGTGAAATAAGGTGGAGCGGCCTGGGACTCCAATAAAGGTGCCTAGAGTTCGACCCAACTCAGAGTGCTGCCTCTTTTTCATTTTTTCAAATATTCTTTTTTCATCTTTATTCTTTCCCCTTGACTCCTTATATTTTTTTCATCCGTTTCTCCCGTTTTACGAGGAAGAACGAGGTAGACAAGAAAAATTAAAAGACTATTATTATTATTAATCAAATATATATATATATATATATATATATATATATATATATATATATATATATATATATATATATATATATATATATATATATATATATGAGGGGACTAGGGACCCCTCCTCTGTTTTTTAGTTCCTAAAAGAGACAGGCCAGAGAAAGGGATGGGGGATGGAGTTATCTCCGTACCCTGAAGATTGGGTCTATGAATGTGTGTGGATGTAGTACGATTGAGGCTAAAAGGGAGGAGATTGGGAGAATGTTTGTGAGAAGAAAGTTGGATGTGTTAGCTTTGAGTGAAACGAAGATGAAAGGGAAGGGGAATCTATGTTTAGAAGTGTAAATGGAAGATTGCCAGGTGTTGATAGAGGAAGGGCAAGAGAAGGTGTGGTCTTGTTAGTGAGTCCGGAAGTACAGCAATGTGTGATTGAATGGAAGGAGGTGTCATCGAGACTGATGTGGGTGAAAGCGAAATTTGAACGTGAGTTGTGAGTGTTTGTGAGTGCATATGGGCCTGGTAGTGAAAGGGATGAAGAAGAGAGGGAGTCTTTCTGGAATGATGTTGATCAGTGTCTGCAGAGTTTTGGAGCGAATGTGAATGTGGTAATGATGGGAGATCTGAATGCTAGAGTGGGAAATGTAGCAGTTGAAGGCGTAGTTGGTATGCATGGTGTGCCTGGAAGAAATGAAAATGGGGAACAAATGATAGCGATGTGTATTGAGCGAAAGATGGTGATTGGGAATACGCTGTTTGAGAAGAAAGATATTTATAAGTATACATGTGTGGGACAGGAGGGTGGAAGGGTTGTTGATAGAGCTTTGATGGACTATGTGGTTGTGTCTAGGAATGTAATAGGAAGATTGTTGGTTGTGAGAGTTCTGAGAGGGAGGGTGGAGGTATGTCTGACCACTACCTGGTGGAGGGAAAGTTAAGAGTAGGTAAGAGATGGGTGAGAACTAGGAGGGTTAGGTGTGGCAGGAAGGTTTTGAGAGTGAGTGAGTTGGATAAAAGAGAGAAAAAGATAGAGTATGAGGAGAAATTGAAAGATGAGTGGAACGCAGTGAAAGATCGGGAAAATGGCAGCGTGGAGTAGGAATGGCAGTTGTTTAAGAGTGCTGTGGTGGGGCATGCAGAAGAGGTGTGTGGTGTGAGACGTGTGGGTGCTGGTGTAAGAAAAGGAGGTGAATGGTGGTGCGAGGAAGTAAGTATGGCTGTGGCTGAGAAGAGACGTGCATATGAAGGGTGGCTGCAGAGGAAGGATGAGATGTCATATGAAAGGTATAAGGAAAAGAGGAATAGAGCGAGAAGGGCTGTGCGTGATGCTAAAGTGGCAGCAGATGAGAGGTGGGGTAGGCGGCTGGCAGAGAATTTTCAACAGAATAAGAAAATGTTTTGGAAGGAGGTGAAAAGGGTGCGAAAGGGAGAGTCTGGGAAGGAAGAATGAGTAAAATCAGAGGATGGAAGGATGTAAATTGAAATGGATGCAGTAAGAAGAGATGGGCAGAGTATTTTGAAAGATTGTTAAATGTAGAGGAGGAAAGGGTGGCTGAGATTGTGGCGGATGGAAGGGTGCAAGGAATAAATGTGTTGGGAGAGTTAAATGATTCTTTGATCACGAAGGAGGAAGTGGAGAAGGCAGTAAAGGAGATGAAAACAGGGAAAGCTGCAGGTATGGATGGGTGTGCTGTGGAATGCCTGAAGGGTGGTGGAGTGACTATTGTTGACTGGTTAGTAAGATTGTTGAATGTGTGCTTTGAGAAAGGTATGGTGCCAATTGACTGGGCAAGTGCTTGTGTGGTCCCGTTGTATAAAGGCAAGGGTGATAAGTATGAATGTACTAGCTTTAGGGGTATAAGTCTGTTGAGTGTTGTAGGTAAGGTGTACGGTAGAGTGTTATTTACGAGAGTTAGAGAGGGTACAGAGGGAGTGATTGGTGATGAGCAGTGTGGCTTTAGAAGAGGGAAGGGATGCTTTGATCAGGTGTTTTCTGTGAGACAAGTGTGTGAAAAGTATTAAGCGAAAGGCAAGGATGTGTTTTGGGCATTTATGGATTTAGAGAAAGCGTATGATAGAATTGAAAGGGAAGCTTTGTGGACTGATTTAAGATTGTATGGACTTGATGGTAGGTTACTAAAAGGGGTGAAAAGTTTTTATGTAAATAGTAGAGCGTGTGTAAGAGTGGGAAATGCTGTGAGTGATTGGTTTCCCGTGAGAGTGGCGCTGTGACAGGGATGTGTGATGTCGCCTTGGTTGTTTTAATATTTACATGGATGGTATTGTAAGGGAGGTGAATGCAAGAGTTTTAGGTGGAGGTCTGAGTCTGGTGAATGTTGATGGTGGAGAGTGGAATCTGAAGCAGCTGCTGTTTGCAGATGATACTGCACTGGTGATTGATTCAGAGGAGAGATGGAGACAGTTGGTAGAGGAGTTTGGAAGGGTGTGTGAAAGGAGGAAATTGAAAGTAAATGAGAATAAGAGTAAAGTGATGAAGTGTACGAGGTTGATAGATGGTAGGAGGATGAATATAGTTTTGAATGGTTAGTTGCTTGAGGAGGTAGATTGTTTTAAATATCTAGGGTCACATGTTGCTGTGGATGGAAGAATAGATGCAGAAGTGAAGTTTAGAATAAATGAAGTAGGAAAGGTGTTGGGATGAATGAAAAAAGTGTTTAAATGTCGTTCGCTTAGAACGGATGTAAAGAAGGCTGTATGAGGGTGTTGTGGTACCAACTGCGTTATATGGGGCTGAAACATGGAATATGGGTGTAGCAGAGAGGAAAAGTTTGAATGTAATGGAGATGAGGTGTCTGAGGAGTATGTGTGGAGTGACGCGTATGGATCGGGTGCGAAATGATGAAGTGCGAAGGAGAACTGGAGTTGTTCGGGAGATGGCTGGTAGAGTTGAGCAGAGGGTGTTGCAATGGTTTGGGCATATGGAGAGAATGGATAATGAGCGATTGGTGAAAAAGATAACTAGATCTGATGTGAGAGGTGTAAGGCTGAGAGGAAGACCACGAATAGGATGGATGGACAGTGTGAAGAGAGCGTTGGATGCGAGAGGGATGTTTGTTGAGCAAGGAAGAGTGGCTGTGTGTGACAGAAATAAATGGAGACAAGTTGTGAATGAATAAGTGATGATGCAGCCCTGAGGGGATATTCTCCCGCATTTGGTCTGATCGGCTAGTCAGGTCAGGTGCGGGTAAGAGGATGGGTCTGTTATGATGTGGCAGGGGTAAACCAGTTCTGCTGTCGGGCAGTAGAACTGATTTATATATATTTCAATGGTTCTTTTGTTTTATTTTGCCCTGTCGTCCTTTCGATGATATTTTCCCTCTTAACTCAGACATTCATTTTCCTTTTATTTCCAACTATGTCCTAATATTTCTTTTATTCCCTCATTTCTTTTCATCTTTACTGCGTTACTTTCTCTTATTCTTCCTGCCTTCGTTGTCCACTGTATTACAGCACCACAAGCTACCTGACAGGTAAGCTGCGGCGGGATGAAGTAAGGTTATCATCGTCAGTTCTAAGCTATTGTACATCACCACATTTACCAATACCATCATCACCCCGATCATCATCATCATCACTAATCTCCATAAATTTAACAGCTTACCAAAGCTAATGTATATCAGCTTCACCACCTACACATCATCATCATCATCACCACCATTATCATCACTGTCATCTTCATTACCATCATCAACATCTTGGATCTGGGCATTATATTGCATCGTCACAAGCTACAAGAGAGGTAGGAGGCGAGGTGAAGTAAGGTGCAGCGGCCTGGGACTCGATTACACCTTAATCAGGTTCAAACCTTCACCCCGACATCCAGCCTTCTTTTCTTTATTTCCCCCTTTTCTTTCTTTCTCCTTTTCTTCCTTCTTTGGTTACCTTTTTCTTCATGTGTCTCTTGTTATTTACATATCTATCTCTTTAGTCTCAATCTTTATTTCAGTAATTATATTTTCGTCTTCTGTTTCACATTTCATTCTTTTCTTACCTTTTCTGTCTTGCTCACTCTTATTACACTGTCTTCCCCTTTTCGGTTATTTAACAGCAATAAGGCAACTGGAGAAGTAGAAGTCAAGGAAACATAGGGTTGAGCAGCCTGAGAAACCAACAAAAGTGTCTTGCATTCGACCTGTAAGCCTTGACAGGTTCCTTCTTCTTTTTCTTTTTCGTCTCTTATTCTTTCCTTATTCCACTGAGGTTCCCTTTGTTTCCTATTCTATCTTTTCATTTTCTTTTGCATTTTCTTTCTTCTCTACTATATTCCAACATCACAGGCTGAAGGCAATTAGGATCCTTTATTAGTACGACCGAAAGCAACTATTATATTTCATCACAAGCTTCAAGAGAGTTAGGTTAGGATCATGTATAAATACGACACAGTCACTATTGTATTACGTCACAAGCTGCAAGAGAGGTTGGCCGCGAGAAGAAAGCCCAGCCCAACTGTCACTCTACTAAAGATGTATTGAGTTCACACCTTTCACATTTCCTCCTACCTTTTTCACTCCATTTTCCGATCTTTTTCTTCCCCCTCCCATTTTTGTCCCTTTCTTACTGTACTTTTCGTATTTTCCCACATTTTTTCGCTAATTCTTTCTTGTTTTGTTATCTAATTTATCTTTCCCACTTTATAATGGCTTACGTTACTCCATCTTCTGTCACCGTTTCCTCTCGCCTTTTCTTTCTTTTTTCTGGCCATTCTGCTCTCTCTTCTTTCCCTACCCACTTGTTCCCCTTTTTGGTTCCCGCATACTCCTTTCCCGTCTTTCCAAATTCACTTCAGTTATTCGTTTCCTTGATTTCTTTTTCGTGATATCCCATTTTTTTCACATCCCGCTAACAGACGTAAAGGACTAATAGATATAAGAGTTATTATTACCAACGAATTAAAAAATAATCAGCAGAAAGGAAGTATGTTAAAATAAAATTGTTAATAAGATTTTTGTGAAGGCGTCTGAAGGAACAAAAAGAATTTGGGTCATGAGAGTTCAGAGCATTTAGTACGAATGAATTATTCTTAGTATAGCGGAGAACACACTCGGCATGACTCCGTACAGAAGCGATTCAGGGGTGGGTTGGCGCCAGTACCTTTTGTAGGCCTCTTCCTCCATGTAGCCCTGTCCCCTACCGTTTGGCGCCCCTTTCTCCAGCTCACATTACCTTCTCTCATACATTCCTCTACTCCGTCATATCATCTTACCATTAGTCTTTCCCTGTCAGATTCCACTTCCACCTCAGTCACGTACATACTTCTAGTCAGTTTTTCATTCTCCATCCTCTCCACTTGGTCAAACTATCTTGAACTATTTCACTTAACGTTTTCAGTCACATTGAATAAAATACCAAAACAAAACTCTCCTGTACTTATATATGAGAAAATTCTGCGATTTTATGGATTCCTATTTTCAGAATTATAGATCAGAGATTCTAGATATGATAGATTTATCTTTATCCATGAGAAATACATGGTTGTTCTCCCCAACAAGCATACCGTTATTTTTGTCTTTTTCCTGCCGTTATCCGGAAGGTGTGAAAGTGGGGGAGAGGAGAGCATTCGTCTCTTCTTTTTTTTCATACACGTTCGTTATATTTTTAGAATCAGTTGCTTCCGTAACAGGTAATTTGTTATGGGCCAATAGGCCTCCTGTTATCTGTACTTGCTGTGTGCTGCGATACGTACTCCTGTATTGTCTCACAAGCCATAAAAGATGCAGAGAGGCGTAATGAAGATATTGGGTTATCATCAGAACAGACCTGTATCACCCTCATCAGTACCATCATACTCAGCATCACCATAATGACTAGGAGGCGTGATGTAGCCAGGTGAAGCGGCCGGCTACTCTTCTACACCTGTACCTATTTTTTTTTTTTTACGTGTCATGGAAAGCTCTGGGCAGAAGGCTTCAGGGCCTATTTTCCAAGTCCCAGTAGTCCTCCGTGGGGCCCAGTAGTCCTCCTACATCTCCACATGTCACCACTTATGCGCTTCACACCCACCACCCATATTGGAATACATGCTAGGGCTGTCTCATACAAGACTGGTGTACTGGTATATAGCGGGGGTACTTTTATGACATGTCAGTGGGTCATCTGGTAGATCACTATGAAAAGTCTGCTTTTTAAGACATTCCAAATCCTTAAACTGTTCCCTGCACCAGCCAGGGATTCGAACCTGGGTCCATTAGAACTTCAGGCCGCCTCTCTACCAGTTCTGCCACCGCCTCCTCCAATACTCTACTAATCTTTAACTAGTACCGTTTTGGCTTTAGGCTCATTCTTTATCTTGTTCTTTATCTCGATCCTCTGTAGTTAACGTTGGTTTAGTCATTTTTTTTTTATCAGTTTCAGTTTTCGCTTACTTCCTTTTCCCTCAGTCTTTTTCCTTTGCTCTCCTTTCTTGTTTATTGTTATGTTCCTTATTTCTATTATTCCTTTCAGTTTGTGTTTCTTTACTTATACCTCTGTCTCTGTCTCTCTCTCTCTCTCTCTCTTAGTTTCTTCAATATATAACAGCAATAAAGCAACAGGACAAGTAGGAGCCAAGGTGAAGTAAGGTGGAGCCGCCTGAGAGATTCTAACAAAGGTTTCTCCAGGTTCCGCCCCTGCGCTCTCACCCTCTGGTTTATTTTTATAAATTGTTTTTTCATTTTCCCTTTTCATTACTTTTTTTTCTTTACCTTTTTTCTGTCTATCATTCTTTCTTTCTTGTTTCTTGCCTTTTCCCTTTCTTATGTCTTAATCCTTTCGTCTTTATTATCTTTTCTACATCCCAGTTTCTTATAATTTTTCTTCAATTCCACCTCGCATGTAGTCTATTCTCTTCTTTACTCCCACCGTTCTTGTTCTTTGTATCCGTTCATTCAATTACATCAGTCTAATTTTTCTTTCTTTTCTCATTCTTCTCATTCATTTTCTTTCTTTTCCTCTGCCCCCATTCTTTCCTGTATTTCTCCATTATTTTCCACCATCCCTAAGCTACAGGAGGAGGGTGTAGGAGGCAAGATGGTAAGCATGATGGAGCAGCCTGGGAATCTATTGAAGCAGGCACTGTACTTGATTATGCCATCAGCTGAGATTACTTTCATTCTCTCTCTCTCTCTCTCTCTCTCTCTCTCTCTCTCTCTCTCTCTCTTCTCTCTCTCTCTCTCTCTCTCTCTCTCTCTCTCTCTCTCTCTCTCTCTCTCTCTCTCTCTCTCTTCTCTCTTAATGTTAGAGTCATGACGTATGTTCTCCAAGCCAGCTCAGCAAAGTGTAAGTTGATTCTCAGGCTGCCATGACTCACTCTGGAACTGAATACAATCGTTTGGCGGCAGCTGGGAACAGAGATACTAGACCTGTGAAGATAGTGAAATAAAGAGAATATAACACAAAGAAAAAATATATGGGAGAGGAAAAGTAAGTTTAAAGCATCTCCACTAGTTTAAAAGAGTGAATATGGCGGAAATAGGTATAATGCCGATAGTATGACAAAGCAGATAGAAAAGAATTTACCAAAGAGAGTAGAATAAGGGTAGGGTATAGGAAGGAGTATGATTGAAGAATAAAATGTGAACCATAATAAGAGAAAGTATAGCAAAGTATGATGCAGAAAGTAAAATAAAGGGAGAGATGATTAGAATAACCTAGCATGATATTAAGAAGAATGCACAATAAGGGACAAGATGGAGAAGTGGTCAAGCAGGAGGCGAGGACCGAGATGGATCGACGCCAGCTGGACGTTGGGCGGTCGTGGTTCAATGAAAAAGGAGCACTGTCCTACCTTCCTTTGGTATTTGTGGTGTGAAAGTTCGTGGCGACCTTCATCCACTCACTTGATGTAGTGCGGCCTACTTCTTCACTCACTTTTATCATTTTTTCTGTGTCTGCCCTCCTCCTCTTCTTTGTTCTCTTATCTCTTCTGTCAGTTTCTATTACACTTATTTCCTTATCAGGTGGCTTATATTGAGAGACAAGCCAGATAGTTTCCTGTAAGCCAGGAATCGTACAACGCTGGGTGGTAACCATACATATAACCAAACCCATAAGTATTCCTTACGTGTCAACAAGTGGGGTTGGCGGAGGGTTAGGTCTCCCTTTCTGTTAAACAACTAACCAAAACGAAACGACCACCCTTTACAGGATTATTGAGTATTGATATAGTTAGATAGATTATTTCTTTGAGTATTGACCTGTGTACTTCTATAACATGTTTTCTTACCTATATCTTTATAGAGGTAGACATTAGGCAGGAGAGATTAAGTTTACCTCCTCGAGTACCGACTTCTTTTTTACGTAATAAAGGTCTCTCTCTCTCTCTCTTTCTCTCTCTCTCTCTCTCTCTCTCTCTCTCTCTCTCTCTCTCCTTCCTTTCGCCACTATATTACAGCAATAAAGCAACAAGACAAGTAGGAGCCAAGGTGAAGTAAGGTGGGGCGAGATACTGAGATTCTAACAAAGGCTTTCATCCAGTTCGACCAGCGCTTATTAGAAAGACTTCTTTTTATTTTTATTTTTTACATCTTATCCACCTATCATTTTTTACTTCTATTTTGTTTCTCTTCTCGCTTTGTGTTCTTTCTAATCACTCTTTCCTGTCTCTCTATCCATATCCCAGTTTCTTAATTCTACTGCCTTTGATATCTTCACTTCATCTCAGTTTTATATAATTCTTTTTTCCCATTTCCTATTGTCTATTTTCTTCTTTAGCTCACATTTTCCTTCTTCATTTTATTCCATATATAATTTTTCTCAATGTCAGTTTCCTTTCATTCTTCCCTCATTTCTCTCACTCTCCTTTTTGTCATTGCAGTGCTTGTTTTCACTTTCTTTTCCTGCCTTTCTCGAATTCCTTTATCTACTTTTTTCCTGTATATTTGTCTTTTCTTTTTTGGTTGTTTTTCACTGTCTTCTCCTTTTCGGTTACCTTTACCTAATCTTTCTTTCCCTCTTTCTATCTTCTTCCATTACCGGGTCATTACCTACAGTGTGAGGTAGGAGGCAAGATGAAGTAAGGTGGAGCGGCTTGGGACTCAGGTACAGGTCAACCAAGTTAACGCTGTACCATTTATGCTTCATTTTTCTTTTGTTTTCCTACAGTTCTTTCTTTCCTCATTCCTTTACTTCAAGTGTTGCTTCATTCCCGTTCTTTCTCTGCCAGTTTTCTTAATTTACTTCAAATGTCTTTCCCCCTTCTTCCTCTTGTCATATACTTTCTTTTTTCTCCTTTTCCTTTTTTCATTCCAATTCACTGTCTATTCGCGTTCTTTCTTTCCTGTTTCCTGTTTTCATACTCACTCCATTTCTTTATTTCTTTCTGCTGTCTTTCTTCACTGTATATTTACAACCCAATAAAGCAACAGGAGAATTATTGTGATGTAGGAGGGGAACGTCCTGGGATACCACTAATAAATGTGTCGGGAGTCATAAAGCTCAGCTCAGTCAGGGTTCCCTTTTCCTCACTCTTCTTCCTCACATCCTTTATTTTTTATTCTCTTGTCCCTTACTTTTTCAGTTTAGTCTCATTCGGATTTTGTTTTTATTTTCTTCGTCGTTTCCTTTTTTTATTTTTTTTTTCATACTTTTATTCTTTTCTTCTTTCTATTTTTGATAAGCTTTTCCTTTTTACTGTCTCATGTATGTCTCCCAATGTTTCTCTTCTTTTTTTAATACTTTTTAAATTTTTACTTCTCAATTTATTAATTTCTTTTTCTGTTATTTGGCGGTTTTCTTATTTCTATCTTTTTTTCATTTGTTTCCTATAATTACTACTCCCTTTCTGCAAAATAATACATCAGAGCTATAAGAAATAGATGAAGTTATATAAAGTAACGTGTTTACCATCAATACTAACTTACGTATATCATCATGATCACTAGCAGCCAGACTCCATCACCACCACCACCACCATCCACCGTCACCATCACCACCACCATCAACAACAAGAACAATAATACTACTCCATTTTTCACCACTATAATAATCATCATCATTATTTACAGGATTATCATTGCCATAATTAAAGATAACTTTAATCATCAACACCAGCAATGGAACATCACCACCGTCATCACATCATCACCATCATTATCATTAACAACATCGATCAGTCAACAACAAATACATCTAAATTATCACGAATAGCATCATCACAAACTGACAAGAGAGATAGGAGGCGAGATAAAGTAAACTGGAACGGCCTGGGACTTTTACTAAAAGTGTACCGGTCAAACACCTATATCTTTTATGCCACCTTATTTCCTTTCTCTCTCCCCTTTCGTCATTTCGTTATCCTTTATTTCTCGTTTCCCTTCAGACTCTTCCTCCTTTTTTCCTTCTTTTCTTTATTTCCCATTTTAATTTCCCTTACCAGCGTTTTCCATTTGTCGTTTCCTTTTCTTTTTCTCCTTCCCATCTTCTTTTCATTCCTTCTCCCTTTTTGTTTAGTTACGTTGTCCCTTCTCCTTTATTCCTCCCTGTCTTTCTCTCTCCTTCCTTTCTTCTCTGTTTTTCTTCTCCTCTTCGTTTCATCACTATATTACAGCGATGCAACAAGAGACGTAGAGCCAAGTGCGAAATAAAGTGGATGCGGCCTGGGACTTTTGATAAACGTATCCTAAGTTTGACCCAATATGGTGGTTTGACCTTTATCGATATACTGTATATTTTTATTGCCCTTTTTACTTATTCTTCTTATGCTCTTTTTTTGTTTTCCTTTCTTTTTCTTCTCTTTCTTTTTCCCTTTCTTTTCTCCCTTTTTCTACATTTCCTTTCTCCTCTGTTATTTTTCCATCCTCTTTCCCCTTCTTGCTTTCGACTTTCTGTCGCCCATTCTTTGGCATTTACTTCTCTCTTTCTTCACCTCATTTTGTAATTTTTCCCCTTTTCCTTCTTTTTCTCCCCCGTTCTTTCTTCTCTTTCTTGTTTTCCTTTTCCCACTATAATACGGCATCTGACAAGCTACAAGAGAAGTAAGTGGCGAGATGATTGAGATAACATTTTTACTGTTTATATGGTGCCTAATATTCACTATTATCATTTATATTCCTCTCCTTATTCAATCATTTCATGTTTTGTTTTACTCTTGTTCTTCTCTGCTTCTACCTTTTTCTACTCCAGCTGCCCTGTTTCCTTAACCTTCCTTTTTTTTCTCTATCCTTTCTGTTGAAATGTCTTCTGTCGTTCTACTCTCTTCATTTTTGTCATTTTCATTTCTTTTCTTATCCTTTTCTTTCTCTTTTCTTTCTTTTCTACTTTCTTGTCCATATGATAACAATAAAATAAACAGAAAAATAGGAGCCAAGGTGAAGTAAGGTGACGTGGCTGATATTCTAACAAAGGTGTCTCGAGTTTGGCCCAGCTTTCCAAGAGCAATACTCCTTGTCACCCCCCCTGTCTCTCTCTCTCTCTCTCTCTCTCTCTCTCTCTCTCTCTCTCTCTCTCTCTCTCTCTCTCTCTCTCTCTCCTCTCTCTGTTTTCTTTTCTTTCTTTTTCCCGATATAATTCCTATGTTTGTTTTTATCACTTCTAAAGAGGCTCTTTCCCTTTCTTTCATTCTTTCTTTCCCCTTTGCATAATTTTTGTTCATATATAGTTTCCTCTTTTTATCCCATTTTCTTTTTTAGTTTTTTTCTTTTGCATCTATGGTTTGTTATCACTTTTTTTTTTCTCTCTAATTTTTAGTTCTTTCAATTTTTCCTGACCATTTTCTTCAGTAATGCTTTCTTCTTCCTGAAGTAGGCTCTTGTCTTCCTCACTGGTTTCCTTCCTCATTCCATAATTAGCTACAAGGGCAGCAGGAGGTTAGATAGACAAAAAGCACATCATCACTACTATTCTAATAAACATCATCATCATCAGTACCATCATCACCATCACCATCCCAAAAAATTATCATCATCATGAACACTAACCCATATCACAATCACCATCACTTTCACCACTACTAACATCACCATCCTCTTTATCTCCACCACAATTAACACCAGCATCATTAGCTACATTTGCATCACAAGCCCGAGGAAAGGTAGGAGGCAAGGTGAAGTAAGGTGGAGCAGCCTGGGACCCTACTACAGGTGTACTGAGTTCACACCTGAATTGGTAGCCCTCCTTTTCCTTTTCTTTCTTTTTTTTTTTCTTTGTACGCATCCTCTTTCAGTTTTATTTCATGTCCAATTTCTTTCCTTCTTTCCATTTGTCACTGACATTTTCTTCTTTTCTCTGCTTATACTTCCTATTCCTTCTACTTTGTCCCAATTTTTTTTTCTTTCTTTAATGTTCTTACCTTTCTGTTCTTATCTTTTAATGCTTTTCTTCCCAGCTTTCATTTCTCCACTTCTTTCTTTTTTTCCTTTTTTTTTCTTTGTCTCTCTTACTTTACAAAATTGCATATTATATAACCAAAAAAGTTTCTAACGATACTTTTTTTCCTTTGGAGAGAGAGAGAGAGAGAGAGAGAGATTGACGAATCGGCAATAACACAGTTGCAACATGGAAAACATCCCTCTTTCAGCAGGTACAGATGCGGATGTTGAGTTTATAAATCGGATGCTCTACGGACGCGGATACGGTTGTGGATGTTATATATATCCCTGATATGTTGCCTATTTAACTCGGTCAATTTAAATTTGCTCATGAAGAAACTAATTTGTTATTATCACGAGGGCGATTTTTTAACGTGCGTGTGATTTCTTGTGAATGCAATTAATGTACAATAAACAAGGCAACTTGGCCATGCCACGTTGAGTACACCGCTTCCCGTCCGATCAGCGAAGTTAAGCAACGTTGGGTCTGGTTAGTACTCTGGATGGGGGACCGCCTGGGAACACCAGATGCTGTTGGCATCCCTACGTGTCAAGTGGGGTTGGTGGAGGATTAGTGCCCCTCCCTGTAAAACAATTAACTCTAAGCCCTTGACCACCCCGCTTGGGATACATGGCGTCTGGCAATGAATGAATGAAAAAATGTGTTGATTAAGCTTGAGTAAATGAAAGCCCTAAGTTGCATCAGGGATGTGCCAGATATAAGCATTCAGTACCAAGTACCGCTATACAATTATTGCACAAATATTATCTGAATAAATCTATTTGTCTTTAAAGCAGCGCTAGCCACTAGAGTAAGGCTAGTGGACTAGCTTTGTAAAAAGGTGGCTGTAGTGGAAGTGACAGTACATTATGATGCCAGTGGTAGCGATAGTGCCATTACTTTGATCAGTAGTACGTACACGACTGGTTATGGGCCAATAGGGCCTCCTGTATCTGTACTTCCTATGTACTCCTGTGTACATCATCATAAGCTACTAAATATGTAGGATGAAACCAGGATATCATTAGAACCAACCAGCATTACCTTTATCATCACCATTATACTCAGATATACATCATTATATCTTCATATCAGTTGTTCTCATTATTATCATCAATACCATCACCATCATTTCTATCACTGTACAAGATATTATTATAAAACTCATCCTTAAACATCACTGTTGCAATCATCATCATTATAAGTAATCATTATCATCATCATCATCATCACCTGACCTTCCAGCACGACAACCATTAATTACAGCACCACAAGCTACAAGAGAGGTGGGAGGCGAGATGACGTAAGATGGATGGCCAGGGACTCACTATAAGTGTACTGACTTCTAGTCTTGTCTTCGGGAACTCGCTTCTTTTCTCTCTTTACTTGTCCATCTTTCCATCTGTCTATCGATCTATATAACTATTTCTGTACAAACACTAGTTTTGAGAGACTGGGTATAATATTTTTAGTGTTGTGTGTGTCCCAGAGTGTATGTGTGTGTGAGCGCGTGTGCGTGTGTGATTATATCATTTTTTTCGTTCTTCTCCTCCTCTTTTCTCCTTTCTTGTTTGTTTTTAATCGTTTCGTCTATGTTGTTTTCATTCTCTTGTCCTTTTCGCCTTGTCCTTATTATCTCTGATTCTCTGGGTATTTGCTTCTCATTGATTAATTATTTCTTTTGCTTTTCTCGCCAGATTAACAAATTTATTCACTATTCCCATTTTTCTTTTTCTTCTTTTCCTCCTTTCTTTCTCCGTTATATTGCTAGAGCACAGGGTATAAGAGGTAGAAGGTGAAATGAAGTAAGGTTACTCTCATGAACACTGACCTGCCTCATCATCACTATCAGCACCATCATCCTCATCATCACGAATATCATCTCACATCATCATCACCATCATCATTATCATCATCATTATCCACCTTTACCATTTAGTACCTCATTTTCTTTCTCTCCCCATTCTTTAATTACTTTTGTATTTCGCCTTTGTTTCATTCTCTCTTGTTTTCCTCTTCTTCTCTCTATCAAATTATCCATCACATTGTACCTTTCTTTACTTTTATGCCCATTCTTCTCTTTTTTCTACCTTTCTTTTGCCATTTCATTCCCTCTGTATTTTTACTTTCATTGTTCCCTCTTCTTCTTTCCTTTTCCTCTCCTTTTCTTTTTCTCCACTATATTACAGGCAATAATGCAACAAGGGAAGTAGGAGCAAGCGTGAACAGGTCGAGCGGCTCATGACTCAAATAAAGGTGTCTGGAGTTCGACTCAAAAGGAGCCTCGGTTCCTTTATTTTTTCTTGTTTATAGGATTTCTTTTATTCTTTCCCTTTTTCGCCTATACTCCTTAGACATCTTCTCCCATCCTCTTGTTGTAGGAAGAAAGAAGAGACAGAAAACAAAAATAAAATGCTTTTCTTAATTTTGCATCAAGTACTTTTTTCTCTATTCTTTTTTCTAGTTTTTCTCTCATTGCTTGTTTTGCTTTACTTTCTCCTATGTATCTACCTTTCTTTGATAATTTGCTTATTAACTTCCCTTTCCTTTTCCTTTCATTCCCGTCTTATTCGTACTGTTCCTTCCTTTCTTATTTCCTTTCATCTTACTTCTGCTTTACTTTCTCTCTTTCGTCCTTTCCTTCATTGTCCACTGTATAACAGCATCACAAGGTAACAGACAATAGAGAAAGGAGCTGAAGTAAGATTATCATCATCAGTACTAAGCTGTTGTACATCACCACCATCACTAACATCACCACGACTGCGCCGCCACCACAACACCATTATCATCATCATCGTCATAATCATCAATATCCAAATAATTAACGTTACCAAACCTAATCTACTGTATATCAATTTACTGAATATCACCAACAAAACCATCATCATCATCATCACTGGTCACTTCCATTATCACTACCTGCTACTTAGATCTGGGGTATTATATTTCGTATCATCACAAGCTACAAGAGAGTGTAGGAGGCGAGGTGAAGCACCATGGAGCGGCCTGGGACCTGTCAAGTGCATCTTCGCCTCAGTAAAAAAAAAAAAAAAAAATGAGTATAGACTACACCTGCATCGGGTTGAAGTATCTACCCCGACATTGAACCTCTATTTTTTATTACCCTTCTCTTGTTTCGGTCTCTGCTTTCACCTCCGTTTCTCCTTTGCTATCTTTTTCTTATTTCATCCTTGTTATTTACATATGTCTTTCTTTTCTTAATCTTTTTCCCTTCTTATATTTTCCTATTCAATTTCAGTTTTCGTTCTTTCCTTACTTGCTCTGCTTTACTCACTCATACTGTACTTTCTTACCCCCCCCCCTTTTGTTTAGCTATGTAACAGCAGTAACGCAACGGAAGAACTAGGAGTCAAGGTGAAGCAAGGTGGAGCGGCCTGAGAATCCAACAAAAGTGCCTTGCTTTCGACCTGTAGTTTTGGGGGTACCTTTTATTTTTTTTCTTTTCTCCTTGTTTTTCTTTCCTAGCATTTCCATCCGAATTTTTCATTCCTGTTTTCCACCGATGTTCCTTTTGTTTCTTATTCTCCTATCTTTCATTATATCACCCATTTCTTCCCTACTGTATCACAATACCACAAAATGAAAATGAGGTAGGGTCCTTTATATATACGAACAAAAGCCGCTACAATGTCACGGTACCACAAACTGCAGAGAGTTGAATGGTCCTTTATCAAAATGACTAACGTCACTACAAAATTATACCATCACAAAATACACTAGCTTAACGTGTAAATTGGCATAATTTCGAAAAATTTGTTATTCAGTCATCTCAAAATACCCTGTAAACAAATATACTGAATTGTGTATTGTGTGGTGATGCTTTGGACCACTACAAAGGGTTTTTATGCCATTTTGTAGATAAAATATGGCTGTGGCAGCCCCTTTTTAAGCGTTTCATTACGTCACGAAAACTCACTTCCCGTGGGGGTCCATGTAACTTAACCCCAACAAAAGACACCGCCTCTCATCTATGTCTTATGCCAGACACATTAATCCCTTAAGGAGTGTCCACAAAAAAATCGCCTCCATGTTGCCCTGTTTTCTCTCTCATATGGCTGCCCTTCTGCAAAACACACTCCCCGTACTCTCACACATCATTCCATTCCATCCCTTCATCATATCCTTAGTCTTCCTTTCCCGCTCTCCCCTCCACCTCAGTCACATACACTTTTCTAGTCAGTTTCCCATTGTCCATCATCTCCACGTGGTCAAACCAACTCAGAATATTTATCAAAACGCTTTCAATCATATCCAGATCAATACCAAATAAGACTTAACTGTACTTAAATATGAAAGCATTTTGCGATTTTATATATTATTTGAAGAGTAATTATAGACTAGAGATTGTAAACACGATAGGATTTACTGTTATTTTTTGTTTACCTCTACAAATTTTCAGGATTATTCTCCTCATCAATCGTGTCATTTTTTTTATTTTCCCTTGCCTTATCCGGAGGGTGTGGTGGGCAGAGAAGAGCCTTCGTCTCTTCTCTCCCACTCTAATACAAGTTGGTTTAATCTTTAGAATCAGTTGCTTCCCTAACAGATAACCTTGTTATGGGTCAATAGGCTTCCTGTTATCTGTACTTGCTGTGTGCTGCTACGTACTCCTGTATTGTCTCACAAGCCATAAGAGATGTAGGAGGCGTGATGAAGTTGGGTTATCATCAGAACTGACCTGCATCACCCTCATCAGTACCATCATA